>NC_041390.1:219487339-219576899 GCF_002162155.2 Triticum dicoccoides | reverse complement strand
GCTGTCATGGCAGCCACCAATGCCAACACCCAGATGCTTTTGCAACTCTTGCAAGAGCGCAACCACGGTCAAGGCAACCAAGGTTATCAAGGTCAAGGTCAATTCAACAATCATCCTTAGTTTGCTACCCTCAACCAGTTCCTTGCAAATCAGCCAAAGTCTTTCAGCAACTGTGCCGAGGCCACGGACGCTCATGATTGGCTCGTGGACATCTGCAAGAATTTTGAATGTAGCAATCTCAGGCCTGAGGACTACGTCAAGTTCGCTTCTTTTTAGCTCAAGGACCAAGCAGCTGATTGGTATCAGCAATACAAAGATTCCAAAGGAGGTCGAGTGACTACCTGGGATGACTTCTGCCAAGACTTTCGAGCTCATCACATTCCAACAAGTGTTGTTGAGAGCAAGCGTGAGGAATTCTGCAATCTCAAGCAAGGAAGCATGTCCGTGTATCAATACAACATCCAGTTTCAAAAACTTGTTCGCTTCGCAAGGCAGGACGTTCCTGATGAAAAGAGCATGATCTATCACTTCAGGGGTGGCCTCAGAGAGGACCTGCAGTTAGCTCTCGTTCTTATTGAGCCTACTAAGTTCGATCAGTTCTATAACATGGCCCTCAAGCTAGAAGGTGCTCAGCTCAAGTGTGAGGCTTCAAAGAAGAGAATCAGGGATGAAGTTCAGTCTTCTTCTTCCTCACAAGTGGCAGCTAAGCAATAGAAGTTCTATCTTCCTCCGCCTCCTCCGTTCGTCAGCCCTACCAGAAGAAGAACAAAGGTGGCAATGGATCTTCCTACCCACCAAACCCAAGCTATCAGAACAAGTCTTAGGCTCCAAGGACAGGTGGTCCTCCTCCTCCACCTTTCCGTCCGCTTTCAGAGGTCACTTGACACAAATGTGGTTTGAAAGGGCATTACTCAAACAAGTGCACCCAGAAGCGCCTTCCGCCTCCTCCTTCGGTCGGGTCAGCAAGCAATGCAGTCATCAAGCATAATCCCAAGTATGCAATGGTGAACATGTTGAATGTAGCTCAAGCAGAGGATTCTTCGGATCTGATCATGGGTAACCTCATAGTTAACTCTATTCCTGCCAAAGTATTGTTTGATCCGGGTGCATCGCATTCTTTCATTTCCTTGTCGTTCTCTGAGAAGCATGATTTGTGCCCCATTAATATTCCAAGGCCTCTATCAATAGTCTCCCTGTGTAAGGTGATGACCTCTTGTATGATGGTTCCAAATGTCGGTATCGAGATGGGCAACTATAAATTTCTGGCTTCCCCAATTGTTCTCGGCAATTTCGATATTGATCTCATTCTCGGCATGGATTGGCTTTCTTAGCACAGGCCTTTATTGATTGTGCTGCCAGGGAGATTAAATTGACGCACCCCTCTGAGGATGTGATCATCTATGCCGCTCGTGATGATATCATTCGGCTGTTCTCTCTCAATGAGAAGGGCGAGTTGGACGCTATTTCTCAGATTCCAGTTGTTTGTGAGTACCAAGATGTCTTTCCAGAAGAGCTTCCGGCTATGCCTCCGCGCCGGCTAGTTGAGTTCGTTGTCGATCTTGAGCTCGGTACAGAACCCGTTTGCAAGCGTCCATACAAGCTTGGGCCAAAGGAGCTGAAAGAATTTAAGAAACAACTCGATGAACAAGAGCATTTGGGTCTGATCAGACCGAGTTCATCTCTATGGGGTTGTGGTGTTATTTTTGTCCAGAAGAAGGATGACACGGACCGACTTTGCGTCGATTACCACCCATTGAACAAGAAGACAATCAAGAACAAGTGCCCACCTCCCAACATCAATGAGCTATTCGAACAACTTAAAGGTGCAAAGGTGTTCTCCAAGCTTGACCTCCGTATGGGTTATCATCAGATTTGCATTTGAGAAGAAGATATCCCCAAGACAGCATCAAGAACAAGCATTGGTTCTTATGAATATACTATCATGTCTTTCGGCCTTGTCAATGCCCCTCCAACATTCTATCGCATGATGAACTTCATCTTCAACCCCTACACCAATGAATTCGTCCTGGTGTATCTCGATGATATCTTGGTGTTCTCCAAGAATAAGAAGGATCATGCCAAGCATTTGCGATTGGTGCTCGACAAGCTCGGAGAGTATCAATTCTATGTGAAGTTCTCTAAATGTGAGTTTTGGCTTGATGAAGTTCTTTACCTTGGCCACATCATCTCCGCCAAAGGCATTGCTGTTAATCCAGAGAAGGTTTCTGCAATTGTGAACTGGGAACCTTCTCAGAATGTCAAGCAGCTCCACAATTTCCTTGGGCTTGAAAGCTATTGCCGAAGATTTGTTGAGAATTTCTCAAAGATTGCAAAGCCTCTTTCCAACCTCCTCCAGAAGCATCTCAAGTATTCCTGGACGCCTGAGTGTGACATTGCTTTCAACACTCTCAAACAGAAGCTAGTCTCAGCTCCTGTCTTAACTCCTCCTGATGAATCCAAACCATTCAAAGTTTTTTGTGATGCCTCATTGCAGGGTATCGGCGATGTGTTAATGCAAGAGAAGAAAGTTGTGGCTTATACTTCTCGTCAGTTGAAGCCCAACGAAAGGAACTACCCCACTCACGATCTTGAGTTGGCGGAAGTTGTCCGTGCATTAGTAACATGGAGACATCTCTTGTTGGGAAGGCAAGTGGACATTTTCAACGATCACAAGAGCCTCAAATATATCTTCACTCAACCCAACCTCAACCTCATGCAAACTCGTTGGGTCAAAATGATTCAAGAGTACAACCCAAGTATTGAATATACTCTAGGCAAGGCCAATGTGATTGTAGATGCTTTGAGCAGAAAGGCTTATTGCAACAGCTTAATTCTCAAGCCATTCCAACCGGATCTTTGTGAAGCTTTCTGCAAACTCAACCTCCAAGTTGTTCCTCAAGGTTTTCTTGCCAACCTTCAAGTCACTCTGACTTTGGAAGATCAAATTCGTGAGGCACAACTCCTTGATACCATGGTGAAGAAGGTGAAGCATGGTATTGCCAAGGGCTTATCCAAATACAAGTGCTATCACATTGATGACAAGGACACCTTATTCTTCGAGGACCGGATTGTGGTTCCTAAAGGTGATCTAAGGAAGGTCATAATGAACGAAGCGCACGATTCTCTTCTGTCCATTCATCCAGGCAGTTACAAGATGTACCATGACCTCAAGCAGTCGTATTGGTGGACTCGAATGAAGCGAGAGATTGCTCAATTCGTGAATGAATGTGATGTATGTTGAAGGGTGAAAGCGGAACACCAATGACCATCTGGTCTTCTTCAACCTCTTGCTATTCCAGAATGCAAGTTTGATCATATCGAAATGGACTTTGTCCCTGGATTTCCCAAGTCCAAGCGTGGGAATGATGCTATCTTCATTGTCATTGACAAGCTTACAAAAGTGGTTCATTTCCTTCCAATCAAAGAATCTATCACGGCAGCTCAATTGGCAGAGCTATACACCTCCAGAATTGTCTCTTTGCACGGTATTCCACAATTGATCTCTTCAGACCGCGGAAGCATTTTCACCTCCAAGTTCTGGGACTCCTTCGAGAAGGCCATGGGCACCAAAATTCGCTTCAGCATAGCTTTCCATCCTCAAACAAGTGGCCAAGTTGAGCGAGTCAATAAAATCCTCGAAGACATGCTCAGAGCTTGTGTTATCTCTTTCAGTAGGAAGTGGGAAGATTGTCTCCCTTATGCCGAGTTCTCCTACAACAACAGCTTCCAAGCAAGTTCGGGCAAGGCCCCATTTGAAATTCTTTATGGCAGAAAGTGTCGTTCTCCTCTCAATTGGTCTGAGATTGGTGAACGCCAACTTCTTGGCAATGACTTGATCACAGAAGTTGAAGAAATGTGTAAAGTCATCCGTGAAAATCTCAAAGCCGCACAACCGCGCCAGAAGAGTTACTATGAGAGCAAGCACCATGACTTGGCTTTCGAGACCGGAGACCATGTCTACCTCCACGTCTCTCCAATGAAAGGCACTTGACACTTCAGTATCGAAGGGAAGCTTGCCCCGAGATTCATGGGTCCTTTCAAGATCATTGGAAAAAGAGGCGACCTTGCCTATCAACTCAAGCTTCCGTCCAACTTCACAAATGTGCATGATGTGTTTCACGTGTCACACCTTCGCAAGTGCTTCAAGACACCTGTGCGCACTATCAACTTCAAAGAGATTGATCTCCAAGAAGATTTGTCTTATCTTGAGCATCCCATTGCTATTCTTGGAGAAACTAAGCGCAAAACTCGCAACAAGTCGATCAAATTCCTGAAAGTTAAGTGGTTGCACCATTCCGACCGAGAAGCCACCTGGGAGCACGAGGATCACCTCCGTTCCGAATACCCAGAGTTCTTTCAGTCCTAGATCTCGGGTCGAGATCTTCTTGTAGTGGTGGAGATTTGTAACGCCCCGGATGTAACATTCCATAATGTAACTCCAACTCTTGCCATTTCCGGCTATGTGATATGCTATATCCTTCGTGGTTGGATTTTTGTCTTCATTTTGCATTTTGTTCATGTCATCATGTGCATCTCATTTGCATTCGTGTTCGTTGTCGATGTCAAAACCGGCGGATCTCGGGTAGGGGGTCCCGAACTGTGCATCTAGGATCGATGGTAACAGGAGACGGGGGACACAATGTTTACCCAGGTTCGAGCCCTCTCTAGGGAGGTAATACCCTACTTCCTGCTTGATTGATCTTGATGAATATGAGTATTACAAGAGTTGATCTACCAAGAGATCGTAATGGCTAAACCCTAAAAGTCTAGCCTGACTATGATTATGAGGATCTATCTACGGACCTAGCCATCCGGTTTATATAGACACAGGAGGGATATAGGGTTACACAAGGTCGGTTACAGAGAAAGGAATCTTCATAGTTGATCGCCAAGCTTGCCTTCCACGCCAAGGAGAGTCCTATCCGGACATGGGTAGAGTCTTCGATCTTTGTATCTTTACGGCCCATCAGTCCGGCCCATATACAATAGATCGGACACCCGAGGACCCCTTAGTCCAGGACTCCCTCAGTAGCCCCTGAACCAGGCTTCAATGACGAGGTGTCCGGCGCATAGATTGTCTTCGGCACTGTAAGGCGGGTTCCCCTTTCCGAATACTCCAAGATAGTCTTCAGATAAAACGAATGTGTCCGGATCTGCAACACAAGTACCACACACGACTGCAGAGAATATAATATTTCACGAGTCCCATCTGCTGACAACTTTTTGTAAGATGACATCATGTCTGTTCGGTTGTTATTTTGAACCGTTTCATGTTCCATGTTTCGAGGCATGGTTTTTATTGGCATGTTCTGTCGAAGCAGAGATTGTTTCCCCTTATTGCGGGATCCTCATTAATACGAGCGTGGGTAACCCAACCATTCCACTGGAAAGATTCCTTGGTAATAGGCAGGTTTTAAGGCTTAGGAGGAGACATTCAATACCCGCTACCTTTATAAAGGAGCCAAGGGCCGTCCTTTTACGCCAAGCCTGTCCTCAACCTTTCCAACCTCAAGTTCTAGCACCCAAGGTCCGACTTCGTTGCTTCAAGCTTCCCCATCATGTCCGGACCCAGCCCTCAAGGCCGATGGGTGGCTTCCTCCGTCACAGAGGAGGATATTGCAAAGCTTCAGGCGGCCAGATACCTGACCGCGGAGATCCACCACAGGCTCCCTCCTCAAGGACAGGTTATTCCGACCCCTAGATCTGGCGAGAGAGTTGTATTCATCTCTCACTTCCTCCGAGGGCTAGGGTTCGCTCTCCACCCCTTTGTCCGGGGGCTAATGTTTTATTACAGACTAGATTTTCACGATCTAGCTCCGAATTCTTTCCTTCATGTCTCAGCGTTTATTGTCACGTGTGAGGCCTTCCTTCGAATCCCCCACACTTCGGCTTATGGCTTAATACCTTTGGTGTGAAGCCAAAGGTAGTCGACGGGGAACAGGTGGAGGGCGGCGATGCTGTAGTAAGCCAGCTTACCAACACTCCCTGGCCAAAAGGCTCTTTCACCGAAATTTCCAATCAATGGCAACGAGAGTGGTTTTATGTCACGGAACCCCATAGCACCAAGTGGGCAGCTACACCTACATTCCGTTCCGGCCCTCCGTTACAGCTTGCATCATGGGTCAATAAGGGGCTGGACTGGGGATCAGTTGATAAAGTGCGGAATCTACAGAGACGCATCTGAACCCTCCTCGAGAGGGACATCGATCTCGTCAACGTGATTCAAGTAATGCTGATCCACCGAATCCTACCATGCCAGCGTAGGCCTCTCCGCATGTGGGAGTTTAATCCGGAAGGGCCACGAACCCTCCAACACTTCTTCGGCGCTACGCACAAAGGGATGTGGAAGATTTTTGTTGGGAAACGAAAACATTGGCCGGACACCACGGAAGACGTCGGCCTTGAATGCAACCTTTCGGATACCCCGATAAGCACTTGCCTTTCGAACACTTTGTAGTTAAGTATATAGTAATACGTTACCAAACAAACCATCTTTTTTCAGGGCTGGATAAAGAAAGCGAAACTAATTAGGTGTTCGTCCCCCCTTCCCGAAGCCTCGGCGGATCCTGTATTAACAAGGATGCTGGCCCCGACACCATACCAGATGTCTGTGAAGGAGGACAAGACGGAGAGCGGGAGGACCAAAGATGGCCTCCATCCCGAAGATATCTTAGACGCCGTGTCCGGGGAGATGAAAATCCCATCGCCTGAAGGCAAAAGTAAAGGAGAAGCCAACATTCATTCCTCCTATGGTAAGAAAAGGGCCGTCTCCGAAGATTGGGAAGAAAAGGCTCCCAAGCGAGGCAAGATGTCCCTATCGGGCGGCTCAGGCTTGAAGGACGACATTATCACGCAGTCCTCTGGTGAGGCCAAGCCTAAATCGTAAGCGAACAAGGGTGTTTTACACATACCCCGTTCCTCTCCTGTGACCAGGGTAACATCTAAAATGTATGCTTTTTGCAGCTCGGTGCACAATCTTTCTCAACAATCATCTTCCTCAGGAGATCTTCTCCCAGAGATGATGGAAAGAGAGACGCCTCCACCAGTCTCCTCGCCCAATAAGGTGGATGACTTTGAGGTGGCATCCCAGAGGGTCTCTCTTGATCTGCAAATGATGTGAGGGGTGACAAAAACACGAACCGAAGATGATACGTTGGTAGCCCAGGGTCCAGGGACCAACAATAAAGGCCCCGGACTGTCCGGCTTTCAGCCGGAGACAACTCTAGGGGAAAATGAATGGATCCCTTTAAAGGGGGGCCGTGCTGCTACGGCTGCTTCCTGAGACCCAGAAACATCGGATATATTGACGAACATGCTATGACAGGCGTCCGTCTTCGAAGACCATCGTACCTTGATGGGTATGGTGGTTAAAAAGGTCCTATCCGCGAAAAGAAGATTGAATGAGGCCTTCACGAGCCTGCTAAGAGGTTTCGAGGTTTGTGCTGTAATGCTTTCAATTGTGTTTTATTCATAAAATACTCCTATGTATAGATAGTAGCCCCTGAGACTCTGATAGGCTTCCCAAGGGAGGCAATCAGAGGATCAAAAATATTCATCCATGAAATAATCTGACTACTTGGAACACAGGCTATTACCTCCCCTGCAACTACCCGATCCGCGGAGGTTGCGGATCTGCAGCAGAAGATTGATGAGGCGGCTGATGACATCACGCTGATCAATAGGCGTCTTGACGAGGCGCAAGTTATGTTTTCGGGTCAGCCAGTATATTTATGCATGATAACATGAGCATGAAGCTAGAATTGTATACTGAGACATGCATAACTACAGATGGTGCTATTGCGGTGGAGGCCCTTCGGGCTGAGCTTGTCCTTGCCAAGGAACAAACCCGGATGAGTAATTTGGCTGCTCATAAGGCGGCTGAAGAGTTAAAAACTGAATAGGTTGTTCGGTGCCAGTGTGAGGAAAGAATTACTACCATGGCGCGCAAGCTGGAGGAGACCACCGTCCAGTGCGAATTCCTTGAGAAGGATAACAAGGACAAAGCAGATGATATCGACAAGGCCTTACAAGAGGCGAAAGAAGCACGGTCTGAGTCTAGAGCGGCTCGGGAAGAGATCCGGCAAACTGGGGAGATAGCGGCTGGTAAGCCTTTCTTATTACAGACGAAGTTCGGCGATCTGAAGTATTCCCAGCTTAACCAAATGTGGAGTTCTCCGTACACCTTTTTAGACCTGCCGAAGAGTGCCTCCGATGCATCGCAATTTTACCAAGTGTAGGAAGGGTGTGCCACGGAGAAGCTTTTTTGGTCACAGTTCGGCGCGCCAAAGCGTCAGTTGTTACTAAATGAACAGATGGCCCAGTGGGCCGAGCTCCACAGGATATCTGGTTCCGCCATGAAGGACGTCATAGTCCGGCTGTGGCCTACTGAGCCCATTCCGAATAGTTACTTTGGCTTGGTGCAGCGGCTTGTGGATGCGGTGTCGCGTATCGACGCCGTTAAGCGTTCAACATGCATTGAAAGTGCACGGATGGCCTTTGCCCATGTCAAAACATACTGGGCCAAGATGAAGGCCACTGACGTTGCAGCGAGGAGTCCCCTCAAGGGTAAGGACCATCACGCACCCGAACATTATTTCGAGGATGTCTTAGAGGGTGCCCGCTTGATAGAGGGTCAGTGCTCGAAAGATATGATATTTGAATGAAATGTATTAAATTGTAAGAGACAATATGGTGATAATATTATGATTTTTGCTTAAAAGCTTTTGGTTCCTCCCGTGCGGCCGTTTTCGCATAATCTAAAAGTTTTCCAGTCACCGGGTTCAGCCCCCACGTGGGAAATACGGGGGTGTTCGAAAAAGCACATGATCACTCTTAACCCAATGTCTTGGTCCATGAAGGAGGTGTCAATGCGGTGAACAAGGCAATCAGACTATAGGGCGTTAACACTTTCACTTAGCCATAGGAGTTTTATGGTGGGTCTATGATATAAACCCTGGTATGTACACTGTTATCCCAATGTGGTGCGTTTACATGTATGACCTAAAGAAAGGTCCTTCGTGTAATACAGAGGGAATCATGAAAGATTCCGATAAGTTGTCGAGTGGTTGACCAGCTCTCGCCCATCATGACAGTCAGTTTTCAGCTTTCTCTACTAAGATGCTCGCCTGGGTAAACCAGGGCACAATCGCAGTAGTTCTCTCTTTACTACCTTAGCCAATAGAGCGGAACGTAAGGTAGCGAGCACAGGAGCCGGGCAACCCAACTATTGACCCAAGACATGATTCAGAGCTGATGCATATAAGGCCAAACTCACGATGCCAAAGTATGCTATAAAGTTGTTCGGACTTATTGGCAATTTAATTTGTTCCCATATCGAGCCCCTGGCGGGGCGTGTGAAATAACACAAGGAGCAAAATACAGGTTTTTAGAGAAAAGTGAATACGGGGTATAGATTATATTCACTAGAACTTGAGTGACATGACAATCATTGTTTTGTATATATTAACGCCACGACCCTGGCTATTTGACATGCCAAGGGTTGACGACCGAGGTAGAAGGCACTTTACGGGCTCACAAAATAGAGAGTATGGTCTAAAAAGTTGTTTTGGACCTCCTGTCGCACGTCTGCGCCGCCTTTCCTCGATGAAGGGGCTCCTTAAAGGGAGTAACTTTTGGATGAATGTACAAACCGGAACTCCGATGGAGTCAGTGCGATGACCAACTATAGGATCGAAAGTATGTCTAGAGGGGGTGATTAGACTACTTTACCAAATAAAAACTTGACCTTTTCCCAATTTTAGTTCTTGGCAGATTTTAGCTAATTTAGGACAAGTCAAGCAATCATGACATAATTCAAGCAAGCATGCAAAGAGTATATAGGCAGCGGAAAGTAAAGCATGCAACTTGCAAGAATGTAAAGGGAAGGGTTTGGAGAATTCAAACGCAATTGGAGACACGGATGTTTTTCCCGTGGTTCGGATAGGAGGTGCTATCCTACATCCACGTTGATGGAGACATCAACCCACGAAGGGTAACGGTTGCGCGAGTCCACACAGGGCTCCACCCAAGGGTAACGGTTGCGCGAGTCCACACAGGGCTCCACCCACGAAGGGTCCACGAAGAAGCAACCACCCACAAAGGGTCCACGAAGAAGCAACTTTGTCTATCCCACCATGGCCATCGCCCACACAGGACTTGCCTCACTAGCGGTAGATCTTCACGAAGTAGGCGATCTCCTTGCCCTTACAAACTCCTTGGTTCAACTCCACAATCTTGTTGGAGGCTCCCAAGTGACACCTAGCCAATCTAGGAGACACCACTCTCCAAGAAGTAACAAATGGTGTGTAGGTAATGAACTCCTTGCTCTTGTGCTTCAAATGATAGTCTCCCCAACACTCAACTCTCTCTCATAGGATTTGGATTTAGTGGAAAGAAGATTTGAGTGGAAAGCAACTTGGGAAGGCTAGAGATCAAGATTCATATGGTAGGAATGGAATGTCTTGGTCTCAACACATGAGTAGGTGGTTCTCTCTCAGAACATATGAGTTGGAATGGTGTGTGTGTTCTGATGGCTCTCTCTTTGAATGAGAAGGAGGTGGATGGGTATATATAGCCTCCACACAAAATCCAACCATTACACAGTTTTCCAATCTCGGTGGGACCGAATCAATAAACTCGGTCGGACCAAAAATGTAAACCTAGTGACCGTTAGAGATTTTCGGTGGGACTGACATGCAACTCGGTAGGACCGATATGGTTAGGGTTTGGGCATAACGTAATCTCGGTGAGACCGATTACACAAACTCGGTGAGACCGAATTTGGTAATTAGCTAACCAGAGAGTTGGTCAGGTAAACTCGGTTGGACCGATTTGCTCTTTCGGTGAGACCGAGTGGAACTCGGTGAGACCGAAAAGTTACAAAGGGGAAACATTGAGTTTACATTGCAATCTTGGTGGGACCGATTCGCTCTTTCGGTGAGACCGAAAAGTTACGAAAGGGAAACAGATAGTTTGCAACCCCATCTCGGTGAGACCGAGATCCCTATCGGTAGGACCAAATTGCTAGGGTTTGGCAGTGGCTTATGACAAAATGAAAACTCGGTGGCGCCGGATAGGAAGAATCGGTAGGACCGAGTTTGGCTTAGGGTTTAGGTCAAATGTGGATATGGGAAAGTAGTTGAGGGTTTTGGAGCATATCACTAAGCACATGAAGCAAGAGGCTCATTAAGCAACACCTCATCCCTCCTTGATAGTATTGGCTTTTCCTAAAGACTCAATGTGATCTTGGATCACTAAAATATAAAATGAAGAGTCTTGAGCTTTTGAGCTTGAGCCAATCCTTTGTCCTTAGCATTTTGAGGGTTCCACTTTCACATCCATGCCATGCCAATCATTGAGCTTTCTGAAATAATTATCTTGGAATAGCATTAGCTCAATGAGCTATATGTTGTTATGAATTACCAAAACCACCTAGGGATAGTTGCACTTTCAATCTCCCCCTTTTTGGTAATTGACGACAACATATAGATCAAAGCTTCGACAAATGATAATAAGCATGAAATATATCGTCGCTTTGAGAAGTATGTGATAAGTAAGAGCTCCCCCTAAATTTGTGCATATTTAAAATTTGCTTTGGACTGCAAATGCACAAAGAGTTAGAGTCATGGGTTACTCTTCCATGTCACATACATCTTGGTGGAGCGCTTAAAATGATAAGAATGAAATACATGCACTCGTCACCAATAGTGAATGATCACACAAGATAGATAGGATAATAGCAATAAGCAAGCATTAAGTGTAGCTTATGATCAAACACATGATCATCAATGTCTCACAAGCATAGTATCTCAAGCACTCAAAAGCAAACAAGTTCTGAAAACCACCAAATAAAGCAAGAGAGAAAAAGCAACACTCTCTCTCTCGAAGCCTATGATCTATACATCTTCTCCCCCTTTGGTAACAAGTTATCAAAAAGTTCCTAGAAAATGCATAGTGCTAAATCGACGCTCAGGCTTGATCTTTAGGTGGTGGTGGAGTCCGGATCACTCCAAGGACGAAGGCTTCGGTAGATGCTGAAGTAGACGCTGGAGTTGGAGCTGAAGTAGATGCTGGAGCTGGTGGAACTGAGGCTGTGGCTGGTGCTGAGGTGGTGGCTCTTGTGTCAGCAACTGACACGGTAGACGACCTCGGACCTCTTGGCACTCTGGCAAAGGCATGAGTGGTAGTCCTGCCTCTCCTCTCCTGCATGTCCTCCTGGAGCTGCTCCACTGCAGACTGAACTTCCGTTACTTTGACATCCAAGTCATAGAACTTCTGTTCCATGATTCTCTCTAGGCTCTGCTGATTCTGAGTGAGGGTGGCCAGACTTTGCTCAATCCTCAGCGTGGATGCAATCAACTAACCAAGCTGCTCTTGTTTGGTCTTCAAGAAGTATTCAGATGCCTCCTCTTGAGTTGGCATCTTGGCAGCTTTCTCCTTCCTTGCCTTCTCCTTCTTCGCGTATGCTTGGGCAGATGATGGCTCGTTCTCAGTCATGACAACTTGATTGTCCTCGAAATCTGGACGGATGGGCACGTGTTCCTTGTCCAATAGATATATGCCCGTGCCCATCTTGGAGTTGATGAGCTCCTGAATTTGAGGGGCATATCCGCAACTCCTCTTCTGATCTGCTGCAGTCCTCTTGATTGTTTCCACTATGAGGCTCATCACCTTGAACTTCTGAGGCACATCAAACACATGTAGCAAGTTGATAGCATGGCCTCTGATCATCTTGTGATCACCTGACTTGGGCAATAAGGTGTGCCTCAAGATCCAATTGATAGTCGGGAGTCCTGATAAAAGCTAATGTACTGAGCCAAACTTGAAGGTATCAAGTGCTTCATTTGGGATCTCCTTGTACATATTTGACATTGAGTTGTGGTCCATCTTCTTCTTGGCATAGATATCCAAGTCATCATCTTGCTCCTCTGGGGCATTAATGATCTGTGCCCACTCAGCAACTGTGGATTGGTACCTTGTACCCTCAGACATCCATGTGATCCTCCCATCTGGGTAGAAGTGTGCCGTGGAGTAGAACTGCATGATAAGCTCCTCGTTCCACTTTGTGAGCTTCTGCCCAACAAAGTCAGCTACTCCACAAGCTACGAAGTTGTCTTGCACTCCAGGATAGTGCTCCTCATTGTCCTTAATGTATTGCCAATCAACCCATCGCATATCACACACAATGGGCTTCTTATCTAGCAGCACTGTCTCATAAAAATCCTGCTGCTCCTTGGTGTGAAACCTGTAGTCAACTGCTGTCCTTCTCCTTGAAGCATACGGGTCTACTTCTCTCCACTTCCTCAGCCCTGAATCTCTCCTGAGCTTCATATCCTCAGCCACAGGATGAGCATCATTGTGGTCTGGGATCTTGGGCTTTAGCTTTCTCAGGACATTCTCTTCCTCTTCTTCTACAGCAGTCTCGGGCACTGGGGCCTTGTTCTTCTCAGCTGCAGGAATGCTTCTTGTATTCCTCTTTGGCTTTGGCTTTGGAGCTGGCTTGGCCTTGGAAGCAGCTCCCCCTGATTTTATGGCATCTCCCATTAGCTTGGGTGCCTTGGGCGCTAGTGCAACTACCTCTTCTTCTTCTTCCTCTTCCATGATGGAAGCTTTGCCAAGCACTCTAGCCACAGTCTTCTTCACCCTTTCCTTTCTTTTCTTGCCCTCAGCTGCAACTTGCTCTATGGGCTTCTCAGTTGATATTCTGGCCTTTGACATTGGCTGCCTGCCTGCTGGCCTTTTGATTTTCAGGCCTGGCTTAGTGCCTTGAGCTGGCTCAACTCTCTTGGAAGTGGCCTCTTCCTCTGCCACATAGTCCTCATCTTCGGAATCTGAAGTCCTCTTCTTCCTCTGTCTCGTGGCAGCCTTTGGCAAATTGCTAGGAGTGCTCCTGCTACCTTCATCAGAAGAGCTGGAGGGACTAGTGCCCTCACTCATCACCACTTGCTGTTCTGACACATTCTAGCTATCACTTTGATCAGACATGCTGCACTCTGACTGCTGACCCTGTGAACAAATTATAGATGAGGTAGAAAGGATGAGCATCACAAAATGCAGAGATTTTTGCAAAAGAATGATCCAAAAACTTAGTTTTAGTTTCCCACTGAAATCATCTCGGATCTACTGATTTTCAAACTCGGTGATACCGAAGCAGTTTTGGAACCTAAACTAGTGAACTCGGTAGGACCGAGTCACAGTTTGGTGGCACCGAGACTGCCAGGGTTTCAGAGAGTTCCAAAATCGGTCACACCGATAAGTAATTCTTGGTCAGACCGAGTCTCACTTGTGCAATGGCATAAGCCAAATCGGTGGGACCGAGTTTTTCAACTCGGTGGGTCCGAGATGGTTTCGGCGGAAACCTAACCCTAAAATTTTCGAATCAAAGCTAATCTACGGGCGTTTTGACTGGATAGGAGTGTTTCAATTGTGGCAAGAATCATGAAGAACACAATGTGCTAGGAATTGGACGGGGAATAGCACTGTGATCAAGTCCATACCCTAGTTCGGCGGAGACTTGCTACGGCGGCAATGGCGGGGCAGAATTCCCGTTGACGGCGACGGAGACCAGCGACTGGAGGCGGCTGGCGGTGAGAAGACGATCCGGAGACCACGAGGGCAGAGCAGGCTATCGCGCGGGCGAAGGGGTTCGAAGAAATTTCCAAATTTTGCCCGTGACTATATATAGCCTGACCCTGTCGGTGTGACCGAGTGGAACAACTCGGTGGCACCGAGATTCATAACTGCAAGCAGTTACTGAAACTCGGTGTGACCGAAATGTTCAAATCGGTTGCACCGAGATCGAAAACCTAGATCAACTTAATGATCTCGGTAGGACCGAAAGTGGGGTATCGGTCAGACCGAGAATCATAAAGAGGTTTTGGAAGTTTAAGTCTATGACGAATCGGGGACTCCGAGCGCTCCTCACACAGAGTGGTTCGAATCTGACTTGATCAAATTTTGTGATGCAGCATGAATAGAGTTTGAGACGAGAACAGCATAGATAGCTAGAGGAGGTTCTTAGGCATTCTTTTCCATCCACTTGGCAAAAGAAGATAAAACCGAACAATCAAAACAACAAGTGGATGTCTTCGAATGAGTAAAATATGCAACCAGCATGCTCACACAATAAGATGGCAAATGAAATATGTGACAAGGCATCCACAACCAATTCTAGCATGTATCCAGCAATTTGCGATGACTAGGTCATCTACATATGAGTATATTGACTTAGGAGTCAAGTGAGAACACTTGATCATAGGTCATACTCATCGTTTAAGCTCAAGTGGGGTTACCACTTTTACATAAAGCATTGTTTTGTTCACATCTTTAGACTTGCTTTAGCTCAAGTCTTAGAGTAAGGCTCCCCCTAGATGTGATATCCCCCCCTAAGAGGGATGAACTAACCTTGGGTTTTGTCGATGATGACTTCATGTAGATGTTGAGGATTTGGATGCTCAATGTTGATGTAGATCACTTGGAGCTATCCATTTGAGTGAATTGCACTTTCAACACCTACATGGGTTAGTCCCACAAGGAACAAACAAGGATATCCATAGACATAGAGTGATGCACACAAAAGATGATGTCCATGAAAACTTTTAGGTTACCTTGTCCCTTGTCTTACCAACAAGAGGGTTTGTGACTCCTTAAACTAGTGCACGATGTGGAAGTTGATTGCACTTGTTCTTGCCAAAATGATAAGAGTGAAGTATGTTGGCGGAGTCACCCTCAAGAACTCTCCAGTTCTTCTTCTTTTGGATCCACATCATCTTGATGGGAATCCTTGGAGTTGTAGTCGTACTTGATGAAGTGGAACTTGAAGTAGTCTTTGGAATCCACTTGACTAAGGTCTTTGGAGCTTCTTCAAATGCATCAATTTCCTCTTGAAGCTTGTCCTTCCCTTTTTGCTTGTAGTCTTGTGGTGGAAGATCATCTTGAGCTTGTGTCTCCTTGAACTTCTCTTGTTGAGGGACAAACTTTGTATTGGGGTATTGATCTTCTTCCCACTCAACTCCATTGGCATTGAACTTTCGTTCAAAACCAACACCTTGATTCTTCCGGTGCATTCCTTGCTTGCGCACAATTTCCTCGAATTGCTTACTCCCGGCAAGGCTTTTGTACACTCCTTTCTCTATAAGTCCCTTCAATAAGCTATTTTCTTGCTCAAGTGTAACTTGGCTAAGAGAATCATTAGTGGAATCAAGAGAGCTACTAGAAGTAACAATATTGGATTTAGCATGATCATTGTTACTACTAGAGGAAGAATCTTTCTTGTTCTTGTTACTAGACTTGACTTGAGGCATGTAAGTGGATAAGAGTAACCGCTTGGCAATGTAAGAAGAACTTTTCTTGCGGAGATCATCATTGATTGCTTTTAAGAACTCATGCTCTTGCTCAAGATTGAGTTTTTCAAAGCGTAATTTCTCATGAGCTCTTAAAAGTTCTCGATGATCTTCGAAGATGGTTTCATGAGCTAACTTAAGAGTGTTTAGTTCTTTAGTTAGGGCCTCAATCTTCTCCTTATCATTGTCATTCGTTTTATCTTGATTAGCATGTTTAATTGACATTTCATCATAGTATTCATCACTAGAGTTGTCAACAAGCAAATCATCACCTAACAAGTCATCTTCATCACTATTGAAATCAACATACTCGGGGTGTGTTACCTTAGGACCTTTGGCCATGAAGCATCTTCCAATTCCTTCATTTGGTGAGTCAAATATGTGTAGGAGTTGGTTGACACAAGTGCTAGACCGGAAACACCTTCATCTTGAGTATCTTCAGAGTCGGAGTGATAACTTCTCTCGGAGTGGCTGTCGGAGTCGGAGCCGGATACCCATTCACCAACATGAGCTTGATGTCTTCGTCTTGTGTAGCTCCTTGATGATTTTTCCTTCCTTTCCGAATCCTTGCTTCTCCATGAGTATCTTCGTTCATAACGATCATCTCTACTCCTTCTCTCTCTTGGTGGTGATCCTTTGCTTCTTCTTTTTGGAGAATCTTCTCTTCTCTTGTAGGGAGCCGTACACTCATTGGAATAGTGTCCGGGTCTTCCACAATTGTAGCAGTTTCGCTCTCGACTAGAAGATCTTTTGTCATTGTAGGACCTTGACTTGGAGCTTCTATCTTTGCTTCTACTCTTGTAGAACTTGTTGAAGTTCTTCACCATTAAGCTCAATTCTTCATTGAAGTCTTGTTTCTCATTTGATGATGTAGGGGCTTCACATGAGGCTTTATAGGCACCACTTGATTTGTTGTGAAGTTCCTCTTTATCCTTAAGTGACATCTCATGAGCAACAATTCTTCCAATCACCTCCGTTGGCTTGAGATCTTTGTAATTGGGCATCATTTGGATCAATGTGCACACGGTATCATATTTTCCATCCAAGGCTCTTAGAATCTTCTTGATGATGAATCTATCGGTCATCTCTTCACTTCCTAAGCCGGCAATCTCATTTGTGATGAGAGCAAGCCTAGAGTACATTTCGGCGACACCTTCACCATCCTTCATCTTGAACTTGTCAAGTTAGCTTTGAAGCACATCCAACTTGGATTCCTTGACGGAGTCGGTACCTTCGTGCATATCAATCAAAGTGTCCCAAATTTCCTTCGCATTCTCAAGACGGCTGATTTTGTTGAATTCTTCGGGGCACAATCCGTTGAAGAGAATATCACAAGCTTGAGCATTGTATTGCAACATCTTCAACTCATCCGCGGTAGCTTCACGGTTCGGTTCTCTCCCATCAAAGAAGTCACCTTGCAAACCAACACATACAATAGCCCAAACGGCGGGGTTATGTCCAAGAATATGCATTTTCATTTTATGCTTCCAACTAGCAAAATTAGTACCATCAAAGTAGGGACCTCTACGGTGATAATTTCCCTCGCTAGACGCCATACTCTCCTAGGTTGTGAAACCAAGGCTATGACCACCAAAAGCTATGGAGATCAAAGCAAATGGAGACCAAAGCTCTGATACCACTTGTAGGATCGAAAGTATGTCTAGAGGGGGGTGATTAGACTACTTTACCAAATAAAAACTTGACCTTTTCCCAATTTTAGTTCTTGGCAGATTTTAGCTAATTTAGGACAATTCAAGCAATCATCACATAATTCAAGCAAGCATGCAAAGAGTATATAGGCAGCGGAAAATAAAGCATGCAACTTGCAAGAATGTAAAGGGAAGGGTTTGGAGAATTCAAACGCAATTGGAGACACGGATGTTTTTCCCGTGGTTCGGATAGGTGGTGTTATCCAACATCCACGCTGATGGAGACTTCAACCCACGAAGGGTAACGGTTGCGCGAATCCACACAGGGCTCCACCCAAGGGTTACGGTTGCGCGAGTCCACACAGGGCTCCACCCACGAAGGGTCCACGAAGAAGCAACCACCCACAAAGGGTCCACGAAGAAGCAACCTTGTCTATCCCACCATGGCCATCGCCCACACAGGACTTGCCTTACTAGCGGTAGATCTTCACGAAGTAGGCGATCTCCTTGCCCTTACAAACTCCTTGGTTCAACTCCACAATCTTGTCGGAGGCTCCCAAGTGACACCTAGCCAATCTAGGAGACACCACTCTCCAAGAAGTAACAAATGGTGTGTAGGTAATGAACTCCTTGCTCTTGTGCTTCAAATGATAGTCTCCCCAACACTCAACTCTCTCTCATAGGATTTGGATTTAGTGGAAAGAAGATTTGAGTGGAAAGCAACTTGGGAAGGCTAGAGATCAAGATTCATATGGTAGGAATGGAATGTCTTGGTCTCAACACATGAGTAGGTGGTTCTCTCTCAGAACATATGAGTTGGAATGGTGTGTGTGTGTTCTGATGGCTCTCTCTTTGAATGAGAAGGAGGTGGAGGGGTATATATAGCCTCCACACAAAATCCAACTGTTACACAGTTTTCCAATCTCGGTGGGACCAAATCAATAAACTCGGTCGGACCGAAAATGTAAACCTAGTGACCGTTAGAGATTTTCGGTGGGACTGACATGCAACTCGGTAGGACCGATATGGTTAGGGTTTGGGCATAACGTAATCTCGGTGAGACCGATTACACAAACTCGGTGAGACCGAATTTGGTAATTAGCTAACCAGAGAGTTGGTCAGGCAAACTTGGTGGGACCGATTTGCTCTTTCGGTGAGACCGAGTGGAACTCGGTGAGACCGAAAAGTTACAAAGGGGAAACACTGAGTTTACATTGCAATCTCGGTGGGACCGATTCGCTCTTTCGGTGAGACCGAAAAGTTACAAAATGGAAACAGAGAGTTTGCAACCCCATCTCGGTGAGACCGAGATCCCTATCGGTAGGACCGAATTGCTAGGGTTTGGCAGTGGCTTATGACAAAATGAAAACTCGGTGGCGCCGGATAGGAAGAATCGGTAGGACCGAGTTTGGCTTAGGGTTTAGGTCAAATGTGGATATGGGAAAGTAGTTGAGGGTTTTGGAGCATATCACTAAGCACATGAAGCAAGAGGCTCATTAAGCAACACCTCATCCCTCCTTGATAGTATTGGCTTTTCCTAAAGACTCAATGTGATCTTGGATCACTAAAATATAAAATGAAGAGTCTTGAGCTTTTGAGCTTGAGCCAATCATTTGTCCTTAGCATTTTGAGGGTTCCACTTTCACATCCATGCCATGCCAATCATTGAGCTTTCCTGAAATAATTATCTTGGAATAGCATTAGCTCAATGAGCTATATGTTGTTATGAATTACCAAAACCACCTAGGGATAGTTGCACTTTCACCAACCAACGAGTCACCTATGATAAAGGATAATGAAAAAAGAAAAAGTGGCCAGAAAAGAATTGAAAAGAGGAGGGTTATAGAAGTACTTGTAGGTTCGTCCGTATTATGCCTCTGCCGATGCCCATGGTATTTTAAGTGCATATTTATGTATGCTCGGTATAGATTTCGCAGGTGTATGAGGTGGACGGCGGACGCTGAACTGCTAGTCCAGCTCCATAATAGATCGGTCCTGCTGAATGGAGACTGGCGGCTTAATGGCCGACAAGGTATGCGGTTTAATAAGGCCGACTTGTACTCCGGCTGGAGGGAATGTAGTATGATTCTCAGTCCGGAGTTAGTACGTCTCATGATCCTCTATAGGGGCGTGTGTCATGTATACCATGTTCACCGTTTTTACCTTGTGGGGAAATTGCTTCTGACCCCTGGTATTTGGTTGGTGAATCTCTTCGTCATCGCTATGACTGGGCGGACTTTTCCCCTTATGTTCGGTGTTGAGCTTGCCGGCCTGTTTGAAGACCCAACAGCTTCTGTTGCTGTGATTGGCTGGCTTATCAGGGTTGCCATGAATCTGGCAGGGTCGATCCAATATCTTGTCTAAGGTGGATGGCTCGTCTCTGTTTGCCTTGAATGGCTTTTTCCGTTGACCGGGTTTGGGGCCGCTGAATCCAGCATTGACCGCTGTGTCGCGCGTTCTTTCGTTATCATTGCAATGTTTGTGTTTGTTGCGTCGAGGTTTGCCGTTGCCGTTTCAAACTTCGGAAGTGCCCGGATCGTTGGCATTGTTGCTTCTACGAGCGAGCTAGCTGCCTTCTCCCGCGCAAAAGCAGGTCATCAGAGTGGTAAGGGCTGGCACGGATTTTGGTTTTTCTTGACTGATGTGGCGGGCAAGCCACTCGTCCCGTACGCTGTGTTTGAAGGCTGCTAGGGCTTCCGCGTCCGGACAGTCGACGATTTGGTTCTTTTTAACTAAGAACCTAGTCAAGAGCTTCCTGGCTGATTCTCCAGGCTGTTGAACTATATGGCTTAAGTCATCGGCATCTGGCGGCCAGACATATGTGCCTTGGAAGTTGTCACGGAAGGCGTCTTGCAAATCCTCCTAGCTGCCAATAGAATTTTCAGGCAGACTGTTTAACCAGTGCCGAGTTGGACCTTTGAGTTTTAACGGGAGGTATTTGATGGCATGAAAGTCATCGCCGCGGGCCATATGGATATGAAGAAGGAAATCCTAAATCCATACCACGGGATCAGTTGTCCCATCATATGATTCTATATTTATGGGTTTAAACCCTTCTGGGAATTCATGCTCCATTACTTCATCTATGAAGCAAAGGGGGTCTGTGGCGCCTCTATGTTGGGCCACATTGCGACGTAATTCCAATGGAGTCAGTCTGCGGTTTTCGGCCCGGGAGTGACTAGGCTTGTTACGTCCAACTAGATAGCCGTCGTCGCGTGTCGAGGCATGTCCTTGCGATCCATAGATCGATCTGGTATGTCATGTTCTATTGTCCAGGTCTTGTTGAAGGTCATATGGACGACCTCGAGCTGTTTTGCCTCTGCCTTTATGATGAGGCGGGGCTGGCTGGTGTTCAGCTTGAGTTGCCGCTTTATCCTGACCACGTGGTGGTCAGTCAGTCGCATTGCACGATGATGGTATGTGCTCCTGCGCCTCGGCGTCGAACTGAGGCAGTAATTTGCGCTTTGGGTAGCTGTTGGTTGGGCGATTGAGGCCGTGTTCTTCGGCTGCCAGGACATCAGTCCATATGTCGTTGAGCAGATCTTGATCAACTTGAAGCTGCTGCTGCTTATTTTTCAAGATCCTTGCCATGGCTATTAGCCGGTGTTTAAAGCGCTCCTGCTCCTGATGTTCCTCAGGCACAATGAAATCCTCACTGCCGAGGCTTGCCTCATCCTCGGAAAGCGTAAGATAATTATTATCCTCCGAGTCTTCATGCGCGGCCTGTCCATCAGGGCTAACTTGCCCGTCTTCTTATTCGTTTTGTACAGCAGCTGCATCAACGGGGTCTTTCTTGTCTTCGGCACCTTCCGAAGTGTTATTTTCCCCTGTGCCCGTATCGCCGTCTATTCCATGATGCGACTTAGAGCGGCGCTGCTGACGCTAGCGTTTTGGTTGTATCACAGGAGGTTTGTCCTGAACTGGATCTTCTTTCTCATCGTCGTTAGTTCTCTTAGGTGTATCCACCATGTATACGTCGTAGGAAGAGGTGGCTGTCCAGCGTTCGGTAAACGGCGGGTCTTGGCCCGGTTCCTCATCGGCATCATCGTCCATACCGTCGATGTCTTCGAAGCAGTAGTCGAGTGTGTCGGTTAAGTCTTCGATAGTGTGTATGAAGTGGGCGGTGGGTGGGAAGCAAAATTCTCCATTATCAATCTACAGTTCGAACTGGATACAGTTCGGCTGTGAGCCCCCCGCTAAGGATAGTGATCTTAACGAGTTTAGCACGTCGCCCAGAGGCGAATGCCGGAAGATGCCCGCGGCGCTAAATTCAGCGATGGATGACGGATCATGCTC
Organism: Triticum dicoccoides; assembly: GCF_002162155.2. Lineage (NCBI taxonomy): Eukaryota > Viridiplantae > Streptophyta > Magnoliopsida > Poales > Poaceae > Triticum > Triticum dicoccoides. The sequence continues at coordinate 219,554,614 of NC_041390.1, read as the reverse complement.
GATATGCATGGACACGCATAGTTCGAAACCTGTAGCTTGAGACGGGTTCGTAGTTCCGGTGACATAGATGTCACTTGAAGTTAAGTCTGTGTGCGGCTCCAACGCCGCTGAGTCCGCGGTGGGGTTGAGCTTCCTTTCCTCGGGTGGCGCGACTTGCTCAGGATCTAAGGCCAGAGCGGTTTCAGGTGCAATTTCCTGGGTATGGCCCGATGACAGATCTAAGTCATGTTCATCGTGGTGGCTGGGAGCGGCTGTCATGGTCTCAAATCCGCCGAAGATCAAGTCTCCATGGATATCTGTGACGTAGTTCAAGCTTCCAAATCTAACCTCGTGGCCAGGGGCATAGCTTTCGATCTGTTCCAGATGGCCAAACGAGTTGGCCCGTAGTGCAAAGCCACCGAACACGAAGATCTGTCTGGGGAGGAAGACTTCCCCTTGGACAGCATCGTTGTAAGTGATTGAAGGGGCCATCAAACCTCTTGACGATGGCACAATGGAACTCTCAATGAAAGCACCAATGCTAGTGTCAAAACCGGCGGATCTCGGGTAGGGGGTCCCGTACTATGCGTCTAGGATCGATGGTAACAGGAGACGGGGGACACAATGTTTACCCAGGTTCGAGCCCTCTCTAGGGAGGTAATACCCTACTTCCTACTTGATTGATCTTGATGAATATGAGTATTACAAGAGTTGATCAACCACGAGATCGTAATGGCTAAACCCTAAAAGTCTAGCTTGACTATGATTATGAGGATCTATCTACGGACCTAACCCTCCCGTATATATAGACACAGGAGGGATCTAGGGTTACACAAGGTCGGTTACAGAGAAAGGAATCTTCATAGTTGATCGCCAAGCTTGCCTTCCACGCCAAGGAGAGTCCTATCCGGACACGGGTAGAGTCTTTGGTCTTTGTATCTTTACGGCCCATCAGTCCGGCCCATATCCAATAGATCGGACACCCGAGGACCCCTTAGTCCAGGACTCCCTCATTCATCTCATGCATCTGGTCATTTTCCCCATTATCCGTTTCACGATCCGACACTCCCACGTGCACCCGTTGCACCTCTCAGATCTCATTTCGTGAGCGGGAGAAATATATTTTTGGAATGGGTCGAGAATTGCCAAGTGGCCTTGGTACATCACCGGTAGGCCGCGTGTCAAGTTTTGTTCCATTTGGAGGTCGTTTGATGCCCCAACGGTTAACCGGGTAACCGCTAAAGCCCCTCTTTCATTGCAGCCCAACACCCCTCCATAACAGCCCACTGGCCCATCCAAACCCCCTCCATGCTCTCCGTCATTGGATCATGATCGTGTGGGCGAAAACAGCACTTCATTTGGACTCTCCTAGCTCCCCCTACCTATATAAAGATCCTCTCCCTCGAAAATTCGGAGCAAAACCCTAGCCTTGCTCCTCCCGTGCCGCCGGACGTGTCCGCCTCGCGAGACACGGCCGCGCCGCCGTCCCGCGCCAATCGGGGTTCGCCGCGTGGATCGCGCCGCCCCCGCCACTGAAGCCCGCCGGGGCCCGGGTCGGGCCCTCCGAGCCCGAGGCGCCTGCCTCCGCCTGAGCACGCCACTGCCGGCGCCCGTTCGCCACCTCGTCGGTCGCTGCAGCCCGTGTCCCCGCACCGGACACCGCTCGCCACCGGACGCCACCGCCCGCGCCAGATCCGGCCGGATCCGGACCGGACCCGATGACTCCGGCCACCCCCGACACTCCGGCCACCGTCCCCTAACCAACTCCGACAACTTCTCCCGCCCCGCCTCAGTTTCCGTGCAAACCCTAGATCCAGAGTGGTAAAATTCGTTGAAGTCCTGAAATTCTCACATTATGTGGCCCTCTTTGACATGTCATATCTCCATGCATGTAGCTCCGAATTGCGCATATGATATATCAAAATGTTCGTCTCGTGATGCCCGTCACGTTAATGTCATTTTTGTGCATGTTACTATCCATATTGATGCCCTAATCCTCTTCGCAAAAGTGCTATATGATGTTGTCTGCTGGAATTCGTCATAACTTGTTGATTTGTCATTTTCATTGCATTTTGTGTGTGCATCCTATGAGCATCATGTCTACATGTTTTAGGAGCATCTCCATGCCATACTTATAGTGGTTCAAGCCTTGTACTTTTATGAGCTCCATGGTGACTAGCACAAGCATGCAAAGTAGGCTATATGATGTTGCCGATTTCAGACACTTGATAATTTTGCTAAGTCATTTCCTGTCACATTATGTTGCTATGTTGTCTTGTTGCCACAAGTAGATCCATGCACATTTTGAGGTAGTTCAGTAAGAGTGTTTTGAAGATATGGTTATGGTCTATCCATTCATGCCTCTGGTTGGAATTATGGAGTAATCTAGCTTATCGTTACCATGCTCAACTTTTGCTAAATATTGTTGCTGGCAGATTGTTAACATGAAGTTCATTTTTGCCATGTGTTTTGCTAGTGACCAATGCATCCTAGGAACTTGCTATTGCCATGTTTAGCTTCATAAATGTGTATACTTACTGTTGGTTACCTTGCTATGCCATGAAATGCTTTGTGGTGAGTGGCATGAGCTTGCAAAGTTGCTATCATGAATCTGTATCTGCCATGCTATGTTTCTCTACTGAGTCTGAAACTGATCATACCGCTTGCCATGTTTGCATGGGTGCTACCTCATTTTCTGTGCATCTTTGGCTAAAGTTCAGTAAGGGATCTTTGATATTTGCCTTTAGTACTAGCATTCCATGCCTTTTTTGCCATGATATCTTCCTGTAGCATGTTGTTTGCTAGCTCTAAACATTGCTACCTGATGTTGTTTATGACATGTTTAGCATTTTCACCAAGTCTGTGAAGCTGTTATCATTTCCTTTTTTGCCATGATATTTTAGGCTTATTCTAGTGAGTTCTAGCAGGAGCTCAGTGTTCATGATTTGTAGAGCTTCACTTGTACTTCACTTCCATGTCCTTTGTTGCTATGTTGGAGTGTTGTAGCATAGTTTCTTGTTGCATCTTATGTGCTATGATGCTGTTAAGCGTAGTTTCACATCGTCATTTGCAAACCGTGCATCCGTTTCCAGTGATCCTTATATCGATTTTCACCAAAATCACTCAATCTTTCCAGCGGCATACTTGGTTTGCCAAGTTGATGCCTTGATCATCTTTTCCCTTTCGGGGTACCCATTTGCATTGCACGTCATATCTTGCATTCCATGACATGTCTTGCATCATGTTGCTTGTGCATTGTACCATGATTGATTGTTGTTCCGTTGCTTGTGTTCTTGCTTTGGATAGATCCGGGAGACGAGTTCGTGAACGAGGATCTTGTTGAGTACGTTTACGAGGAGCAAGCATTCGACAACCCTGAGAACTTTGCAGGCAAGATGACCATTACCCTCGATATCACTTCTATCTTTGCTTGCTAGTTGTTCGTTCTATCGCTATGTCGCGCTACCTACCACTTGTTTATCATGCCTCCCATATTGCCATGTCAAGCCTCTAACCCACCTTCCTAACAAATCATTGTTTGCCTTTGTTACCGCTTGGGCTCAGCCCCTCTTATAGTGTTGCTAGTTGCAGGTGCTGAAGGAAATATGCCCTAGAGGCAATAACAAAGTTGTTATTTATATCTCCTTATATCATGATAAATGTTCATTATTCATGCTAGAATTGTATTAACCGGAAACTTAGTACATGTGTGAATACATAGACAAATAGAGTGTCCCTAGTATGCCTCTACTAGACTAGCTCATTAATCAAAGATGGTTAACTTTCCTAGCCATAGACATGTGTTTTCATTTGGTGAACAGGATCACATCATTAGAGAATGATGTGATGGACAAGACCCATCTGTTAGCTTAGCACTATGATCGTTTAGTTTACTACTATTGCTTTCTCCATAAGTTATACATGCTCCTATGACTATGAGATTATGCAACTCCTTAATACCGGAGGAACACTTAGTGTGCTATCAACGTCACAACATAACTGGGTGATTATAAAGATGCTCTACAGGTGTCTCCGATGGTGTTTGTTGGGTTGGCATAGATCGAGATTAGGATTTGTCACTCCGTGTATCGGAGAGGTATCTCTGGGCCCTGTCGGTAATGCTCATCACTATAAGCCTTGCAAGCACTCCTATCCAGTCAATGCGCTCATAGATTAGGTTTGATTCGAAAATTTTAGGGTTAGGTTTCCGACGAAACCATGTCGGACCCATCGAGTTGAAAAACTCGGTCCCACTGATTTGGCTTATGCCATTGCACAAGTGAGACTCGGTCTGACCGAGAATTACTTATCGATGTGACCGATTTTGGAACTCTGTGAAACCCTAGCAGTCTCGGTGCCACCGAACTGTGACTCGGTCTGACCGAGTTCACTAGTTTAGGTGCCAAAACTGCTTCGGTATCACCGAGTTTAAAAATCGGTAGATCCGAGATGATTTCAGTGGGAAACTAAAACTAAGTATGTGGATCATTCTTTTGCAAAAATCTCTGCATTTTGTGATGCTCATCCACTCTATCTCATCTATAACCTATTCACAGGGTCAGCAGTCAGAGTTTGCAACATGTCTGATCAGAGTGACAGCCAAAATGTGTCAGAATAGCAAGTGCACATGAGTGAGGGCACTAGTCCCTCCAGTTCTTCTGATGAAGGCAGCAGGAGCACCCCTAGCAATCTGCCTAAAGCTAAAGAAGAGAACCTCAGAATCAGAGGATGAGGACTATGTGGCAGAAGAGGAAGCAACTTCCAAGAGAGTTGAGTCAGCTCAAGGCACAAAGCCAGGATTGAAAATCAAAAGGCCAGCAGGCAGGCAGCCTATGTCAAAGGCCAGAGCTTCAACTGAGAAGCCCACTCCCATAGAGCCAGTTGCTGCTGAAGGCAAGAAAAGAAAGGAAAGGGTGAAGAAAACCGTAGCCAGAGTGCTTGGCAAGGCTTCCATCATGGAAGAAGAGGAAGAAGAAGAGGTTGCTGCACCAGCACCTAAGGCACCTAAGCTTATGGCTGATGCTATAAGATCAGGGGCTGCCACATCTAAGCCCAAAGAAGCACCCAAAGCTACCTCCAAGCCCAAGTCTGCACCAAAGAGAAATACAAGGAGCATACCTACAACTGAGAAGAACAAGGCCCCAGTGCCTGAGACTGTTGTTGAAGAAGATGATGAAGAGCATGTTCTGAGAAAGCTCAAGCCCAAGATCCCAGACCACAATGATGCTCATCCTGTGGCTGAGGATATGAAGCTCAGAAGAGATTCAGGGCTCAGGAAGTGGAGAGAAGCAGACCCGTATGCTTCAAGGAGAAGAACTGCTGTGGATTACAGGTTTCACACCAAGGAACAGCAAGATTTCTATGAGACAGTGCTGCTTGACAAGAAGCCCATAGTTTGTGACATGAGATGGGTTGATTGGGAGTACATCAAGGACAATGAAGAGCACTATCCTGGAGTGCAGGACAGCTTCAAGGCATGTGGAGTAGAGAACTTTGTTGGGAAGAAGCTCACAAAGTGGAATGAGGAGCTTATCATGCAGTTCTACTCCACAGCACATTTTTATCCAGATGGGAGGATTGTATGGATGTCAGAAGGAACCAGATATCAGTCAACAGTTGCTGAGTGGGCGCAGCTCATTAATGCCCCAGAGGAGCAGGAAGATGACTTGGATGTCTATTCCAAGAAGAAGATGGACCACAACTCTATGTCCAACATGTACAAGGAGATTCCAAATGAAGCACTTGACACTTTCAAGTTTAGCTCAGTACACTATCTTCTGTCAGGGCTGCCAACAATCAATTGGATACTGAGGCACACCTTGTTGCCCAAGTCAGGTGATCACAAGATGATCAGAGGCCACGTGATCAATTTGCTACATATCTTTGATGTGCCACAGAAGTTCAAGGTGATGAGCCTTATGATAGAAACAATCAAGAGGACTGCAGCAGACCAGAAGAGGAGCTATGGATATGCCCCACAGATTCAGGAGCTCATCAACTCCAAGATGGGCACGGGCATATACTTATTGGACAAGGAACACCTGCCCATCCGTCCAGATTTTGAAGATAATCAAGTTGTTGTGACTAAGAATGAACCATCGTCTGCACAAGCACAAGCCAAGAAGGAGAAGGCAAGGAAGGAGAAAGCTGCCAAGATGCCTACTCAAGAGGAGGCATCTGAATATTTCCTGAAAACCAAACAATAGCAGCTTGGTTAGTTGATTGCATCCACCCTGCGGATTGAGCAAGGACTAGCCACCCTAACTCAGAACCAGGCAAGCCTAGAGAGGATCATGGAACAAAAGTTCTATGACTTGGATGTCAAAGTGATAGAGATTCAGACTGCAGTGGAGCAGCTCCAGGATGACATGCAGGAGAGGAGAGGCAAGACTATAACTGATGCCTTTGCCAGAGTGCCACGAGCTCAGAGATCATATGCAGTGCCAGTTGCTGACACCAGAGCCGCCACTTCTGCACCAGCTACAGCCTCAGTTCCACCAGCTCCAGCGTCCACTTCAGCCTTGACTCCGACCACGTCTACAGAAGGCTTCGTCCTTGGAGTGCTCCGGACTCCACCACCACCAGAAGATCAAGCCTGAGAGTCGATCTAGCACTATGCATTTTCTAGGAACTTTTTGGTAACTTGTTGCCAAAGGGGGAGAAAAATGTATAGATCATAGGCTTCGAGAGAGAGTGTTGCTTTTATTCTCTCTTGTTTTATTTGGTGGTTTTTCGAACTTTGTTTGCTTTTGAGTGCTTGAGATACTATGTCATTGCTCGTGAGACATTGATGATCATGTGTTTGATCATAAGCTACACTTAATGCTTGCTTAATATTATTATCCTATCTATCTTATGTGATCATTCACTATTCTTGGTGATGAGTGCATGTATTTCATTCTTATCATTTTAAGCGCTCCACCAAGATGTATGTGACATGGAAGAGTAACCCATGACTCTAACTCTTTGTGCATTTGCAGTCCAAAGCAAATTTTAAATATGCACAAATTTAGGGGGAGCTCTTACTTGTCACATACTTCTCAAAGCGACGATATATTTCATGCTTATTATCATTTGTCGAAGCTTTGATCTATATGTTGTCATCAATTACCAAAAAGGGGGAGATTGGAAGTGCAACTATCCCTAGGTGGTTTTGGTAATTCATAACAACATATAGCTCATTGAGCTAATGCTATTCCAAGATGATTATTTCAGGAAAGCTCAATGATTGGCATGGCATGGATGGTGAAAGTGGAACCCTCAAAATGCTAAGGACAAAGGATTGGCTCAAGCTCAAAAGCTCAAGACTCTTCATTTTATATTTTAGTGATCCAAGATCACATTAAGTCTTTAGGAAAAGCCAATACTATCAAGGAGGGATGAGGTGTTGCTTAATGAGCCTCTTGCTTCATGTGCTTAGTGATATGCTCCAAAACCCTCAACTACTTTCCCATATCCACATATGACCTAAACCCTAAGCCAAACTCGGTCCTACTGATTCTTTCTATACGGCGCCACCGAGTTTCACTTGTCATAAGCCACTGCCAAACCCTAGCAATTCGGTTCTACCGATAGGGATCTCGGTCTCACCGAGATGGGATTGCAAACTCTCTGTTTCCCTTTCGTAACTTTTCGGTCTCACCGAAAGAGCGAATCGGTCCCACCGAGATTGCAATGTAAATTCAGTGTTTCCTTTTTGTAACTTTTCAGTCTCACCAAAAGAGCAAATCGGTCCCACCGAGTTTGCCTTACCAACTCTCTGGTTAGCTAATTACCAAAATCGGTCTCACCGAGTTTGTGTAATCGGTCTCACCGAGATTACGTTATGCCCAAACCCTAACCATATCGGTCCTACCGAGTTGCATGTCAGTCCCACAGAAAATCTCTAACAGTCACTAGGTTTACCTTTTCGGTCCGACCGAGTTTGTTGATTCGGTCCCACCGAGATTGGAAAACTGTGTGTAACGGTTGGATTTTGTGTGGAGGCTATATATACCCCTCCACCTCCTCTTCATTCGTGTAGAGAGCCATCAGAACACATACACAATTCCAACTCATATGTTCTGAGAGAGAACCACCTACTCATGTGTTGAGACCAAGATATTCCATTCCTACCATATGAATCTTGATCTCTAGCCTTCCCCAAGTTGTTTTCCACTCAAATCTTCTTTCCACAAAATCCAAATCCTATGAGAGAGAGTTGAGTGTTGGGGAGACTATCATTTGAAGCACAAGAGCAAGGAGTTCATTACCTACACACCACTTGTTACTTCTTGGAGAGTGGTGTCTCCTAGATTGGCTAGGTGTTACTTGGGAGCCTCCGACAAGATTGTGGAGTTGAACCAAGGAGTTTGTAAGGGAAAGGAGATCGCCTACTTCGTGAAGATCTACCGCTAGTGAGGCAAGTCCTTCGTGGGCGATGGCCATGGTGGGATAGACAAGGTTGCTACTTCGTGGACCCTTTGTGGGTGGTTGCTTCTTCGTGGACCCTTCGTGGGTGGAGCCCTCCGTGGACTCGCACAACCGTTACCCTTCGTGGGTGGAGCCCTCTGTGGACTCGCGCAACCGTTACCCTTCGTGGGTTGAAGTCTCCATCAACGTGGATGTAGGATAGCACCACCTATCCGAACCACGGGAAAAACATCTGTGTCTCCAATTGCGTTTGAATTCTCCAAACCCTTCCCTTTACATTCTTGCAAGTTGCATGCTTTACTTTCCGCTGCCAATATACTCTTTGCATGCTTGCTTGAATTGTATGATGATTGCTTGACTTGTCCTACAATAGCTAAAATCTGCCAAGAACTAAAATTGGGAAAAGGTTAAGTTTTTATTTGGTCAAGTAGTCTAATCACCCCCCCTCTAGACATACTTTCGATCCTACACTTAGGCGAAGCCCTGCGCCGGTAGCTTCATCATCACCGTCATCACGCCGTCGTGCTGATGAAGCTCTCCCTCGACACTCAGCTGGATCAAGAGTTCGCGGGACGTCACCGAGCTGAACGTGTGCAGATCGCGGAGGTGCCGTACTTTCGGTGCTAGGATCGGTTGGATCATGAATACGTTCGACTACATCAATCGCGTTGTCATAACGCTTCCACTTACGGTCTACGAGGGTACATGGACAACACTCTTCCCTCTTGTTGCTATGCATCACCATGATAGATCTTGCGTGTGCGTAGGAATTTTTTTGAAATTACTGCGTTCACCAACAGTGGTATCCGAGCCAGGTCTATGCGTAGATGTTATATGCACGAGTAGAACACAAAGGAGTTGTGGGCGTGGGTATATACATATTGCTTGCCGTCACTAGTTGATTCTTGATTCAGCGGTATTGTTGGATGAAGCGGCTCAAACCGACATTACGCGTACGCTTACGCGAGACTGGTTCTACCGACATGCTTCGCACACAGGTGGCTAGTGGGTGTCTGTTTCTCCAACTTTAGTTGAATCAGATTCAATGAATAGGGTTCTTTCTGAAGATAAAAAAGCAATCACTATACCGCGTTGTGGTTTTTGATGCGTATGTAAGAACGGTTCTTGCTCGGCCCATAGCAGCCACGTAAAACTTGCAACAACAAAGTAGAGGACGTCTAACTTGTTTTTGCAGGGCATGTTGTGATGTGATATGGTCAAGACATGATGAGATATAAATTGTTGTATGAGATGATCATGTTTTGTTAAAGTTATCGGCAACTGGCAGGAGCCTTGTGGTTGTCTCTTTATTGCATAAGATGCAAGCACCATATAATTGCTTTACTTTATCGCTATGCGATAGCAATAGTTGCAAAAGCACTAATTGGCGAGACAACCATGTGACGACACATTGATAAAGATCAAGATGATGGAGATCATAGTGTCATGCCGGTGACGATGGAGATCATGATGGTACTTTGGAGATGGAGATCAAAGGCACAAGATGATAATGGACATATCATGTCACATATTTTGATTTCATGTGATGTTTATCTTTTATGCATCTTATTTTGCTCAGTACGACGGTAGCTTTATAAGATGATCCCTTACTAAAACTTCGAGGTATAAGAGTGTTCTCCCTAAGTATGCACCGTTGCGGCAGTTTTCGTGCCGAGACGCCACGTGATGATCGGGTGTGATAAGCTCTATGTTCACATACAACGGGTGCAATCCAGTTTTGCACAGGCAGAATACTTAGTTTAAACTTGACGAGCCTAGAATATGCAGATATGGCCTCGGAACACTGAGACCGAAAGGTCGAACGTGAATCATATAGTAGATATGATCATCATAAAGGTGTTCACCATTAAAAACTACTCCATCTCACGTGATGATCGGACATGGTTTAGTTGATATGGATCACGTCATCACTTAGATGATTAGAGGGATGTCTATCTAAGTGGGAGTTCTTAAGTAATATGATTAATTGAACTTGAATTTATCATGAACTTAGTCCTAATAGTATTTGCATATCTGTGTTGTAGATCAATTGCTCGCCTATAGCTTCCCCGTTTTATTTATGATATGTTCCTAGAGAAAACTATGTTTAAAGATGTTAGTAGCAATGATGCGGACTAGCTCCATGATCTGAGGATTATCCTCATTGCTGCACAGAAGAATTATGTCCTTGATGCACCACTAGGTGACGGACCTTTTGCAGGAGCAGATGCAAACGTTATGAACGTTTGACAAGCTCGGTATGATGACTACTTGATCGTAGTGCGCCATGTTTTACGGCTTAGAACCGGGACTTCAAAAACGTTTTGAATGCCATGGAGCATATAAGATGTTCCAAGAGATGAAATTAGTATTTCAGACTCACGCCCGTGTCAAGAGTATGAGACCTCTGACACTACTTTGCCTACAAGATGGAGGAGAATAGCTCAACCAGTGAGCATGTGCTCAGATTGTCTGGGTACTACAATTGCTTGAATAAAGTGGGAGTTAATCTTCCAGATAAGATAGTGATTGACAGAGTTCTCTATTCACTACCACCAAGTTACTGGAACTTAGTGATGAACTATAATATGCAAGGAATGACGTAAAATGATTCCCAAGCTCTTCGTGATGCTGAAATTGGCGAAGGTAGAAATAAAGAAAAAGCATCAAGTGTTGATGGTTGACTAGACCACTAGTTTCAAGTAAAAGGGCAAGGGAAAGAAAGGGAACTTCAATAAGAATGGCAGGAAAGTTGCCATTCCCGTGAAGAAGCCCAAAGCTGGACCTAAGCCTGAAACTGAGTGCTTCTACTTCAAAGGGAATGGTCAGTGGAAGCGGAACTACCCCAAATACTTGGCAGGTAAGAAGGATGGCAAAGTGAACGAAGGTATATTTGATATACATATTATTGATGTGTACTCTACTAGTGTTCATAGTAACCCCGGGGTATTTGATACCGGTTCAGTTGCTAAGATTAGTAACTCGAAACAGGAGTTGCAAAATGAACAGAGACTAGTTAAAGGCAAGGTGACGATGTGTGTTGGAAATGATTCCAAGGTTGATAAGATCACCATCGCACACTCCTTTTACCTTCGGGATTAGTGTTGAACCTAAAATAAATGTTATTTGGTGTTTACGTTGAGCATGAATATGATTGGATCATGTTTATTGCAATACGGTTTTTCATTTAAGTCAAAGAATAATTGTTGTTCTGTTTACATGAATAAAACCTTCTATGGTCATACATTAATATAAATGGTTTATTGAATCTCCATCGTAGTGATACACATATTCATAATATTGATGCCAAAAGATGCAAAGTTGATAATGATAGTGCAACATACTTGTGGCACTGTCGTTTAGGTCATATTGGTGTAAAGCGCATGAAGAAACTCCATGCCGATGGACTTTTGGAATCACTTGATTATGAATCACTTAATGCTTGCGAACCATGCCTCATGGGCAAAATGACTAAGACTCCATTCTTCGGAACAATGGAGCGAGCAACAGACTTGTTGGAAATAATACATACTGATGCCTGCGGTCCAATGAGTGTTGAGGCTCGTGGTGGGTATCATTATTTTTTGACCTTCACAGATGATTTGAGCAGATATAGGTATATCTACTTAATGAAACACAAGTCTAAAACGTTTGAAAAGTTCAAAGAATTTCAGAGTGAAGTGGAGAATCATCATAACAAGACAATAAAGTTTCTACGATCTGATCACGGAGACGAAATATTTGAGTTACAAGTTTGGCCTTCAATTGAAACAATGTTGAATAGTTTCACAACTCATGCCACCTGGAACACCACAGCGTAATGGTGTGTCCGAATGTCGTAACCGTACTTTATTAGATATGGTACGATCTATGATGTCTCTTACTGACTTACCACTATTGTTTTGGGGTTATGCATTAGAGACAGCTGCATTCACGTTAAAAAGGGCACCATCTAAATCCATTGAGACGACACCGTGGTTTAGCAAGAAACCTAAGTTGTCATTTCTTAAAGTTTGGGGTTGCGATGCTTATGTCAAAAAGTTTGAACTTGATAAGCTCAAACCCAAATCGGAGAAGTGCGACTTCATAGGATACCCAAAAGAAACTGTTGGGTACACCTTCTATCACAGATCCAAAGGCAAGATCTTTGTTGCTAAGAGTGGATCCTTTCTAGAGAAGGAGTTTCTCTCGAAAGAAGTGAATGGGAGGAAAGTAGAACTTGATGAGGTAATTGTACCTTCTCTCGAATTAGAAAGTAGTTCATCAGAGAAATCTGTTCCTGTGATGCCTACACCAACTAGAGAGGAAGTTAATGACGATGATCATGAAACTTCAGATCAAGTTACTAAAGAACTTCGTAGGTCAACCAGAGCACGATCCACACTAGAGTGGTACGGTAATCCTGTACTGGAAGTCATGTTACTAGACCATGATGAACTTACGAACTATGTGGAAGCGATGATGAGCCTAGATTCCGCGAAATGGCTTAAGGCCATGAAATCTGAGATGGGATCCGTGTATGAGAACAAAGTATGGAATTTGATTGACTTGCCCGATGACCAGTGAGCCATTCAGAGTAAATGGATCTTTAAGAGGAAGACAGACGCTGATAGTAGTGTTAATATCTAGAAAGCTCGAATTGTCGCAAAAGGTTTTCGACAAAGTTCAATGTGTTGACTACGATGAGATTTTCTCACTCGTATCGATGCTTAAAAGTCTATCTGAATCATGTTAGCAGTTGTCGCATTTTATGAAATCTGGCAAATGGATATCAAAACTACATTCCTTAATGGATTTATTAAAGAAGAGTTGTATATGATGCAACCAGAAGGTTTTGTCAATCCTAAATATGCTAACAAAATGTGCAAGCTCCAGCAATCCATCTATGGACTGGTGCAAGCATCTCGGAGTTGGAATATACACTTTGATAAGTGATCAAAGCATATAGTTTTATACAGACTTGCGGTGAAGCCTGTATTTACAAGAAAGTGAGTGGGAGCACTACAACCTTTCTGATAAGTATATGTGAATGACATATTGTTGATCGGAAATAATGTAGAATTTTCTGTAAAGCATACAGGAGTTTTTCAAAGAAAGACCTCAGTGAAGTTCCTTACATATTGAGCATCAAGATCTATAGAGATAGATCAAGATGCTTGATAATTTTTTTTCAATGAGTACATACCTTGACAAGATTTTGAAGGAGTTCCAAATGGATCAGTCAAAGAAGGAGTTCTTGTCTGTGTTGCAGGGTGTGAAGTTGAGTAAAGACTCAAAACCCAACCACGGAAGAAAAATAGAAAGAGAATGAAAAGTCATTCCCTATGCCTCAGTCATAGGTTCTATAAAGTATGCTATGTTGTGTACCAGACCTATTGTATACCTTAGCATGATTTTGGCAAGGGAGTACAATAGTGATCTCGGAGTAGATCACTGGACAGCGGTCAAAATTATCATTAGAGGACTAAGGAAATATTTCTCGGTTATGGGGGTGATAAAAGAGTTCATCGTAAAGAGTTACATCGATGCAAGCTTTTGACACCGATCAAGATGACTCTAAATCTCAATCTAGATACATATTGAAAGTGGGAGCGATTAGCTAGAGTAGCTCCTGTGCAGAGTATTGTAGACATAGAACTTTGCAAAATACATACGGATCTGAATGTTGCAGACCTGTAGACTAAACTTCTCTCACAAGCAAAACATTATCACTCTTTGGGTGTTAATCACATAGCGATGTGAACTAGATTATTGACTCTAGTAAACCCTTTGGGTATTGGTCACATGAAGATGTGAACTAACCAAATAAAGATGTGAACCATGTGAAATCACATGACGATGTGAACTAGATTATTGACTCTAGTGCAAGTGGGAGACTGAAGGAAATATGCCCTAGAGGCAATAATAAAGTTGTTATTTATATTTACTTATATCATGATAAATGTTTATTATTCATGCTAGAATTGTATTAACTGGAAACTTAGTACATGTGTGAATACATAGACAAACAGAGTGTCCCTAGTATGCCTCTACTAGACTAGCTCGTTAATCAAAGATGGTTAAGTTTCCTAGCCATAGACATGTGTTGTCATTTGATGAACGTGATCACATCATTAGAGAATGACATGATGGACAAGACCCATCCGTTAGCATAGCACTATGATCATTTAGTTTACTGCTATTGCTTTCTCCATAACTTATACATGTTCCTATGACTATGAGATTATGCAACTCCCGAACACTGGAGGAACACTTAGTGTGCTATCAAATGTCACAACATAACTGGGTGATTATAAAGATGCTCTATAGGTGTCTCCGATGGTGTTTGTCGGGTTGGCATACATCGAGATTAGGATTTGTCACTCCATGTATCAGAGAGATATCTCTGGGCCCTCTCGGTAATGCTCATCACTATAAGCCTTGCAAGCACTGTGACTAATGAGTTAGTTGCAGGATGAAGTATTACGGAACGAGTAAAGAGACTTGCGTAACGAGATTGAACTAGGTATTTAGATACCGATGATCGAATCTCGGGCAAGTAACATACCGATGACAAAGGGAACAACGTATGTTGTTATGCGGTTTTACCGATAAAGATCTTCGTAGAATATGTATGAACCAATATGAGGATCCAGGTTCCGCTATTGGTTATTGACCAGAGATGAGTCTCGGTCATGTCTACATAGTTCTCGAACTCGTAGGGTCCGCACGCTTAACGTTCGGTGACGATCGGTATTATGAGTTTATGTGTTTTGATGTACCGAAGGTAGTTCAGAGTCCTGGATATGATCACGGACATGATGAGGAGTCTCGAAATGGTCGAGGCATAAGATTGATGTATTGGACGACTATATTCGGACACCAGAAGTGTTCTGGGTGATTTCAGAGAAAACCAAAGTGCCGGAGGGTTACCGGAACCCCCCCCCCCTGAGGCAGTCCTGGACTAAGGGGTCATCGGGCGTCCGACCTGTTAGCCATGGGCCGGACTGATGGGCTATGAAGAACACGAAGACCGAAGACTACCGCGGGTCCGGATGGGACTCTCCTTGGCGTGGAGGGCAAGCTTGGCGATCAAACATGTAGATTCCTTTCTTTGTAACCGACCCTGTGTAACCCTAGATCCTCCCGGTGTCTATATAAACCAGAGGACTTAGTCCGGAGAGGATATATTCATTACCATAGCCATACAAGCTGGGCCTCTAGGGTTTAGCCATTACGATCTCGAGGTAGATCAACTCTTGTAATACTCATATTCATCAATATCAATCAAGCAGGACATAGGGTATTACCTCCATAGAGAGGGCCCCAACCTAGGTAAACATCGTGTCCCCTGTCTCCTGTTACCATCGACCTTAGACGCACAGTTCGGGACCCCCTACCCGAGATCCACCGGTTTTGACATCGACATTGGTGCTTTCATTGAGAGTTCCACTGTGCCGTCGTCAAGAGGTTTGATGGCCCCCTCAATCGTCAACAACAATGTTGTCCAAGTTAAGACCTTCCTCCCTGGATAGATCTTCGTGTTCGGCGGCTTCGCACTATGGGCCAACTCGCTTGGCCGTCTGGAGCAGGTCGATAGCTATGCCCCTGGACACCAGGTCAGATTTGGGAGCTTGAACTACGTTGCGGACATCCGTGGAGACCGCGACAACCACTCTTGGTCGCCCTGTTGGACATGACCTAAATCTGTCATCGGACAGCATCCAGGAGACAGCTCCTGTAACCGCTCTGGCCTTAGATACGGAGCGGACTGCGCCATCCAAGGACGGGAAGCTCAACCCTGCCACGGAGGCCGCAGATTCCCCGGCGTTGGAGCCGCACATGGACTTAACCTCACACGATATTTGTGTCACCAGAACTCTGGACTCGTCTCCAGTCATAAATTCCAAACCATGTGAGCCCGTGGACGCCGAACTTGATCGTTTATCGATCTTCGAATTCAGCACCGCAAACATCTTCCAGCACTCGTCTTTGGGCAATGTGCTAAACTCATTAAAGAACATGTCCTTGGCGGCGGACTCACAGCCGAACTATGTTCGATTCAAACTAGGGGCTGACGATGGAGAATTTTGCTTCCCACCCGCCACCCACTTTATAGCCACTATCGAGGATTTAACCAACATGCTTGATTACGGCTCCGACGACATCGATGGTATGGATGATGATGCCGGAGAAGAAGAGGCCCAGAACCCGCCGTTCACCGAATGCTGGACGGCCACTTCCTTGTATGATGTATACATGGTGGATGCACCAAAGGAGAACAGCGACGATGACAAGGAAGACCCGGTAGAGGATAAACCTTCGAAGTACAATCAAAGCGCGATGTCAGCGGTGTCGTTCTAAGTCACGCTGCAGTAAAGACAGCAACACCGGCATAGGAGAAGATAACACTCCGGAAGGAGCCTAAGACAACGAAGACCCCGTTGACACAGCCACTGAACATGATGAACGGGAAGATGGGCAGGTTAGCCCTGGTAAACAGGCCACACACGAAGACTCGGAGGACGATAATTATCTTCCGCTCTCCGAGGAGGAGACGAGCCTCGGCACCGAGGATTTCATCGTGCCTGAGGAACCTCTCAAGCAGGAGCACTTCAAGCGCCAGCTAATAGCCACTGCAAGGATCCTGAAAATGAAGCAGCAGCAGCTTCAAGCTGACCAAGATCTGCTCAATGATAAATGGACCAATGTCCTAGCAGCCGAAGAATACGGCCTCAAGCGCCCAACCAAAAGCTACCCGAAGCGCAAATTTCTACCTCAGTTCGATGATGAGGCGCCGGAATACATACCACCATCACACAATGCGGTTGACCGACCACCACGTGATCAGGACAAAACGGCAACTCAAGCCGAACACCAGCCCACCCCGCCTCATCGCAAAGGCAGAGGTAAATTAGCCCACGACCATACATATGACCTTCGGCAGGACCTGAACAATAAAGCAGGACATACCAGATCGATCTACGGATCGCGAGGACGTGCCCCGACACGCAACAACAACCATCTATTCGGACGCGACAAACCTAGTCACGCGCGGGCCAAAAGCCGCAGACGGACTCCATCAGAGCTATGTCGCGATACAGCCCGAGATAGAGCCGCCGCACACCCTCATTGCTTCACCGACGAAGTCATGGAACATGAATTCCCAGAAGGGTTCAAACCCGTGAACATAGAATCATACGACGGAACCACAGACCCCACGGTATGGATTGAAGACTTCATTCTCCATATACATATGGCCCACGGAGATGACCTCCACACTATCAAATACCTCCCTCTAAAGCTCAAAGGACCAGCTCGGCACTGGTTAAACAGCCTGCCTGAAAACTCTATCGTCAGCTGGGAAGACTTGGAAGAAGCCTTCCTCGACAACTTCCAAGGTACATATGTCCGGCCGCCAGACGTCAATGACTTAAGCCACATAGTTCAACAACCTGGAGAGTTAGCCAAGAAATTCTAGACTAGGTTCCTAACCAAAAAGAACCAGATCGTTGAATGTCCGGATGCCGAAGCCCTAGCAGCCTTTAAGCACAGCATCTGTGACAAATGGCTCGCCCGCCACCTCGGCCAAGAGAAGGCAAAGTCCATGGCAGCCCTCACGGCACTCATGATCGGATTTTGTGCGGGCGAAGACAGTTGGCTGGCCCGTAGCAAAAACAACGCAAGCGACGCCGGCACCCCTGAAGCTAAAAGTAGCAAAGACAAGTCTCGACGCAACAGATACAAGCCACGAAACAACAATGACAACACCGAGGATACGGCGGTTAATGCCGGATTCAGTGGCTCTAAGTCCGGTTAGCGGAAGAAGCCGTTCCAAAAGAACAATTCGGGCCCATCTAGCTTGGAACGCATACTTGATCGTCCGTGCCAGATTCATGGCACCCCAGACAAACCACCCAATCACACCAATAGAGATTGTTGGGTTTTTAAACAGGCCGGCAAGTTAAATGCCGAAAACAAGGACAAGGGATCACAAAGCTAGGACAACGACGAGGAGCCCCGACCGCCAAACACAGGGGGACAGAAGAAGTTTCCCCCTCATGTCAAAACGGTGAACATGATATATGCTACCCACATCACCAAGAGGGAGCGCAAGCGCGTGCTCAGGGACGTCTATGCGATAGAACCAGTCGCCCTAAAATTTAATTCGTGGTCGTCATGCCCGATCACTTTTGATCGCCGGGATCATCCGACCAGTATTCGTCACGACGGTTCAGCCGCACTGGTCCTGGACCCAATAATTGATGGGTTCCACCTGACGCGAGTCCTGATGGATGGTGGCAGCAGCCTCAACTTTCTCTACCAGGATACAATGCGCAAAATGGGCATTAATCCATCACGGATCAAACCCACAAAGATTACCTTCAAAGGAGTCATACCAGGTGTAGAGGCCCGCTATACGGGCTCAATCACGCTAGAAGTCGTCTTCGGATCTCCGGACAATTTCCGAAGCGAGGAGTTAATCTTCGACATAGTCCCCTTTCACAGCGGCTATCACGCACTGCTCAGACGGACCGCATTCGCTCGATTTAACGCAGTGCCACACTATGCTTATCTCAAGCTCAAGATGCCCGGTCCATGTGGCGTCATAACAGTCAATGGAAATACGGAACGCTCCCTTCATACAGAAGAGCACACAGTTGCCTTAGCAGCAGAAGTACAAAGCGGCCTTCTCAAGCAGAACCTTTATTCGACTACCGAGCCCACGGACACCATCAAGAGGGTCTGAACTACCCCGCAGCAGGATAGCTCGGCTCGCTAGGAGCTCGACTAGCAATTCGGCCTCCCTCTCAGCCCCGATCAAGTAGTGGCATTCGTGCCGCGCGTACATAACTATGCACTCAAAATTCCATGGGCATCGACAAAGGCATAGCTAGATTGTGATCCACAGTACGGCTCAACCGACACCGGATACACACATACTTTCACTTGTATTCGTTTCCTTTTCAGGTTTCAATCCCACAGGCCCCATCTGATGGCCTGATCATCGGTACTCTTGAAGGACAAACACACCAAGGCGGCAAGAAGCACAGGCAATGAGGGACTTCTCTAGGTGGTTTCGTTAACGATTACTCTACCTGTTTTTCAGGACCCACGTGCAGCTCTCCCTTGGTTAAGGCATAGTAACTAGCCTCCTGCTTATTTGCATTACTTGTATAAATGCGCTTTAACGCACCAATGAAATTATAATAAGAACAGTTTGTGGCTCAAATTTTATGGCCCTAGCTTATCACTTGTTCTTCTCTTTCTTCCTGTTTTGTCTTTCATTTTCTGGTAACTTTATCAAGTAGCACCCGTACACTTAGGTATGTTTGATGTTTGCCAGGGGCTTCATAGCACCCCACACTACGACAACAAAAGTCCGAACACTTTTTATAGTATAGTTCGGCACCCCGAATTTAGCATTATATGCATTGGCTCTGAATCATGTCTTTGGTCAATAGTTGGGTTGCCCGGCTCCTATGCTTGCTACCTTACGTTCCGCTATATCGGCTGAGGTACTAAAGGGAGAACTACTGTGATTGTGCCTTGGTTTATCCAAAGGAGCACCTCAGTAGAGAAGGCCGAAAACTGACTGCCATGATGCGGCGAGAGCCGGTCAGCTGTTCGAAGGTTGCAAATCGTTGGAGATTTCTTCCGCATTACACGAAGGTTCGGTACTTCCTTATCAAACGCTTATAGCACTCTAGTTCAGATACTAGGGGTTGCGCCCATGTTTTTATTGTCGAACTCCTATGGCTAAGTGAGGGCGTTAAAGCTGCATAGTCTGGTTGCCTGCTTCGTTGCGCTAAACAACTCCTTCAAGGACCATATAATTGGATCAAGATTGTTTAAATTCCATCTGAACACCCCCGTAGTACCTACATGGGGGAAAAAGCCGACGACTGGTTAACCCTCATATTTCATACAACACGGCCGCACAGGAGGTAAAATTTCAAACATAACAAGCATTATATTACATAACAGTTTTTTCTCATCATACAAGGCAAAGACAACATGAATGCATTCATTCGAAAATAATGTCTTGCCCACACTGCGTTACTCCTTGCCCTCTGGCGGCCCCTTGGTTAGCTCGACGGCGTCCATCTTCTCCCACCACATCTTGCAGCGGGCGAAGGCCATGCGTGCACCTTCAATGCAGGTCGACCGCTTGACGACGTCCAGCTGAGGACATGCATCCACCAACCTCTTCACGAGGCCGAAGTAACTGATGGGTATAGCTTCGGCTGGCCACAACCGGATTATTAAATCCTTCATGGCCAGTTCGACCACCCTGTGCATCTCGACCAGCTGTTTTAGCTGATCGCTGAAGGGCACCAGATGTTCTGGTGCAAGATATTGCGACCAGAACAGCTTCTCTGTGGAGCTCCCTTCTTCGGCTCGGAAGAACTCCGCGGCGTTGGTGACACTGCATGGCAGATCAGCAAAAGCCCCTGGAGAACTCCGAATCCGGGTTAGTAAAAGATATTTCATCTTCCCATTCTTGCTTTGCATATTGAATGCCTTACCCGCCGCGATCTTCCTGGCCTCCTGGATCTCCTGGAGGGCGCCCTGGGCCTCACTCCGGGCCGTCTCCGCACTCTGACGAGCCTTGGCAAGTTCGGCCTCTTGCGCCGACGCATTGTGCTCCAAGGTCTTGCATTGCCTTACCGCGTCCTGAAGCTCCTGTTGGACCTCGTTGACCCAGGCCTTGAGCTTCTTACGGGCGGCCTGCTCCTTGACAGCCTTCTCCTCGGCTTCGGCCAGGGCTTGTCTTAGGGCCTCAACCTCGGTCGTCGCTTCTATACATATCATGACACTTCGGTCAATGCATATCATTTTACCTTTTTCAAATACATAACGGGTTATCACATACCTTGTTTTTCTTGGAGCTACCTCCTCACCTGGCCGAGCTCCCCCTCGCCCTGCTCCAGTCTCCGCATCAGTTCGGAGACCTCGGCAGTATGTGAGGCTGCGGCCAACAGCGATGCCTGTGTATTCATTTCAGACAATTTAGTTAGTTCCCTGCAATAAAGGATTTATCCTCTATCCGGATTTTTCTTTTCGAATGCCGGACAGTGTCTCAGGGGCTACTGTCTATATGGGGATTTTCTCTTTTTGCGTCGCTTACCTCAAAACCTGTCAGCAAGCTGCTGCAGGCTTCGGTTAGTCCGCTCTTGGCAGACTGAACCATTTCAATCACTGTGCCCATAAGAACACGGTGCTCATCCATAATGGAAGCACCTCGCAGCGCTTCTAGCAGATTATCCGGTGCCCCTGGTTGGACAGGGGTCACCGGTGGAATAGGCATACCCCCTTCTTTCGAAGAAGGTTGCAAGCCAGATTCCGGAGCCGCATCGGTCTCCGGAATCGAGTCCGGCTGAGGGCCAAACTGAATACAGCCCTCCTCAGCACTAGTCTCCATGGGGATGGGCTCCCCCTGGTGTCCGGCAACAGAGGCATCACCTTTTGGCACCTCCTGAGCCGCTCCCCGGCCTGGGAAAGTCCTTCAGGACAGCACCTCCGCGTCGTCCTTGGCCGTGGGGGAGTGAGTGGCCGGCGGTGACTCGCTGGCCATCGCCTTTGAATCCAACGAACCTCGTGACGAGGATCGCTGGGATTTGTCGTGGGCCGGACTGCAATAGCATAATTAATCATGACAATACAACAAAGAGGAGAGGCTAGATTTATGGGCATGTATGAGTCCTAGCACTTACGATGCAGCCCGAGGCTTATTGCGGGGGCATCTTTCCGGACTGCTGTCGATGTCCCATGCGGAGTTATCCGCCAGGGAGCCCTTCCCTTTCTTGGGCGTCTCTGCCTCCAGGTTCGTGGAGGCCGCCCTCTTCTTCTTTCCCTCATTAGGGGGAGGGTTGTTCTCCTCCTCCTCATCGTCGTCGTCTTTAGCAGCGGAGGAGCGGGTCTTGTCTTCAGATATCACGTCTGAAGTGCCCTTACGGCGGGGGCCACTCCGGACCCCCTTGGCCTTCCCTATGGCCTTCTTCTCCGGTGCCTTATAGGGCGCCGGCACCAGCATCTTTGCTAAACGCGGGATGACTGGTTCTTCAGGCAGCAGAGCTGGACATTGGATCCGTTTCACCTTCTCCATCCAGTCCTGAAGAAGCCGTAATAATGAAAGCTTAGATATCATCCTTGAAACAAGCAAGTAGAGGATGCGGTAAAGATTTACCTTGTTGGTGGGGCGATTAATGTTGTACCCGCGGTCCAAGTCTGGGCCGGCGGTGTCTTGTTTCCCTTGGAAAGCAACTTCCAGGCATCTTCGTGGGTTGTTTCGAAGAGCCTCTCCAGGGTTTAGTGCTTCTTCGGATTAAACTCTCATAGAGAGTGACTTCCGCTTTGGCAGGGGAGAATCCGGCGAACTAGCATCATCTGGATTACATCGACAAGTTTGACATCTTTGTCCACCATGCTTTGAACGCGCGTCTGCAGCGCTGTCAGCTCGTCTGGCGAACACCAGTTCAGGCTCTTCTCGACCCAGGAGGTGAGTCGCATGGGAGCGCCGGAGTTGAATTCGGCAGCTGCGGCCCAGGTGGCGCCGCGGGGTTCTGTGATTTAGAAACAATGTTTCTGCCATTGTTTTACAGTCTAGACGAAAGTGCCTTTTGGCTAGGAGACATTGGCCAGCTTGCTCACTATGGCGCCTCCGCACTCCGCGTGCTGGCCATCCACCACCTTCGGCTTACATTGAAGACCTTGAGCCACAACCCGAAGTGGGGTTGGATGCGGAGGAAGGCCTCACACACGACGATGAACGCCGAGATGTTGAGGAAGGAGTTCGGGGATAGATCATGGAAATCTAGCCCGTAATAGAACATAATCCCGCGGACGAAGAGGTGGAGTGGAAACCCTAGCCCGCGGAAGAAATGAGGGATGAATACTACCCTCTCGCTGGGCCTTGGTGTGGGGACGATTTGCCCCTGGGCTGGAAGACGGTGGGCGCTTTCCTTCGCCAGGTAGCCGGCTGCCCGAAGCTCGGCGATGTCCTCCTCCTTGACGGAGGAGGCTATCCACTTGCCTTGACCTCCGGATCCGGACATGGTTGAGTGCTTGCTCGAGTGGGAAAAAGATGAGAACTTGGGTGCTGGAGCTCAAGAGTGGAAGGGCTGAGGGAGAGAGAAGGCGTGGGAGAAGAAAGGGGATTCTTATCTCATTATAAGGGCATTGAATATTGAACGCCTCCCCACTCGCCTCAAAACTCGCCTACTCCCAAGGGTTGTGTATACGGTACGGTTGTGTTACCCACGCCCGCATTGATGAAAATCCCGCAATAAGGGAACACGATCTCTGCTTCGACAAGACGTAGCAATGGCAACCGCATCTCGAAACTTGGAGCGGCATACGAAGAATGGTTCGAAATTATGACCGGGCAGACGTGATGTCATGCTGTAAAAAGTTGTCAGCAGATTGGACACGTGGATTATTATATTGTCTCTGCGGTTGCGTGTCGTGTGTGTGTTACAGGTCCGGACATGATCAATACATCCGAAGACTATCTTGGAGTTCGGAAGGAGGAACCCGCCTTGCAATGCCGAAGACAGATCTACGCGTCGGATACCTTGTCTTTGAAGCCAGGTTCAGGGGCTACTGAGGGAGTCCTGGACTAAGGGGTCCTCGAGCGTCCGGCCTATTAGCCATGGGCCGGACTGATGGGCTGTGAAGAACATGAAGACCGAAGGCTACCCCGTGTCCGGATGGGACTCTCCTTGGCGTGGAGGGCAAGCTTGGCGATCAAACATGTAGATTCCTTTCTTTGTAACCGACCTTGTGTAACCCTAGATCCTCCCGGTGTCTATATAAACCGGAGGACTTGGTCCGGAGAGGAGATATTCATTACCATAGCCATACAAGCTAGGCATCTAGGGTTTAGCCATTACGATCTCGAGGTAGATCAACTCTTGTAATACTCATATTCATCTATATCAATCAAGCAGGACGTAGGGTATTACCTCCATAGAGAGGGCACGAACCTGCGCAAACATCGTGTCCCCTGTCTCATGTTACCATCGACCTTAGACGCACAGTTCGGGACCCCCTACCCAAGATCCGCCGGTTTTGACACCGACACCCCCCCCCAGGGAAAGATTGGGCCTACATGGGCCATAGGGAAGAGGGGAGGCAACCCACAAGGGGCAGTCGCTACCCCTCCCTATAGGGAGTCCAAATTGGACTAGGGAGGGGGGCGTGACTCCCCTTTCCTTCTCCTCTTCCTCTCCTTTCCCTCTTTCCCCTTCTCCTCCTAGTAGGACTAGGAAAGGAGGAATCCTACTCCTACTAGGAGGAGGATTCCTCCTCCCTTGGCGCGCCCCTAGGGTCGGCCAGCCTCCCCCTTGCTCCTTTATATACGAGGGCAGGGGGCACCCTAGAACACACAAGTAGATTGCTTTCAGCCATGTGCGGTGCCCCCTCCACCATAATCCACCTCGGTCATATCGTCGTAGTGCTTAGGTGAAGCCCAGCGCCGGTAGCTTCATCATCACCATCATCACGCTGTCATTCTGACGAAGCTCTCCCTCGACACACAACTGGATCAAGAGTTCGCGGGACGTCAACGAGCTGAACGTGTGCAAATCGTGGAGGTGTCGTACTTTCAGTGCTAGGATCGGTTGGATCGTGAAGACGTTCTGTAGGATCGAAAGTATGTCTAGAGGGGGGTCATTAGACTACTTGACCAAATAAAAATCTAGACTTTTCCCAATTTTAGGTCTTGGCAGATTCTAGCAACTTAGCACTAGTCAAGCAATCAACCTACACATGCAAGTCTATGAGTATAGCAGCGGAATGTAAAACATTGCACATGAAGGTAAAGGGAGGAATTTGGAGGGAGCAAACGCAATGTAGACAGGGAGATTTTTGGCATGGTTCTGATAGGTGGTGCTATCGTACATCCACATTGATGGAGACTTCAACCCATGAAGGGCAACGGTTGCGCGAGTCTACGGAGGGCTCCACCCACGAAGGGTCCACGAAGAAGCAACCTTGTCTATCCCACCATGGCCATCGCCCACGAAGGACTTGCCTCACTAGGGTAGATCTTCATGAACTAGGCGATCTCCTTGCCCGTACAAACTTCTTGGTTCAACTCCACAATCTTGACGGAGGCTCCCAAGTGACACCTAACCAATCTAGGAGACACCACTCTCCAAAAGATAATAGATGGTGTGTTGATGATGAACTCCTTGCTCTTGTGCTTCAAATGATAGTCTCCCTAACTGTAACATCCCAAATTTTCAATTTGGAATGTTATACACTAGATCATCATGCATAACATATTTTCTTGCATCTTGGCCGATCCTAGAAATTTCATGCAACTCAAGGACCTCCGGAGAGAGTTGGAGATTTCGTTATTTTCATATTTGAGAGTTTCTCAAATTTTGAAAAGAGGATCGTTTGATTTATTTGTTTTATCTTCAATAAATTTTCCGGTGTCAAAATATGAGAGAGGGAATAATATGACTTTCCCAAAATTTAGGAAAATGAAGATTTAATAAATAGATCAATTTTTGTTTGCCGGAGTTTTATTTGCATTTTATTTGGATAGGGAAAAATGCGCGTTTTCAAAAATTGCATTTTAGGTCCGGAGAAAAGTTCATTTTGTTCGGCTCATTTTTAGGTGTCGGGGAAAATTTACTTTAGATTTTTCGGAGTTCGTTTAGATCTCTTTTTGTTTTTTTTCTGCGCGCGGAAACTATTTATAAAAAAACAAAAAAACTGGACCAAGGCCGGCCAGGCCAAGGCCCAGCCGGGCCGAAGGCCACCGCGCCCCAGGCCACCGCGCGCCTAGCGCCAGGCGCCAGGGAGCCGGCCGCCGCCGCCTCTTGCTCTACGAATCCTTTTAGGATTCTAGGGTAGCCCTTGCCCCCTTTTCCTTTGTTTCGTTATTCCTAGTCCTACTCCGTTTATTCTTTCCTATTCCTAGTCTATTTCTTGCCCTCTACCCCAAGTAAACCCCTCCCCTCCCCAATATAAATACCCAAGCACCCCCCCTCTAAACATCAAATCAAAGCCCCTCTCCTCCACACCTCACCTTGCCACCCCACGCCGCGCCGCCGCACCACCTCACCCACACGCCGCCCTAAGCCGCCGCCTCACCCGCGCTGCCGCCGCACCTTGTCGCCGCCGCCCCACGCCCACGCCGCCGGAGCCCCTCACCGGAGACCTCGCCGAGGTTGCCCCGCGTCTCTTTTTCTCGGATCGTTTTCTTCTAACCGTTCCGGTTTTCTAGATCGGTTTTTCGTTCGGTTTTTCTTCTCCGAAACCCTAGATCGATTTTGTTTTCTTCTCCGATTTAGTTGTCTTTGGACCGTTCGCCGGACCGTTCGTCCTAACGAACGTGATCACCGGATTCTTCTAGGTTAACGAACGCCCGTTCGTTTAACCGTTCTTCTTTTTCTTTTCATCGGATTTATTCCACGATCGTGATCTCAGATCCGATCTTCTTTCTAGTCTTTCTTTTCGCTCGTTTATCGGAATCAGGTGATTCAAGCGCCTAGAGTTTCGTCTCGAAACCGCCGTTCCGTCTAATCAACTTGAACAAGTTTTTGCCCCGGTAAAATTTGACCTAGTTTCAACTTGCTAGAACCGAGTTGTTTTCTTTCGTCGTTTGTTTCTTTGTTCGGTTCTTTCTTT
This sequence comes from Triticum dicoccoides, assembly GCF_002162155.2. Lineage (NCBI taxonomy): Eukaryota > Viridiplantae > Streptophyta > Magnoliopsida > Poales > Poaceae > Triticum > Triticum dicoccoides. The sequence goes on along the minus strand of NC_041390.1, from coordinate 219,527,596 downwards.
CTTCTCAACCGGAGTTCTTAAATTGAACTTTCTGGTTCGTTCTCTTGTTCGAGTTTCACCTGTGCATTAGATGAGTACTTATTGTATGCTTGTTGTTTGTCTGCGTTAGATTACCCGGATTGCGCCGCCTGTTACTTCGAAACCCTAGGACTCGCAGATCATCAGCAAGGCAAGTAACACTTTGATCATACCTTTTCTACAACCCAGTTTTATTGCATTAGATCAATCCTCACACATTGCATGATTAGGATCTAATTAAATTGTGGGATGGGAAGTAGATGAGGTAGTACCTATTACCTGTATTATTATGAAACCTTTGGGAGTTACTCTACGTTTGCTTATATTGCCATGCTATGCTAGTAGACGTGGATTGGGTGAGTGATATCCATGACAGATGTGAGATTGATAATTTTAATGGTTTATCTAAGGTGGCAACTTAAACACACATCTGGGTGGATTGAGGCACCTGATGTCTATCAAGACTTGCCTGTTTTTTTTCGGACCGCCACCCACGCTCAAAGGGATCATAAGATATTTCATGCTAAATACTTACGTGTGCAGCCACAAGCCATTATGGGCTCTGGCATAGTTGACTAAGTCGTGCGAACTCTTACGGGATGGACTAGAAGATGTAGGGGATGTAGGTGTACCGGTCTACCCCACAAGTAAGGTGCTAGTGCTTCTGAAAGACTATGTCTCGGTCATCCGTGTTCTCAAACACCCTGTAGTGCGAGAAACCAAACGGAGGCGATCGAGTCTTGTGGGGAAAAGTGCGCAAACCTCTGCAGAGTGTACAAACTAATCATGATTAGCCGTGTCCCCGGTTATGGACAACTTGAGTATCTAGTACTTGAATATCATTGTGAATCTCAACATGTTACTTCTAATTAATATTGTTGGGTTTTAATTGTACTTTTAATTGGGATTGAGAATGTTGTCAACCATTCTCAATGTTTCACAACCACCATGATAGTTAAATAAATTTATTCCTTTGCAGTAGGGAAAAATTGGCTTTACGCAAAACTGTAACCATAGAGCTTTCCACTAGCCATATATGCATATAGTATAGCTGTTTCATCCCATTACTCTCTATGTGTTACATTGCCAGCATATTCCATGTGCTGACCCGTTTTCGGGCTGCAACATTAATGTTGCAGACTTTTCAGACGACGATTGAGGTGCGTTTAGGTCGTGGCCCTATACTCAGTGATGCCGCTGGAGTTGATGGACCCATTTATCTTCCAAGTATTCCGTTGTTATCTTTATTATATGGCCTTAAGCCATATTCATTGTAATAAATTCTTTTTGAGCCATCGATGTAATAAGTGTGTGATTGCAACTCTGCTATAAAACCTCGATGTACTGTGTGGTGTCAGCATTACTGATCCAGGGATGACACCGTAGCACAGTAGACGTGATCCATTCGGGTCAGGTCGCTACAGAGATGGTATTAGAGCACATGCTGACTATAGGACACGACCACTAAGTTAAAGCCATAGATCACCCTTCTCTTCTCATTTTCTAACTCCTCATCTTTTCTACTCTATTAGGATGACACACGCGAAGATTAAGTATGCTCAACCGGATGAAGGCACACCTTTTGGATTTCACTTGAAGGAAGTCACCAAGTACCTGAACATTGGATTACCAAGCTTCACGGGAACCTTCAACGTCACTCTGCCTGAAGAGGAGCGCTGGAAGATTCAAGCTCACGTTCCGGGAAGAACATTCGCGCCAATCACGAAACCCATAGATAGTGTTTTCAATGCACCAACCTGGAGTCTAGGAAGGAGCATGGCAGCTCATATCACCATAGGACGCATTGGAGAAGTTTACCAAGAAGACCTCAAGGACACTATTTACCAGATTTGCGGATGCCGAGATAAACAATGGGAGTTAGTCAGCACCAAGAAGGATAGATCCATTGCAGCATTCATCCAGGAGTTAAACCAGCACATTCGACGCCACGAGAACCAGATGTGCAATGATATGATGGAGTTGAAGAATGCGAAGGCAAGGATCATCGAGCTAGAAGGAGAACTGAAGTCTACACGCAAGGACTACATGGACGAGATCGTAGCTATAGCAAGGCACAATAACGACCTTAAGCAGGAGATTGAAGAACTCAAGAGGAAGTTAGCATCCCAGGAGGAAGATGAGTACGTCGCATGTCCGGACAACTACATCATCATCGACGACACCGATTCGGATCCAAGTGAACCCGACTTTGAAGACGAAGCTGGAGCGGATATCATGGAGTCTTCCACCGGTTCAAATTTCTAGATGACCACCAAATAGTAGTAGAATTCTCCCCCCCCCCCTGTAATCGTTACAGTTCACGCACTTTGCGATAGTTAGATCGATTGTAAGCCCTTGTTTGATTGAATGAAGTGATTTTGTGTGCATTTGCTCATGTGCATTGGGGTAGTGTTTTCTCTTTAGATCCCACTCTATTCTTATCTCTCATCTTTTCTAAACCCCCAGATGCCTCCGAGACGTGACAATGGATTTCCACCGGAGCTCACTCAGTTGATCCAGCAGCAGAATCAATTGATGCAGATGTTAGTCTAGAACCAGCAGAACAACAACAACAACCCACCACCACCACCACCTGTTGACCACTTAGCCCGTTTCCTTAGGCTGAATCCGCCGGTGTTTTCCAGTAGCACCGAGCCAATAGTAGCAGACGATTGGCTCCGTAAGATAGGAAGGGAGTTGACCACTGCAGGATGCACGGATGGTGAGAAAGTGAAGTTTGCCGCACACCAGCTTGACGGACCCGCGGCAGCATGGTGGGAGAATTTCACAACCACTTACCCAGTTGACACTGTCACATGGGATCAGTTTCAGCAAGCTTTCCGCACTGCCCATGTTTCAGCAGGAGCTATGGCCATAAAGAAGCGTGAGTTTCGCAACTTACGCCAAGGAGGAAGGACTATTGGCCAGTATGTGGAGGAGTTTAGTAAGCTAGCCCGTTATGCCCCAGATGACGTTGCTACGGATGCAGCTAAGTAGGAGAAGTTTCTGGAAGGACTGAATGATGAACTAAGCATGCAGTTGATGGTAGCGAGTTTCAACAACTACCAAGAGTTGGTAGATCGTGCCATCATGATTGAAGGGAAGCAACAGCAGATTGAGAACCATAAGAGGAAGTATGGACAGGGGAAGTATAACTCTGGAGTCCAGCAGAAGCCCCGTTTTACCCCTAAACCGGGATTTAAGTTTCAGCACACCCATGGAGGAGGTAGCTCGCACAACCATAATGGCCACAAGAATGGTAATGGGAATGGAGGAAGCAACGGCCAGAACCGGACCACCCCATCGACCCCAACCAAGAGAGACCTGAGTCAAGTCACCTGTTTCAAGTGTTCGAAGACCGGACATTATGCCAATGAATGTCCTGAAGGCCAGAATGGAAATGGCAATGGAAGCTCTGGGAAGAAGCCGAACCCTTTCAATAGGGGACAGGTGAACCACGTTAATGTGGAGGAGATTGAAGATCAGCCCGATGCAGTAATCGGTAAGTTTTTGGTTAAGTCATTTACTGCACTCGTTCTTTTTGATATTGGTGCATTGCATTCATACATATCAAGGGGATTTGTGGAAAAGCATAGCCTGCCCACTAGGATTCTTAAAACACCTATGCTAGTAAGCTCGCCAGGAGCAGAATACATGGCCAGACAAGGATGTTTCCAAGTACCATTGAGTATAGGAAGGCATGTATTCCCAACGGATTTAATTATTCTGGAATCCCAAGGTCTGGATGTGATTCTTGGTATGGATTGGCTGTCGATGTATGGAGGAAACATCGATTGCGCCAGTAAGACAATTTTGCTTACCACACCAGAAGGAAGAAAGATCAAGTATGTATCCCGGCATGTGCCAAACAGGACACAAGTGAATTGCCTAATAGGAGTTGTGCAGGAGGAAGTACCAGTGGTAAAGGATTTTCCTGATGTATTTCCTGAGGAATTACCAGGCATGCCACCGGATAGAGACATTGAGTTTTTGATTGAGTTATTGCCAGGTACAGGCCCAATATCGAAGCGACCGTACCGGATGCCAGCAAAGGATTTGGTGGAAATTAAGAATCAGATTAAGGAGTTATTGGATAAAGGTTACATTCGCCCAAGTTCTTCGCCTTGGGGATCACCCGTACTTCTAGTGGAAAAGAAGGATGGATCATTAAGGATGGTTGTAGATTATCGGGGATTGAATGAAGTAACCATCAAGAATAAGTACCCACTGCCAATGATCAACGATCTGTTTGATCGATTGCAAGGAGCTAAAGTGTTTTCCAAGATCGATTTGCGATCAGGGTACCATCAGTTGAAGATTCAAGAGCAGGACATACCTAAGACAGCATTCACCACAAGATATGGACTGTATGAATATACCGTTATGTCATTTGGATTGACTAACGCGCCTGCCTATTTTATGAACCTGATGAACAAAGTGTTTATGGAGTTTTTGGATAAGTTCGTCGTAGTGTTCATTGATGACATCCTGGTTTATTCAAAGAATGAAGAGGAACATAAGGAACATTTGCGTTTGGTTTTGGAGAAACTAAGGGAACATCAGTTATATGCCAAATTTAGCAAATGTGAGTTTTGGTTGAAGGAAGTTGGATTCCTCGGACACGTTATATCCGGAGAAGGTATAGCAATTGACCCCACAAAGGTTGAGACCATAACCGAATGGGAAGCACCAACAACAGTTGGAGAGATCCGGAGTTTTCTTGGACTCGCAGGATACTACCGGAGATTTATTGAGAACTTTTCAAAGATTGCGAAGCCTATGACGGAGTTGTTGAAGAAGGATACTAAGTTCAAATGGACTGAGGAGTGTGAGGCTAGTTTTCAGGAGTTGAAGAAACGATTGGTTACCTCACCAGTGTTGATATTGCCAGATCAGACCAAGGATTATGAGGTGTATTGCGACGCTTCACGTCGAGGACTTGGAGCAGTGCTTATGCAGGAAGGAAGAGTTGTTTCGTATGCTTCACGACAACTGAAGCCTCATGAGTTGAATTATGCCACGCATGATTTGGAGTTAGCAGCCGTAGTGCATGCATTGAAGACGTGGAGACATTTCCTCATTGGAAATCATTGTGAGGTGTACACGGATCATAAGAGTTTGAAGTACATTTTCACGCAGAAGGAGTTGAACCTCAGACAAAGGAGATGGTTGGAGCTCATCAAGGATTATGACATGAGATTGCATTACCATCCCGGAAAGGCTAATGTAGTAGCTGACGAATTGAGCCGTAAGAGCCATGTCAATACGATAATGACGGGAAGTATACCCAAGGAGTTAGCAGAAAACCTTCGTGAACTAAGTTTAGAGATAGTTCCGAGAGGCTATGTAGCAGCATTGGAGATTAAGTCAACATTGATGGATAAAATCAGAGAAGCTCAGAAATCTGACAAAGAGATTGCTGCTATAAAGGAGAAACTTAGCAAAGGAAAAGCAAAGGGATTTCGTGAGGATGAGCACGATACCCTATGGTTTGAGGACCGTGTTTATGTGCCCAATGACCCGGAGATCAGGAAGTTGATTTTGCAGGAGGCACATGATTCACCGAATTCGATTCACCCAGGGAATACCAAGATGTATTTGGATTTGAAAGAAACATTCTGGTGGACCAGAATGAAGAAGGATATTGCAGCATATGTAGCAGTTTGTGACGTATGTCAGAGAGTAAAGGCGGAGCATCAGAAGCCAGCAGGATTGTTACAACCATTGCCGATACCCGAATGGAAGTGGGATAAGATAGGCATGGATTTTATCACAGGACTACCCAGGACGAAAGCAAGGTATGACTCGATATGGGTAGTAGTTGATCGTTTGACGAAGGTAGCACATTTCATTCCAGTTAAGACCACTTACACCAGTGCTAAGTTGGCAAAGATATACATGACAAGGATCATATGTTTGCATGGAGTCCCGAGGAGTATCGTATCATATACCAGTTTCGTTCCATGACAATAGTTACGAAGTTGGAGACCGACAATTCTTTGGACTGGATTTGATTAAGGAGTCTGAACGGAAAGTTAAGTTGATTCGCGATAGGCTCAAGGTAGCCCAGTCCAGGCAGAAGAGCTACGCAGATTCTAAACGCAAGGAGATAGTTTATGAAACCGGAGACAGAGTTTATCTTCGAGTATCCCCACTTCGAGGAGTTAAGCGCTTTGGAGTTAAGGGAAAATTAGCACCGCATTTCGTTGGACCGTTTAAGATCTTGAAACATATGGGAGAAGTCGCGTATAAGTTGGAATTACCAGAGGGACTGTCAGGAGTTCATGATGTATTCCATGTTTCTCAGCTGAAGAGATGTCACGGCAAGATGGCGGATGTACCGCTAAGAGATACCGTGCCCCTTGAAGCGATTCAGTTGAAGGACGACTTAACATATGAGGAGAAGCCAGTTAAGATTCTCGATTATGCCAGCAGAGTTACTCGCAGCAAGGTTATCAAGTTTTGCAAAGTTCAGTGGAACCACCATTCAGAGGATGAAGCCACCTGGGAGAGAGAAGAAGATTTGCTCAAGGATCACCCTCACCTATTTTCTAGCCAACCCGAATCTCGAGGGCGAGATTCATCTTAAGGGGGGTAGGTTTGTAACATCCCAAATTTTCAATTTGGAATGTTATACACTAGATCATCATGCATAACATATTTTCTTGCATCTTGGCCGATCCTAGAAATTTCACGCAACTCAAGGACCTCCAGAGAGAGTTGGAGATTTCGTTATTTTCATATTTGAGAGTTTCTCAAATTTTGAAAAGAGGATCGTTTGATTTATTTGTTTTATCTTCAATAAATTTTCCGGTGTCAAAATATGAGAGAGGGAATAATATGACTTTCCCAAAATTTAGGAAAATGAAGATTTAATAAATAGATCAATTATTGTTTGCCGGAGTTTTATTTGCATTTTATTTGGATAGGGAAAAATGCGCGTTTTCAAAAATTGCATTTTAGGTTCGGAGAAAAGTTCATTTTGTTCGGCTCATTTTTAGGAGTCGGGGAAAATTTACTTTAGATTTTTCGGAGTTCGTTTAGATCTCTTTTTGTTTTTTTCTGCGCGCAGAAACTATTTATAAAAAAAACAAAAAAAACTGGACCAAGGCCGGCCAGGACAAGGCCCAGCCGGGCCGAAGGCCACCGCGCCCCAGGCCACCGCGCGCCTAGCGCCAGGCGCCAGGGAGCCGGCCGCCGCCGCCTCTTGCTCTACGAATCCTTTTAGGATTCTAGGGTAGCCCTTGCCCCTTTTTCCTTTGTTTCGTTATTCCTAGTCCTACTCCGTTTATTCTTTCCTGTTCCTAGTCTATTTCTTGCCCTCTACCCCAAGTAAACCCCTCCCCTCCCCAATATAAATACCCAAGCACCCCCCCCCCTCTAAACATCAAATCAAAGCCCCTCTCCTCCACACCTCACCTTGCCACCCCACGTCGCGCCGCCGCACCACCTCACCCGCACGCCGCCCTAAGCCGCCGCCTCACCCGCGCTGCCGCCGCACCTTGCCGCCGCCGCCCCACGCCCACGCCGCCGGAGCCCCTCACCGGAGACCTCGCCGAGGTTGCCCCGCGTCTCTTTTTCTCGGATCGTTTTCTTCTAACCGTTCCAGTTTTCTAGATCGGTTTTTCGTTCGGTTTTTCTTCTCTGAAACCCTAGATCGGATTTGTTTTCTTCTCCGATTTAGTTGTCTTTGGACCGTTCGCCGGACCGTTCATCCTAACGAACGTGATCACCGGATTCTTCTAGGTTAACGAACGCCCGTTCGTTTAACCGTTCTTCTTTTTCTTTTCATCGGATTTATTCCGCGATCGCGATCTCAGATCCGATCTTCTTTCTAGTCTTTCTTTTCGCTCGTTTATCGGAATCAGGTGATTCAAGCGCCTGGAGTTTCGTCTCGAAACCGCCGTTCCGTCTAATCAACTTGAACAAGTTTTTGCCCCGGTAAAATTTGACCTAGTTTCAACTTGCTAGAACCGAGTTGATTTCTTTCGCCGTTTGTTTCTTTGTTCGGTTCTTTCTTTCTTCTCAACCGGAGTTCTTAAATTGAACTTTCTGGTTCGTTCTCTTGTTCGAGTTTCACCTGTGCATTAGATGAGTACTTATTGTATTCTTGTTGTTTGTCTGCGTTAGATTACCCGGATTGCGCCGCCTGTTACTTCGAAACCCTAGGACTCGCAGATCATCAGCAAGGCAAGTAACACTTTGATCATACCTTTTCTACAACCCAGTTTTATTGCATTAGATCAATCCTCACACATTGCATGATTAGGATCTAATTAAATTGTGGGATGGGAAGTAGATGAGGTAGTACCTATTACCTGTATTATTATGAAACCTTTGGGAGTTACTCTACGTTTGCTTATATTGCCATGCTATGCTAGTAGACGTGGATTGGGTGAGTGATATCCATGACAGATGTGAGATTGATGATTTTAATGGTTTATCTAAGGTGGCAACTTAAACACACATCTGGGTGGATTGAGGCACCTGATGTCTATCAAGACTTGCCTTTTTTTTCGGACCGCCACCCAGGCTCAAAGGGATCATAAGATCTTTCATGCTAAATACTTACGTGTGCAGCCACAAGCCATTATGGGCTCTGGCATAGTTGACTAAGTCGTGCAAACTCTTACGGGGTGGACTAGCAGATGTAGGGGATGTAGGTGTACCGGTCTACCCCACAAGTAAGGTGCTAGTGCTTCTGAAAGACTATGTCTCGGTCATCCGTGTTCTCAAACACCCTGTAGTGCGAGAAACCAAACGGAGGCGATCGAGTCTTGTGGGGAAAAGTGCGCAAACCTCTGCAGAGTGTACAAACTAATCATGATTAGCCGTGTCCCCGGTTATGGACAACTTGAGTATCTAGTACTTGAATATCATTGTGAATCTCAACATGTTACTTCTAATTAATATTGTTGGGTTTTAATTGTACTTTTAATTGGGATTGAGAATGTTGTCAACCATTCTCAATGTTTCACAACCACCATGATAGTTAAATAAATTTATTCCTTTGCAGTAGGGAAAAATTGGCTTTACGCAAAACTGTAACCATAGAGCTTTCCACCAGCCATATATGCATATAGTATAGCTGTTTCATCCCATTACTCTCTATGTGTTACATTGCCAGCATATTCCATGTGCTGACCCGTTTTCGGGCTGCAACATTAATGTTGCAGGCTTTTCAGATGATGATTGAGGTGCGTTTAGGTCGTGGCCCTATACTCAGTGATGTCGCTGGAGTTGATGGACCCATTTATCTTCCAAGTCTTCCGCTGTTATCTTTATTATATGGCATTAAGCCATATTCATTGTAATAAGTTCTTTTTGAGCCATCGATGTAATAAGTGTGTGATTGCAACTCTGCTATAAAACCTCGATGTACTGTGTGGTGTCAGCATTACTGATCCAGGGACGACACCGTAGCACAGTAGACGTGATCCATTCGGGTCAGGTCGCTACACCAACACTCAACTCTCTCTCTCTCACACACAAATTTGGATTTGGTGGAAAGATGATTTGAGTGGAAAGCAACTTGGAGAAGGCTAGAGATCAAGATTCATATGGTAGGAATGGAATATCTTGACCTCAACACATGAGTAGGTGGTTCTCTCTCAGAAAATGTATGATGGAAGTGTAGGCATGTTCTGATGGCTCTCCTCATGAATGAAGAGTGGGTGGAGGGGTATTTATAGCCTCCACACAAAATCTAACCGTTGCACTCAAATCACCAAACTCGGTGGGACCGAATTATGAAACTCGGTTGGACCGATTTAGTTCAAAATATGAACGTTAGGATTTTCGGTGGGACCGACATGTCAACTCAGTGAGACTGATTTCATTAGGGTTAGGGCATAACATAATCTCGGTGAGACCGATTACACAGACTCAGTGAGACCGACTTTGGTAATAAGCTAACCAGAGAGTTGGTCAGGCAAACTCGGTGGGACCGATTCGCTCATCTCGGTGAGACCAAAATGTTACGAAGGGGAAACAGAGAGTTTGCATTGAGAACTCGGTGGGACCGATCGCTCATTTCGGTTGGACCAAAATGTTATGAAGGGAGACAGAGAGATTACAATTCCATCTTGGTGAGACCGAGATCCCTATCGGTGAGACCGAAAAGACTAGGGTTTTGTGGCAGTGGCTATGTCAACTGAACTCGGTGGCGCCGGATAGAAAGTTTCGGTGGGGCCGAGTTTGACTTTTGGTTTGGGACATATGTGGATATGAGAAAGTGGTTGAGGGTTTTGGAGCATATCACTAAGCATTTTGAGCAAGTAACCCATTAAGAAACACCTCATCCCCTTTTAATAGTATTGGCTTTTCCTATGGGCTCAATGTGATCTTGGATCACTAAAATGTAAAATGTAGAGTCTTGAGCTTTAGAGCTTGAGCCAATCTTTTGTCCTTAGCATTTTGAGGGGTCCACATTTCAAATCCATGCCATGCCAATCATTGAGCTTTCCTGAAATATTTATCTTGAAATAGTATTAGCTCAATAAGCTATATGTTGTTAGGAATTACCAAAACCACCCAGGGATAGTTGCACTTTCAATCTCCCCCTTTTTGGTAATTGATGACAACATATGGATCAAAGCTTCGACAAATGATTATAAGATTGAAATACATCATCGCTTTGAGAAGTATGTGATAAGCAAGAGCTCCCCCTAAATTTGTGTATTATTTAAAATTTGATTTTGAATGCAAATGCACAATCGATTAGGATCATGGGTCACTCTTACATGTCACATACATCTTGGTGGAGCGCTCAAAATGATGGAAATTAAAAGCATGCACTCATCACCAAGCAAAGTGAATGATCATATATGGGATATAATAGATAATAGCATCCAAGAAAGCATTAAGGTATCATATGATCAATCACATGATCAAACAAGTATCTCACATAGACAAAGACATAGTGTATCAACCAAGCGCATAAAAAAGGTTCAACCAAAAACAAGAGAGATAAAAGGCAAAACACTCTCTCTCGAAGCCTATGATCTATACATATTTCTCCCTCTTTGGCAACAAGTTACCAAAAAGTTTGAAAATGCATCGTGCTATGCGTCTCTCAGGCTTGGTCTTCGGGAGGTGGTGTAGAGATAACTCCAAGGACGAAGGCATCTGTCGATGTAGTTGGAGATGGTGGAGTGGCTGCTGGAGGTGGCACTGATGTTGTAGCTGCTGGTGCAGATGATGTAGCTCTAGAATCAGGTACAGGCACTGCAGCAGACCTCTGACTCCTTGGTACTCGCTGAAAAGCATCGGTAGTTTCCTTCCCTCTCCTCTCTTCTGCTTCCTCCTGGAGCTGCTCAACTGTAGTTTGTATCTCAGTTACCTTGAGGTCAAGATCATAAAACTTTGATTCAACAATCCTCTCCAGGCTCTCCTGATTCTGAGTCAGGGTGGCCAAGCCCTTCTCAATTCTCAGTGTAGCTTGAATCAGATAGCCCAATTGATCTTGTTTTGACTTGAGGTATACCTGAGATGATTCTTCTACACTTGGCATCCTTGCAGCTTTCTCTGCCTTAGCTTTGGCTCTCTTCTCTTGTGCTTGAGTTGATGATGGTTCATCCTCATTCATTACAACTTCATTATCTTCAAACTCTGGAAGCAAGGGTAAGTGCTCTTTGTCCAACAAGTATGTTCATGTGCCCATCTTTGAGTTGATGAGCTCCTGGATATGTGGAGCATACCCATAGCTTCTCTTTTGATCAGCAGCTGTCCTCTTGATTGTCTCTACAATCAGGCTCATGACTTTAAACTTTTGAGGGACATCAAAGATTTGCAGCAAGTTGATGGAATGTCCTATGATCATCTTGGGATCTCCTGATTTGGGTAGCAATGTGTGCCTTAGGATGGTGTTGATGGTAGGCAGACCAGACAACAAGTAATGTACAGATCCAAGCTTGTGAGTCTCCAAAGCTTTATCAGGGATCTCTTTGTATATGTTTGCCATGGAGTTGTGGTCTTTCTTCTTCTTGGCATAAACATCCAAGTCATCCTCATGTTCCTCTGGGGCATTGATCAGCTTGGCCCATTCTTCAACGGTGGATTGGTACCTAGTACCTTCAGACATTCAAACTATCCTCCCATCTTGGTAAAAGTGAGCAGTGGAGTAAAACTGCATGATCAGCTCATCATTTCATTTTGTAAGCTTTTTTCCAACAAACTCATCTACTCCACATGCTTTGAAGCTGCCATATACTCCTGGGAAGTGATCTTCATTCTCCTTGATGTATTCCCAATCAACCCATCTCATGTCACAAACAATGGGCTTCTTGTCAAGCAAAATTGTCTCAAAAATTGTCTCATAGAAGTCTTGCTGTTCTTTGGTATGAAATCTGTAATCAACTGCAGTCCTTCTCCTTACAGCATAGGGATCAGACTGTCTCCACAATCCCAGTCCAGCATCTTTTCTGATGTGCATGTCTTCAGCCACTGGATGAGCATCATTGTGGTAGAGGATCTTGGGTTTCAATTTCCTCAAAACAAGTCCTCTTCTTCAGCTTGAGGCACTGGGGCCTTGTTCTTCTCTTCTGCAGGAATACTTCTAGTTTTTCTCTTGGGCTTTGACTTCTGAGCTTGAGCTCTGGGAGCAGACTAGGGCTTTGATGTTGCAGGCCCTGACTTGATTGCATCTCCCATAAGCTTCTCAGCTTTGGGTGTTGGAGCATCCTCTTCCTCTTCTTCTGCGGCATCCTTAAACATGGATGATCTCCCTAGGACTCTGGTAGTGGTCTTCTTAACCCTCTCCTTTCTCTTCTTGCCTTCTCTAGCCTCTTTGGGTTCAAGAGTGAACTCCATAATTTCTTGAGTGGAGGCTCTGGCCTTAGACATAGGGATCCTTTTTGCTAGTGCCTTCTTGTTCAAGCCTAGCTTTGTTATAGCAGCTGACCCATATTCCTTCTTCAAGACTTTCTTCTTTGAGGTGGCCTCATCCTCAACAGCCACATAATCTTCATCCTCAGAGTCTGAGGTTCTCTTCTTCCTTGCTCTAGTGGCTGCCTTGGGCAAGTTACTAGGTGTGCTTCTACTGCCCTCGTCATAGTTGCTTGAGGGATCTGAACCCTCACTCAATTGCACATGTTCTTCAGATCTGTTCTGACTGTCACTCTGGTCAGACATCTTGGCAATCACTGACAGCAAACCCTGTGAATAGATGTAGATGAGGTAAAGTGGATGATCATCACAAAGTGTAGAGTTTTTTCAAAATAGATAAGTCGAAAACTTAGTTTTAGTTCTCCACATAAAGCATTTCGGAGCTACCGATTTGATAAACTCGGTGATACTGAAGCAGCTTTTGGAACCTAAACTAGTGAACTCGGTTAGACCGAGTCACAGTTTGGTGGCACCGAGACTGCTAGGATTACAAAGAATCGAACTCGGTCACACCGATTTGCAATTTTTGGTCAGACCGAAAATGCATGTGCTATGGCCTAAGCCAAATTGGTGAGACCGATTTCTACAACTTGGTCAGTCCGAGATGAGTTCGGCAGAGACCTAACCCTAAATTTTCAAATCCAATCTAACCTAAAGGAAGTTTTCAGTGGATGGATTGTTTGCATACGTGGTCATGATCATGGCAAAGCAATGTGCTATGAATCAGAGTTAAGGAATTAGCACATGGAGTCGAACCCATACCCTAGTTCGGCGGAGGTTCGCTACAGCGGCAACGGCGGAGCAGATTTCCATTGACGGTGATGGAAACCAGCGGCGGGAGGTCGCTGGCGGCGAGGAGATGATCCGGAGACCTGAGGAGGCAGAGCAGGACAGCCACGCAGGCTGAGGAGTTTGAAGAAATTTCCAAAATCGCACCCGTGGGTATATATATCCCGACCCTGTCGGTGTGACCGAGTGGAACAACTCAGTGGCACCGAGATGCAGAATCGCAAGCGGTTACTGCAAATCGGTGTGACCGAAAGGTTCAAATTGGTTGCACCGAGATGGAAAACCTAGATCAACTTAGTGAACTCGGTGTGACCGAAGTGGATGACTCGGTCATACCGAAATGCACAAAGAGATTTTGGAAGTTTAAGTCTATGACGAATCAGGGACTCTGAGTGCTCCTCACATGGAGTGGTTCGAATCTGACTTGATCAAACTTTGTGATGTAGCATGAATAGAGTCTGAGACAAGAAAAGCATAGATAGCTAGAGGGGGTTCTTAGGCATTCTTGTTGTCGTGGTTTTGTCACGGCAGATGTCCTCGTGAAAGAACTTAGTCATGGAGCCATCGCTACGGGTTAGCTTAAAGGGGTTAAACCGGACAAGGGACATGATAGTTTTTATACTAGTTCGGCCCCTTTGATGAAGGTAAAAGCCTGCGTCTAGTTGTGGTGGAATTGCAGGGGTTTCGATGACCAGGGAGCGAATCCGCTTTGCCTGGCTCTCGAGTTGTTGTCTATTGTCCCTAAACCGCCGCCGGGTCGTCCCTTTATATACATAGGTTGACGCCCGCCGGTTTACAGAGTCCCGAGGCCGGATCATAAACGTGTCCCGCTCGGTCTCTATTCCTTCTAACTTACAATACAAGTTACATATTCATGCCGGTTCATGTCTACAGGCCTTAACCCGCCTTTGGGCCTTGGGTCTTCCTGAAGCGCCACCATCCTTGTCTTCATGGGCCTTTGAATAAAGCAACCATCATTGGATACTCCGGCCTCTCCTAGCCAGTTTACGCCCGATGGTAATATCCCCAACACTTGTCCATCCACTTGGCAAAAGAGAAAAACGCCAAACAATCAAAACAACAAGTGGATGTCCTCGAATGAGTAAAATATGCAACCAACATGCTCACACAATAAAATGGCAAATGAAATGTGTGGCAAAGCATGCACAAACACTCTAGCATCTATCAAGCAATTGGCGATAACTAGGTCATCTATATATGAGTATATTGACTCAGGAGTCAAATGAGAACATTTGATCGTAGGTCATACTCATCGTTTAAGCACAAGTGGGGTTGCCACTTTTACATAAAGCATTATTGTGTTCACACCATTAGAGTTGCTTTAGCTCAATTGATTAGAGTAAAGCTCCCCCTAGATGTGATATCCCCCCTAAGAGGGATGAACTAACCTTGGGTTTTGTCAATGACGACTTCATGTAGGTGTTGAAGATGTAGATGCTCAATGTTGATGTAGGTCATTTGGAGCAATCCATTGGAGTGAGTTGCACTTTCAATACCTACACGGGTTAGTCCCACAAGGAACAAACAAGGATATCCATAGACATAGAGTGATATTCACATAAGATGATGTCCATGAAAGCATTAGGTTACCTTGTCCCTTTTCTTACTAACAAGAGGGTTTGTGACTCCTTGAACTAGTGCAAGATATGGAAGTTGTTTGCACATGTCCTTGCTAAAAGATATGAGTGAAGTATGTTGGCGGAGTCACCCTCAAGAACTCTCTAGTTTTTTTCTTCGGGATCCACACCATTTTGATGGGAATCCTTGAGTTGTAGTCGTACTTGATGAAGTGGAAATTGATGTAGTCTTGGGAACCCACTTGACCAAGGCCTTGGGAGCTTCTTCAAATGCATCAATCTCCTCTTGAAGCTTGTCCTTGCCTTTTTGCTTGTGGTCTTGTGGTGGAAGATCATCTTGAGCTTGTGTTCCTTGGAAAGAAGTAGGATCATACTTCTCTTGTTGAGGAACAAACTTCGTCTTGAGGTATTGATCTTCTTCCCACTCAACTCCATTGGCATTGAACCTTCATTCAAAACCAATTCCTTGATTCTTCCGGTGTCTTCCTTGCTTGCGTACAATTTCCTCAAATTGCTTACTTCCGGCAAGGCTCTTGTAAACACATTTCTCTATAATTCCCTTCAATAAGCTATTTTCTTGCTCAAGTGTAACTTGGCTAAGAGAATCATTAGTGGAATCAATAGAACTACTAGAAGCAACAACATTGGATTTAGCATGATTATTGTTACTATAGAAGAAGAATCTTTCTTACTCTTGTTGCTAGATTTAACTTGTGGCATGTAAGTAGACAAGAGTAAATGCTTGGCAATGTAATAAGAACTTTTGTTGCGAAGATCATCATTGATCGCTTTTAAGAACCCATGCTCTTGCTCAAGATTGAGCTTTTCAAAACGTAACTTTTCATGAGTCTTTAAAAGCTCTCGATGATTTTCCAAGGTAGTTTCATGAGCTAACTTTAGAGTGTTTAGTTCTTTAGTTAGATTCTCAATCTCCTTCTTATCATCGTCATTCGTTTTATCTTGATTAGCATGATTAATAGCAAGTTCATCATAGTTTTCATCACTAGAATTGTCAACAAGTAAATCATCATCACCTAGCAAATCATCTTCATCACTATTGAAATCAACATACTCAGGGTGTGATACCTTTGGGCCTTTAGCCATGAAGCATCTTCCAATTCCTTCATTTGGTGACTCAAATATGTCGTAGGAGTTGGTTGACACAACTGCTAGACCGGCAACACCTTCATCTTGAGTATATTCGGAGTCGGAGTGATAACTTCTCTCGGAGTGATTGTTGGAGTCGGAGCCGGATACCCATTCACCAACATGAGCTTGATGTCTTCGTTTTGTGTAGCTCCTTGATGATTTGTCCTTCCTTTCCAAATCCTTGCTTCTCTGTGATGTTCTTCGTTCATAACGATCATCTCTACTTCTTCTCTCTCTTGGTGGTGATTCTTCTCTTCTACTTCTTCTTTTGGGAGAATCTTCTCTTCTTTTGTAGGGAGCCATACACTCATTGGAGTAGTGCCCGGGTCTTCCACAATTGTAGAAATTACGTTCACGACTCGAAGATCTTTTGTCATTGTAGGACCTTGACTTGGAACTTCTCTCCTTGCTTCTACTCTTGTAGAACTTGTTGAAGTTCTTCACCATTAGGCTCAATTCTTCATTGAAGGCTTGTTTCTCACTTGATGATGTGGGAGCATCACATGAGGCTTTGTAAGCACCACTTGACTTGTTGTGAAGCTCTTCCTTATCCTTAAGTGACATCTCATGAGCAACAATTCTTCCAATGACTTTCGTTGGCTTGAGATCTTTGTAATTGGGCATCATTTGGATCAACGTGCACACGGTATCATATTTTCCATCTAGGGCTCTTAGGATCTTCTTGATGATGAATCTATCGGTCATCTCTTCACTTCCTAAGCCGGTAATCTCATTTGTGATGAGAGCAAGACTAGAGTACATTTCAGCGACACCTTCACCATCCTTCATTTTGAACTTGTCAAGTTGACTTTGAAGCATGTCCAATTTGGATTCCTTGACGGAGTCGGTACCTTCGTGCGTATCAATCAAAGTATCCCAAATTTGCTTTGCATTCTCAAGACGGCTGATTTTGTTGAATTCTTCGGGGCACAATCTGTTGAAGATAATATCACAAGCTTGAGCATTGTATTGCAGCATCTTCAACTCTTCCACGGTAGCTTCACAGTTTGGTTCTCTCCCATCGAAGAATTCACCTTGCAAGCCAATACACACAATAGCCCAAACGGCGGGGTTATGTCCAAGAATATGCATTTTTCATCTTATGCTTCCAACTAGCAAAATTAGTACCACCAAAGTAAGGACCTCTATGGTGGTAATTTCCATCGCTAGACACCATACTCTCCTAGGTTGTGAAACCAAGGCTATGATCACCAAAATCTATGGAAATCAAGGTAAATGGGGACCAAAACTATGTCTAGAGGGGGGGGGTTATTAGACTACTTGACCAAATAAAAATCTAGCCTTTTCCCAATTTTAGGTCTTGGCAGATTCTAGCAACTTAGCACTAGTCAAGCAATCAACCTACACATGCAAGTCTAAGAGTATAGCAGCAGAATGTAAAACATTGCACATGAAGGTAAAGGGAGGAGTTTGGAGGAAGCAAACGCAATGTAGACATGGAGATTTTTGGCGTGGTTCCGATAGGTGGTGCTATCGTACATCCACGTTGATGGAGACTTCAACACACGAAGGGTAACGGTTGCGCGAGTCCACGGAGGGCTCCACCCACGAAGGGTCCACGAAGAAGTAACCTTGTCTATCCCACCATGGCCATCGCCCACGAAGGACTTGCCTCACTAGGGTAGATCTTCACGAAGTAGGTGATCTCCTTACCCGTACAAACTTCTTGGTTCAACTCCACAATCTCGACGGAGGCTCCCAAGTGACACCTAACCAATCTAGGAGACACCACTCTCCAAAAGGTAATAGATGGTGTGTTGATGATGAACTCCTTGCTCTTGTGCTTCAAATGATAGTCTCCCCAACACTCAACTCTCTCCCGCGCGGATTTGGATTTGGTGAAAATATGATTTGAGTGGAAAGCAACTTGGAGAAGGCTAGAGATCAAGATTCATATGGTAGGAATGGAATATCTTGACCTCAACACATGAGTAGGTGGTTCTCTCTCAAAAAATGTATGATGGAAGTGTAGGCATGTTCTGATGGCTCTCCTCACGAATAAAGAGTGGGTGGAGGGGTATTTATAGCCTCCACACAAAATCTAACCATTACACACAAATCACCAAACTCGGTGGGACCGAATAATGAAACTTGGTTGGGCCGATTTAGTTCAAAATGTGAATGTTAGGATTTTCGGTGGGACCGGCATGTCAACTCGGTGAGACCGATTTCATCAGGGTTAGGGCATAACGTAATCTCGGTGAGACCGATTACACAGACTCAATGAGACCGACTTTGGTAATAAGCTAACCAGAGAGTTGGTCAGGCAAACTTGGTGGGACCGATTTGCTCATCTCGGTGAGACCAAAACATTACGAAGCGGAAACCGAGAGTTTGCATTGCGAACTCGGTGGGACCGATCGCTCATTTCGGTTGGATCGAAATGTTACGAAGGGGAACAAAGAGTTTACAATCCCATCTCGGTGAGACCGAAAAGACTAGGGTTTCATGGCAGTGGCTATGTCAACTGAACTCGGTGGCGCCGGATACAAAGTTTCAGTGGGGCCGAGTTTGACTTTTGGTTTGGGACATATGTGGATATGAGAAAGTGGTTGAGGGTTTTGGAGCATATCACTAAGCATTTTGAGCAAGTAACCCATTAAGAAACACCTCATCCGCTTTTAATAGTATTGGTTTTTCCTATGGACTCAATGTGATCTTGGATCACTAAAAGGTAAAATGTAGAGTCTTGAGCTTTAGAGCTTGAGCCAATCTTTTGTCCTTAGCATTTTGAGGGGTCCACATTTCTAATCCATGCCATGCCAATCATTGAGCTTTCCTGAAATATTTATCTTGAAATAGTATTAGCTGAATGAGCTATAGGTTGTTAGGAATTACCAAAACCACCCAGGGATAGTTGCACTTTCACGTCCGACTACATCAACCGCGTTGTCATAACGCCTTCGCTTACGGTCTACGAGGGTACGTGGACAACACTCTTCCCTCTCGTTGCTATGCATCACCATGATAGATCTTGCATATGTGTAGGATTTTTTTTTGAAATTACTGCGTTCCCCAACAGGTGCAGTGCAGGTTGTTCCATGTTGGAACATGGATATGTTAAGATATCACAATATATTTTATTTAATTAATGCATCTATATACTTGGTAAAGGGTGGAAGGCTTGGCCTTTTTCTTGGTGTTTTGTTCCACTCTTGCCGCCTTAGTTTCCATCATACCGGTGTTATGTTCCTTGAATTTTGCGTTCCTAACACGATCAGGGTGTTATGAGGCCCCCTTGTATGTTCTCCTAAAGTAAAGCTTTCCCGAGGAGATCCAACATTGGTTTTACCATTTGCCTAATAACAACTAAAATTGTGAATAGGGAGTAATTAACCCGTGGACTCTTAATCAACCCTCGGTCCAGTGCTCGACATGAGTGTTGGTCCACCTAACTAGCAGTCGGCGGTGCCGCTCTTTGGCTATCGTCCACTTCGCATAGACGGATGAGTCCGTAGATAGAGAGCGCACGGCTCTAGACATGGATCTGACTCACTGGGAGATCTCCTTGGGTGTAACATCTACAATGCGGCTATATCTCCCACGTGTCGGGGAACGACTTAAAGGCATAGTCGCATGGTAGGCTTGTCGCAAGAGGGGTAATCTTCTCACATGTCATGTACTGAATAAGAAAGGGATAAAGAGTTGGCTTACAATCGCGACTTCACACAATACATAAATAATTCATACATCATCCAAAGTACAATCAAAGGTCCGACTACGGAACCAAAATAAAGGAAGACAACCCCAAATGCTAGATCCCCGATCATCCCAAAAGGGCTCCACTACTAATCAAAAGGAAACAAAACAAAACAATGACCAAGATCTTCATCGAGCTCCCGCTTGAGCTCGGTTGTGTCACCTGCACTGGTATCATCGGCACCTGCAACTATTTGGAAGTATCTGTGAGTCACGAGGACTCGGCAATCTCACACCTGCGAGATCAAGACTATTTAATATTATGGGTAGGATAAGGTAGTGAGGTGGAGCTGCAGCAAGCACTAAGCATATATAGTGACTAACATACGCAAATAAGAGCGAGAAGAGAAGCAATGCAATAGTCATGAAGTTAGAAGTGATCAAGAAGTGATCCTGAAACTACTTACGTTCAAGCATAACACAAGACTGTGTTCACTTTCCGGACTCCGCCGAAAAGAGACCATCATGGCTACACACGCGGTTGATTCATTTTAATTAAGTCAAGTATCAAGTTCTCTACAACCGGACATTAACAAATTCCCATCTGCCACATAACCACGGGCATGGCTTTCGAAAGTTTAAACCCTGCAGGGGTGTCCCAACTTAACCCATCACAAGCTCTCATGGTCAACGGAGGATATTCCTTCTCCCAGGAAGACCCGATCAGTCTCGGAATCCCGGTTATAAGACATTTCGACAATGGTAAAACAAGACCAGCAAAGCCGCCCAATGTGCCGACAAATCCCGATAGGAGCTGCACATATCTTATTCTCAGGGCACACAGGATTGCCCAAACTTCCGGTAGGCCAGCCCAGAGTTGCCCCTGGTAGCCACCGGCGGTTGACAGGTTGGACCAACACTCAAAGGAGCACTGGCCCGGGGGTTTAAAATAAAGATGACCCTTGAGTCTGCAGAACCCAAGGGAAAAAGGCTTAGGTGGCAAATGTTAAAACCAAGGGTGGGCCTTGCTGGAGGAGTTTTATTCAAGGCGAACTGTCAAGGGGTTGCCATAACACCCAACCGCATAAGGAACGCAAAATCAAGGAACATAACACCGGTATGACGGAAAACTAGGGCCGCAAGAGTGGAACAAAACACCAAGCATACGGCCGAGCCTTCCGCCCTTTACCAAGTATATAGATGCATTAATTAAATAAGAGGTAATATGATATCCCAACAATATCCATGTTCCAACATGGAACAAACTTCATCTTCACCTGCAACTAACAACACTATAAGAGGGGCTGAGCAAAAGCGGTAACATAGACAAACAATGGTTTGCTAGGAAGGTGGGTTAGAGGCTTGACATGGCAATATGGGAAGCATGATATAACAAGTGGTAGGTAGCGTGACATAGCGATAGAGCGAACAACTAGCAAGCAAAGATAGAAGTGATTTCGAGGGTATGGTCATCTTGCCTGAGATCCCGCAAGGAAGAAGAACGAGTCCATGAAGAAGACAAACGGACGTAGTCGAACGAATCCTCACAACTCTGGAATGAAACTAAAGCTAATGAGAGAAGCAAAACGAAAAGAAGCAATCAACATAGTAAACCAACAAGCATAAACATGGCATGATGCACAAACAAGTATGATGCATGTCCGGTTTAAAGAGGCATGGCATGGCAAAGTGCACAAACAATACTACAAATTAAGTGGAGCTCAATATGCAACGAGTTGCATATTGACGAAACACCACATACATTTGTTTAGTTCTCTCTCGTTAGGTACTCAACAATATTAAATGTTGTTTAAACATGGCAAGAGGGTGAAGCATGAGTAAAAGAACACTGTTAGGCATTTTAAATGAGGCCAGAAATATCAAACAACAATTCCGGTAAATCCCCATGTGCATTTAGCAATTTAATGCAAACAACAATTTTAAACATTCTTGGTGTTATTATCATGATGCGGGTGACATGTGAAAGTTATGCAAATTTATGAAAAGGTTGACATGAACATGATATGAAGCATTTATCATCGTGGCGGAAACGAAAGGGGTGCCACGGCAACGACAACGGAAATGGTGCCACGGCAACATTCCGGTTCTGGTAACTCGATTGAGATGCCGGTGCAAAAGAAAGTGTGACAGGAGCGTGTCATGCGATGAACGGTGGGGTGATCTCGGATTCCGGGTTCCCACGAGTCGATGGCATGGAAGCGAGAGACACTACAGACACGATGCAGACAAAGGGTGCATCTCATACAACACAAGCAATCGTTCTCGGACTGTCATCTCGGGGTTATACCTTCGAAGCGTGTGTTTTCGAAGCGTATCGAGTTCATCGAGGGAAGTAGTCGTTCACGGGTCATTGTGGGAAGTAGTCGTTCTCGTGGCGACGGTAGTCATTCATGTTCATAGTTGTACACACTCCGTATGTGTTCAGGGTCACAACAAGGAACTTGACGTCCATGGGGTCTTCGAGGGTCGACGGTAGTGGTACTCGGTCGTTTCGAAGAGATACTTGGGGTCTTCGAACTTGCCGGTCTCGTCAGCTCGAAGGGGTACTTGGCATTTCTACTACCCGGGTCGTCGGCGATGGTAGTTGTTCTATGCATCGGGCGTCAAGGTACTTGTCGTTCTTAGCAATTTCGAAGACGACGGTAGTGGTACACGTTACGTAGATGTTCAGGTTGTCGGTAGAGGTACTTCCTAACATCCACGGGATCAGTAGTTGTACATGGTCTTCACGTTGTTTGACTTGGCAATTCCAAAACGTTCATCGGAGCGGGAACTTGGACAAAACCCCCGAAGGCGCTACTCGTTCGTTTGATAGGGGAAAACAGCGGCAGCAGCAGGCATCGCAGTCAACGGACGCGGTCGCCTGCGGACGACGGGGATGGCCGGAGATGCAGCAGCAGAAGCAAAACAGCAGCAGCAGCGAAGAAGCCGGCGGCGACTGGAGCAGATCGGGCGCGGGGAAGGGGCGGCGCCATGGACGGACTCCTCGGGTGGCTGAAGGCACCAGCGAGTGCGGGGCGATGCACGGAGCAGCAACAGGTCCAGGAACTTGACAGCGCGTGAGGGAGAGGGCGAGGCCAGCGCTGGTCGACGCTGCGGCGCAGCTCGACGGCGGCAAGGCGAGGGGCGACCAACGGGGCTCCGGCCTGGCTTGCTTCTCCGGCGAGGGCGGTGATGGAGGAGTTCAGACGACGGGGCCAGATCGGCCGGCGAGGCGCCATGGGATGTCGAGGTGGCGGAGGTCGCGGGATCGGGCGTCGGGCTTGAGGTGCAGGAGGAGC
Source organism: Triticum dicoccoides (assembly GCF_002162155.2). NCBI lineage: Eukaryota > Viridiplantae > Streptophyta > Magnoliopsida > Poales > Poaceae > Triticum > Triticum dicoccoides. The sequence continues at coordinate 219,504,195 of NC_041390.1, read as the reverse complement.
CCGGGTGGCGGCAAGGATGGCCGGCGGCGAGGCGGCAGCAGAGGCGCGACGAGGTGCAGGTGGGAGAGGCGCTCGGTGGGTCAAGGTAGTGGTCGCCGACGGTGGCAGGATGGCGTGGGGCTGCAAGGGCATGGGGAGGCAGCGGCGGCTGCGCTATGCAGCGGAGCGAGGCACGGGCTCCTGGCGTGATGTCGTCGGTAGAAGGACGAGGGAAGGAAAGGCGGCGAGCGGGAGGGAGAGATCGAGGGAGATGGGGATCGGGGTGGTTGAGGCTAGGGTTTGGGAGCCCGACTGGGCCTAGAGGGCTAGGGAGGCCGGCAGCCGGGCCTTGGGCCAATTAGGTGGGGAGGGGAAAAAGGCCAGGAGGCCTGCTCGGCTGAACTCCTCTCTCTCTTAAGTCTTTTTAAAAAACCTTTTTAGAAATCAAAAAACCGCAAAGAAAGAAAGAAGAGAAAAGAAAGGATTAGAGGAAGGATTTGGGCACGCGGATTATTTTCCCGGACTCACTAAAATGTGCTTGCTCCGAGAAAATAGGAATGGCCAGTATTACAAAGTTTAAATTCAAACTCATTTGAATTTAATCGAATGGTTTGAACTAGGACTAGGGTTTTGAAGTGCCAAAAATGATGAGGATTTTTGGAGGAACCTCGATAAAAGTGATAAGAATTGTGGACAAGATTTGAAGGTCAAACTCGAAGTGGAATAGGCATGGGAATTGTTTTTGCATGTGTGTTATGGTTAATTCCAAAAGAATAGAATATTTATAATAGCTCCATAATTATTAGGAGGCTATGTTATAAAGAGAATCACCATGTGAATTCCCTCGGTTTAAATGGACCGAAGATCCATGCAATTTATTTAGTTGAGTTTTTGTTAGTTTGAGAAAATGATGGTATGAAGACATGATGCAATGCAAATGATGCAAAGATGAATGCAACGAACCAAACAAAACACATGACGAAACTCGGAATCCCTGGAAGGCATCTGGAGCGCCGGTCTTGGGGCGTCACATTGGGATAGTTTTCCTTTCTTCGAAGAGCTTGTGCACCAGGATTCCGAGAATACTCGGGGTGTCCCGCGATGGAGGATTGTCTCCGCCGATCGTGAGCTTGTCATGGGCTAAGTTGGGACACCCCTGCAGGGTTTTAAACTTTCGAGAGTCGTGCCCGCGGTTATGTGGCAGATGGGAATTTGCTAATATCCGATTGTAGAAAACTTGACACTTGACTTAATTAAAAGACACCAACCGTGTGTGTAATCGTGATGGTCTCTTTCCAATGAGGTTCGGGAAGTGAACACGGTGGGGTTATGTATGAACGTAAGTAGTTCAAGATCACTTCTTGATCACTTCTAGTTTCGCGACCGTTGAGTAGTTTCTCTTCTTACTCTTGTACTCGTATGTTAGCCACCATATTCGCTTAGCGCTTGCTGCATCTCCACCTCATAAACACATCCTACCCATAAGCTTAAATAGTATTGATCTCGCGGGTTTCGAGATTGCTGAGTCCTCGTGACTCACAGATACTATCAAAATAGTTGCAAGTGCCGATGATACCAGTGCAGGTGATGCTACCGAACTCAAGTGGAAGTTCGACGAGGACCTTGGTCATTACTATGTTTCGTTTCCTGATGATCAGTAGTGGCACCCAGTTGGGACTATCGGGGATCTAGCATTTGGTGTTATCTTCTTTTCATTTGGATTTGTCTGTAGTCGGACTATGTGTGTACTCTGAATGATGTATGAACTATTTGATCATTGTGTGACGTGGCGATTGTAAGCCAACTATTTATCCCTTCCTTATTCATTACATGGGGTTGTGTGAAGATGACCCTTCTTGCGACAAAACCAAAATGCAGTTATGCTTCTAAGTCATGTCCCGACACGTGGGAGATATAGCCGCATTTTGGGCGTTACTCTGAGTCTCAGTCGATAAGACATAATCAAGTCTCAATCGAGTGACATAACATGTAAGAAAGATTAAAAAACTATTTTTTGCACGAATCCCGTTGTAAATTTTCACCTTGAAAATGATACAACTACTATTCAAGGCATGCAGCAGGACCATTCATCCAAAAGGAAAAGGTATGCGGCAGGAAACTATTTTTCATCTTGCATGGTGGTTTGATATTGGTTTCTGGCTCTTTGAATAACATGTAGTAGTATGTCAACATAACAAACGTTATTGCTTTCATGATCCACAATTTAAAGTTGAAAGTGCGTTATATCGACTAGAGGGGGGGTGAATAGGCGATTTTTATGAAAGTCTTCAAAACGTGGGATTTATGAAGACAAACAGCGAAGATTTTGCCTATTACTATGCAGCGGAAGTTAGATTACACTAGGCAAGCCATGGTCAAGTCTTCAATAGAGTGAAATCACAAAGACAAACAGCTTCAGTGTAATAAGGATCAGGTAGGAAGAGGTTATGAAGCCAAACAGATCATACATTCACGTTGTGAAGACAAAAGATAGAGCAAGCATGCAATGGCTTCACAATGAGTAACAGTAAGAAAAAGGAAGTGAAGATGAAACCGGTGACTCGTTGAAGACAATGATGTGTTGGACCAGTTCCAGTTGTTGTGACAACTGTACGTCTGGTTGGAGGGCTAGGTATTTAAACCTTAGGACACACAGTCCCGGACACCCAGTCCTGAACACGCAGCTCAGGACACCAAGTCCTCACCGTATTCTCCTTGAGCTAAGGTCACATAGTCCTCGCCCAATCACTCTGGTAAGTCTTCAAGGTAGACTCCCAAACCTTCACAGACTTCGTTCACTGGCAATCCACAATGTCTCTTGGATGCTTTGAACGCGACGCCTAACTGTCTGGAGGATTCACAGTCCTCAAGTATAATAAGTATTCAGATCATACAGACAAGAAGACTTAAGTGATGCCCAATGTTCTCTGGCTCTGGGTGGTTAGGGCTTTTCTCCTCGCTAGGAATTTTCTCTCAATGGCTTCGAGGTGGGTTGCTCTCAAACGACAAAAGCCGTGCACTGAAATCTGAGCAGCCAACCGTTTATGGTTGTAGGGGGTGGGCTATTTATAGCCACTTGGCAACCCGACCTGATTTGTCCGAAATGACCCTGGGTCACTAAGGAACTGACATGTGTCTCAACGGTCAGATTTCAAACTCTCATGGCAACTTTACTTGGGCTACAAGCAAAGCTGACTTGTCCGGCTCTGGACAAGATTCGCTCTCATTGTCTTCACTCGAAGGCATAGGTTTTTTGGTTTAGGCATCACTTCAGTCATTCTGACTGGTTCTCCTGGACCCCACTTAACAGTACGGTGGTTCCTATGACTCAACACAAAAGAAAAAGAACTACGAAAGATTTAAGTCTTCGAGCTCCATAGGCTTCATAACGTGTCTTCTTTTATCATAGTCTTCAATGTGAATATCTTCATATGCCACCTTTGGCTTCAATGTCTTCATACATTTTTAGGGGTCATCTCTGGTAGTAAAACCGAATCAATGAGGGACTTCTACCTGTGTTATCCTGCAATTCTCACAAACACATTAGTCCCTCAACTAGGTTTGTCGTCAATACTCCAAAACCAACTAGGGGTGGCACTAGATGCACTTACAATCTCCCCCTTTTTGGTGATTGATGACAAACTAGTTGAAGTTTTCAACGGGGAATATAGTCTGTGAAATTGTAAAGGATAAGGAATTATCTTCATAAGTTTCAAGGGCTCCCCCTGAAGATGTTCATATAAGTTAATTTGCTTTTGGAATGCAAATGCACATGGCAGGTTGTACTTGTGGAGATCCAATTCAGCTTATGATGACAATCCACTATGCATGTGAAAGTATATGAAGATAATGACATGCATAATGGAAAATGGACGTCTGCAGAATGAGATAAGTGCGGAATTTATCATCGCACATGCGGAATTTATCTTCGCAAACAGGGTGGCAAACAAGTAGCAGACAACCATCGAGTTTCAGTGTTACAACTCAAAGAACCAAATGAAGCAAAAACGAGAGTTGTAAGCACGAAGCAAAATATAGCAAAACATAAAGCACCCGCCCATATGGACCCGCTTGAAGACTATCAACCCATATGCTTCTCCCCCTTTTGTCAGCAAGGACCAAAAAGGTTTGAAGACATAGAGTGTCTACTCGTTCCCAGGAGCAGCAGGGTCGTTGGAGGTGTTTGGCGGTGCGGAAGAGCTTGGAGGTGCTGAAGCAGGTGGCGGTGATGTAGCATCGTCTTCTTCATCAATGATTCTGGCAGTGACTGTGGCAGCAGATGAAGAAAACTCAGAGTCTTAAAGTGATGGTGTGTTGCGCATCACAGCCCTTCTAGGAGGTGTGGTGTCAAACTTGAATCGCTCAGTGAAGCCATCCTCTTCAAGTTCAGCTTCAGTACACATCATTGATAGCCCTTTCCATGTACGACGACAGGTTTCATGAGTGACGAAAGCATTCTTGGTGGCAAGATTTCGAAGACGATTAACATCCACCAAGAGGCTTTTCATCTGACGCTTTAGCCAGTCATGATGCCTATCTTGTTTTTGATGAAGGGCCACAAGAAGCTCTCGGTTATTGAGAACACGAGCGCGCTTCTTGGGTCTGGAAGCAGTTGCACTATCAGTGGCTTCAGTTGAAGCAGGGTGTGGCCCACGTGTAGTGCCAGCCAAAGGATACACCCTGGAGATGGCTTCAACACCTTCATCGTTTTGAGTGAAGCTCTGGTGTTCTGCATTTTAAAGACTCAAAGGTTGCTTGGCAGGCTCAGGATATATAGCTTCAGCAGAGGTATCCACATCTGGCAAGAAGATCCGATGGTTGCGGGCTGAGGGCTGATATGAGATCGCAAAGTGAAGCTTGATCAGTCTCATTACCCAAGGAGCATAGAATTTTAAACCAAACAGATCTGAGCCTGATGCAGCGAGTTGGCATATGAAGAAATCTTGTGCGTTGAAGCATTTGCCATGAAGGATACAGAATATCAGAGTCTTCATTGCACCCTCGATCTTGGCATTTGGAGAGTGCCCTTTAATAGGCCAGAGAGTCCGCCAGATAATGTGATAGATGGTTCTGGGCAGGTACTCAAAGTCTTCAACGAAGAACTCTGTTGGATAAGGAGCATCGTGGGGCAATGGCTTCATCATGGAGAGCATCTGACTCATATTTGGTTCAGGCCTCTGGAATATGCTCTCAAGAGCTTCAGTGTGTAGTGGACAGCCTTCCTCAAAGAGTTTGCCAGGAGTGGGCAGGCCGGTGAGCTCAATGATATCGAATGCATTGGCTTCGTGATGGACATTGCCGGTCATCCACTCCAGGGCCCAAGTCTTCGGATCTCTGTTGTATCCTTTGATGTGTAGGGTGGCATAGAATTGCAACAGAAGCTCTTCATTCCAGTGCTCTTCATCAGTTATAAACTGCAGCAGACCCACTTGCTTGAAGCAATCCAGCGCTTCCTCTAAGCAGGGCAGACCAGCAATGGCTTCAACATCAAGGCGCTTGTGCGGGAAGATGCGACCTTGGTTGTATAGGATGCATGAATAGTAGCTGCGCTGAGGATAGCTCCAGAACCTATCTGATGAAATCCTTTCCCTTGAATAGGGGTTCTTGGAGTTGTTCAAGAATGTATTGTCTGCCTTGAAGCTATTGATGTCAAAGGAGCCAGGTGCTGATGCAGGACCTGGGAACCTTGGCAGCCTTGGGACTGGCTTCTGGACATGAGGCATGTGCTCAACATGGTAATCAAATTGAGGACCTGCAGCAGACTCAGGAACAGAAGTGTCTGGATCAGTAGCTTCACTGTCTGCTGAAGCTTTTGGTGGGGAGGGCTCCACATTGGCTTCAGTGTTGTTGTGGCAGCCTCAACATTTTCAGCCTCCGCTTGACTAGCTGGAGGGTTAGTCACAAGCACGTTCTCCTGGAGAACTGCTTCTTGGTGGAGCATAGGAGTAGGCTCTTGTGGTGCGTCTTCTGCGGCTGATGCAGCCGGAATGTCTTCAGCATAGACTTGAGGCCTTGAACCTTTGCGAAGCCTGCGGAATGCAGATGACGCCTGTGGGGTTGGAGTGGGCTGGGCCTCATTGTCTTCTTCCTCTTGAGGGCGATCCGCCCATGACGCATCTTGTGCAATTGGCGTCAAAGGACGACCAATGCTGATGAGCTCGCTTTGTTCATACTGAGAAAGGGTTGCATCATCTTGTACATTGTCCTGATGACCAATGTCTTCAGCAGCAATGGTGTCAGCTGCTGGTATGTCTTCAGCTTCAGGAGCCTCTGTGGAAGCAGGCTCATGAACTGTCAGTTGTCGTTCTGCGTTGGGGTGAACCATAGAGATAGGTTCAACTATCAAGGGCTCTATGGGAGCAGCCCGAGGTTTCTTGATCTTTCGCTTCTTCTTGCTGGGGGCAGTAGGAGAGGCTTCAGAGCTTTTCCTCTTCCTGGCTTCAGCCTCAGCAGTTCTTGTCTTCTTGAGCTCTGAAGCTGTTGACCGGCTCTTTGGCTTCGAGCCAGTCATTGCAGTTGGAAAGACAATTGGAACTGCTTCTTGCCTAGGTGCCTCTGGTTCAGCCATAGCAGGCTTCTTCTTCTTCTTCGCGACCATCTTGGGGTCGATGCCAGGACGCCCAAGTGCCTTGCGCTGCTCAGCCTCATTGTAGGCTTGTACACATCTTTCAGCCAGAGACTTCATCCGCTCACGTGAGCCCTGAGCTTCTGCATGCTTCTTCAGAAAATTTTCCTTGAGCTCATGCAACATGGTCTTGAAGCTCTTCACTTCTTGCACGCTGAGCTTGGCCATATTCTTCTTGAACTGAGCCTTTTCATGATCAATTTTCTGCTTCAGTTCAACAATGCGCTGGGCAATGGCAAGTTCTGAAGCAATTGCGCCTTGGAAGGCGACGCTGAGGCCAACAGGCATCTGCAGATCTTTGAGTGCTGAACTGGGTTGTTGGCAATCTTGATGGCACTTTCATTGTCGCAGTAAAGTGGTACTTGCTTCAGATGAATGCCATAATCCTTGAGTGTTTTCTTCATCCACAGAAGCTGAGCGCAGCAAGATCCAACAGCAATGTATTCAGATTCAGCAGTGGAGAGAGATACACATTTCTGCTTCTTTGAAGACCAACATACAAGTGATCGTCCCAGAAAGTGACATGTGCCTGATATAGACTTGCGATCAACTTTGTCACCAGCATAATCAGCATCCGAAAATCCAACCAAATCAAACTCTGAGCCCTTTGGATACCATAATCCTAGAGTTGGGGTGTGAGCCAAATATCGAAGAATTCGCTTCACAGCTAAGTGATGCGACTCCTTTGGTGCCGCTTGAAATCGAGCACACATGCAAACACTAAGCATAATATCTGGCCTAGATGCACATAAATAAAGCAAAGAACCAATCATGGAGCGGTATACCTTTTGATCGAACTCTTTACCATTGTCGTCAGGACCTAGATGATGTTTGGCTGGCATTGGTGTTGTGAAGCCTTTGCAGTCTTGCATACCGAACTTCTTCAGGCAATCTTTGAGATACTTCTCTTGAGATATGAAGATGCCATTGCGTTGTTGTCGTATTTGAAGACCAAGGAAGAACTTCAGCTCCCCCATCATGGACATCTGATATTGCTCTTGCATCATATATCCAAACTCTTCACTGTACTTCTGATTGGTGCAGCCGAAGATAATGTCATCCACATATATTTGGCACACAAACAGTTCACCATCATATATCTTCGTGAAAAGAGTGGGATCCAGGGAACCAGGTATGAAGCCTTTGCTCTTCAGGAAGTATTTGAGTGTGTCATACCAGGCCCTAGGGGCTTGTTTGAGGCCATACAGTGCCTTGTTGAGCTTGTATACCATGTCAGGATGTTTTGGATTTTCAAAGCCAGGCGGTTGTGCAACATACACTTCTTCTTCAATCTTGCCATTGAGAAAGGCACTTTTCACATCCATTTGATATAGAAGTATGTTATGATGATTTGCATAGGCCAGCAGAATGCGTATGGCTTCAAGCCTAGCCACGGGAGCAAATGTTTCATCGAAGTCAATGCCTTCCACTTGAGTATATCCTTGAGCAATGAGACGAGCTTTGTTTCTGACAACTTGACCATGCTCATCTTGTTTGTTGCGGTATATCCATTTGGTGCCTATTATGTTGTGCTTCCGTGGATCAGGTGTTGGAAATATGCCCTAGAGGCAATAATAAAAGTATTATTATTATATTTCCTTGTTCATGATAATTGTCTTTTATTCATGCTATAACTGTATTATCCGGAAATCGTAATACACGTGTGAATACATAGACCACAATATGTCCCTAGTGAGCCTCTAGTTGACTAGCTCGTTGTGATCAACAGATAGTCATGGTTTCCTGGCTATGGACATTGGATGTCGTTGATAACGGGATCACATCATTAGGAGAATGATGTGATGGACAAGACCCAATCCTAAGACTAGCACAAAAGATCATGTAGTTCATTTGCTAGAGCTTTGCCAATGTCAAGTATCTCTTCCTTTGACCATGAGATCGTGTAACTCCTGGATACCGTAGGAGTGCTTTGGGTGTATCAAACGTCACAACGTAACTGGGTGACTATAAAGGTGCACTGCAGGTATCTCCGAAAGTATCTATTGTTTTATGCGGATCGAGACTGGGATTTGTCACTCCGTGTAAACGGAGAGGTATCTCTGGGCCCACTCGGTAGGACATCATCATATGCGCAATGTGACCAAGGAGTTGATCACGGGATGATGTGTTACGGAACGAGTAAAGTGACTTGCCGGTAACGAGATTGAACAAGGTATTGGATACCGACGATCGAATCTCGGGCAAGTAACATACCGATAGACAAAGGGAATTGAATACGGGTTTGATTAAGTCCTTGACATCGTGGTTCATCCGATGAGATCATCGTGGAACATGTGGGAGCCAACATGGGTATCCAGATCCCGCTGTTGGTTATTGACCGGAGAACGTCTCGGTCATGTCTGCATGTCTCCCGAACCCGTAGGGTCTACACACTTAAGGTTCGATGACGCTAGGGTTATAAAGGAAGCTTGTATGTGGTTACCGAATGTTGTTTGGAGTCCCGGATGAGATCCCGGACGTCACGAGGAGTTCCGGAATGGTCCGGAGGTAAAGATTTATATATAGGAAGTCCTGTTTCGGCTATCGGGACAAGTTTCGGGGTCATCGGTATTGTACCGGGACCACCGGAAGGGTCCCGGGGGCCCACCGGGTGGGGCCACCTGCCCCGGGGGGTCACATGGGCTGTAGGGGGTGCGCCTTGGCCTACATGGGCCAAGGGCACCAGCCCCAAGAGGCCCATGCGCCTAGGGAACCCTAGAGGGAAGAGTCCTTGAGGGGGAAGGCACCTCCGAGGTGCCTTGGGGAGGATGGACTCCTCCCCCTCCTCTTGGCCGCCGCACCAGATGCCATATGGAGGCTGGCCGCCGCCCCTTGGGGTGGGAAACCCTAAAGGGGGCGCAGCCCTCCCCTTCCCCTATATATATGAGGCCTAGGGGCTGCCCATAACACGCGATTTGATCTCTCATTGGTGCAGTCCTGCCCCTCTCCCTCCTCCTCTTCTCCCATGGTGCTTGGCGAAGCCCTGCGGGATTGCCACGCTCCTCCACCACCACCACGCCGTTGTGCTGCTGTTGGATGGAGTCTTCCTCAACCTCTCCCTCTCTCCTTGCTGGATCAAGGCGTGGGAGACGTCACCGGGCTGTACGTGTGTTGAACGCGGAGGTGCCGTCCGTTCGGCACTAGGATCATCGGTGATCTGAATCACGACGAGTACGACTCCATCAACCCCGTTCACTTGAACGCTTCCGCTTAGCGATCTACAAGGGTATGTAGATGCACTCCCCTTTCTACTCGTTGCTGGTCTCTCCATAGATAGATCTTGGTGTTACGTAGGAAATTTTTTGAATTTCTGCTACGTTCCCCAACAGTGGCATCATGAGCTAGGTCTATTGCGTAGATTCTTTGCACGAGTAGAACACAAAGTAGTTGTGGGCGTTGATTTTGTTCAATATGCTTACCGTTACTAGTCCAATCTTGTTTCGACGGTATTGTGGGATGAAGCGGCCCGGACCGACCTTACACGTACTCTTACGTGAGACAGGTTCCACCGATTGACATGCACTTGGTGCATAAGGTGGCTAGCGGGTGCCAGTCTCTCCCACTTTAGTCGGAACGGATTCGATGAAAAGGGTCCTTATGAAGGGTAAATAGCAATTGGCATATCACGTTGTGGTCTTGCGTAGGTAAGAAACATTCTTGCTAGAAACCCATAGCAGCCACGTAAAACATGCAACAACAATTAGAGGACGTCTAACTTGTTTTTGCAGGGTATGCTATGTGATGTGATATGGCCAAAAGGATGTGATGAATGATATATGTGATGTATGAGATTGATCATGTTCTTGTAATAGGATTCACAACTTGCATGTCGATGAGTATGACAACCGGCAGGAGCCATAGGAGTTGTCTTTATTTATTGTATGACCTGCGTGTCATTGAAGAACGCCATGTAAACTACTTTACTTTATTGCTAAACGCGTTAGTCATAGAAGTAGAAGTAGTCGTTGGCGTGACAACTTCATGAAGACACGATGATGGAGATCATGGTGTCATGCCGGTGACGATGATGATCATGGAGCCCCAAAGATGAAGATCAAAAGGAGCAAAATGATATTGGCCATATCATGTCACTATTTGATTGCATGTGATGTTTATCATGTTTATGCATCTTGTTTACTTAGGACGACGGTAGTAAATAAGATGATCCCTTACAAAATTTCAAGAAGTGTTCTCCCCTAACTGTGCACCGTTGCTACAGTTCGTCGCTTCTAAGCACCACGTGATGATCGGGTGTGATGGATTCTTACGTTCACATACAACGGGTGTAAGACAGTTTTACACAGCGAAAACACTTAGGGTTAACTTGACGAGCCTAGCATGTGCAGACATGGCCTCGGAACACGGAGACCGAAAGGTCGAGCATGAGTCGTATAGTAGATACGATCAACATGAAGATGTTCACCGACGTTGGCTAGTCCGTCTCACGTGATGATCGGACACGGCCTAGTTGACTCGGATCATGTGATCACTTAGATGACTAGAGGGATGTCTATCTGAGTGGGAGTTCATAAGATGAACTTAATTATCCTGAACATAGTCAAAAGACCTTTTGCAAATTATGTCGTAGCTCGCGCTTTAGTTCTACTGTTTTAGATATGTTCCTAGAGAAAATATAGTTGAAAGTTGATAGTAGCAATTATGCGGATAGTAGAAAGCTTATGTCCTTAATGCACCGCTTAGTGTGCTGAACCCCAAACGTCGTTTGTGGATGTTGCGAACATCGGACATACACGTTTTGATAACTACGTGATAGTTCAGTTAAATGGTTTAAGTAGAGGCACCAAAGACTTTTTCGAAACGTCGCGGAACATATGAGATGTTTCGAGGGCTGAAATTAGGATTTCAGGCTCGTGCCCACGTCAAGAGGTATAAGACCTCCGACGATTTTCTTAGCCTGCAGACTAAGGAGAAAAGCTCAATTGTTGTGCTTGTGCTCAGATTGTCTGAATACAACAATCGCTTGAATCGAGTGGGAGTTGATCTTCCAGATGAAATAGTGATGGTTCTCCGAAGTCATTACCACCGAGCTGCTAGAGCTTCGTGATGAACTATAACATATCAGGGATAAATAAGATGATCCTTGAGGTATTCACGATGTTTGACACCGCGAAAGTAGAAATCAATAAGGAGCATCAATTGTTGATGGTTGGTGAAACCACTAGTTTCAAGAAGGGCAAGTGCAACAAGGGATACTTCATGAAACGGCAAATCAGCTGCTGCACCAGTGAAGAAACCCGAGGTTGAACCCAAACCCGAGACTAAGTGCTTCTGTAATAAGGGGAACAACCACTGGAGCAGCATTACCCTAGATACTTGGTAGATGAGAAGGCTGGCAAGGTCGATAGAAGTATATTGGATATACATTATGTTAATGTGTACTTTACTAGTACTCCTAGTAGCACCAGGGTATTGGATACCGGTTCGGTTGCTAAGTGTTAGTAACTCGAAATAAAAGCTACGGAATAAACGGAGACTAGCTAAAGGTGAGCTGACGATATATGTTGGAAGTGTTTCCAAGGTTGATATGATCAAGCATCGCACGCTCCCTCTACCACCGAGATTGGTGTTTGCGTTGAGCATAGACATGATTGGATTATGTCTATCGCAATACGGTTATTCATTTAAAGAGAATAATGGTTACTCTATTTATTTGAATAATACCTTCAATGGTCTTGCACCTAAAGGAATGGTTTATTGAATCTCGATCGTAGTGATACACATTTTCATGCCAAAAGATATAAGATAGTAATGATAGTACCACTTACTTGTGGCACTGCCATGTAAGTCATAATGGTATAAAACGCATGAAGAAGCTCCATGTTGATGGATCTTTGGACTCACTCGTTTTTGAAAAGTTTGAGACATGCGAACCATGTCTATTGGTGTATATGCATGAAGAAACTCCATGCAAATGGACCGTTCGGACTCACTTGATTTTGAATCACTTGAGATATGCAAATCATACCACATAGGCAAGATGACTGAAAAGCCTTGGTTTCAATAAGATGGAACAAGATAGCAACTTGTTGGAAGTAACACATTTTGATGTGTGCAGTCCAATAAGTGCTGAGGCATGCAGTGAATATCGTTATGTTCTTACTTCACAGATGATTCGAGTAGATGTTGAGAATATTTACTTGATGAAACACAAGTCTGAATTATTGAATGGTTCAAGTAATTTCAGAGTGAAGTAGAAGATCATTGTGACAAGAGGATAAAATGTCTATGATATGATCATAGAGATGAATATCTGAGTTACGAGTTTTGGCACACAATTTAGACATTGTGGAAATTGTTTCGCAATTAATACCGCCTGGAACACCATAATGTGATGGTGTGTCCGAACATCATAGTTGCACCCTATTGGATATGGTGCGTACCATGATGTCTCTTATCGAATTACCACTATCGTTCATGGGTTAGGCATTAGAGACAACCACATTCACTTTAAATAGGGCACCACGTAATTCCGTTGAGATGACACCGTATGAATTATGGTTTAGAGAAACCTAAGTTGTCGTTTCTTGAAAGTTTGGGGCTGCGACGCTTATATGAAAAAGTTTCAGGTTGATAAGCTCGAACCCAAAGCGGATAAAATGCATCTTCATAAGAAACCCAAAACAGTTGGGTATACCTCCTAATTCAGATCCGAAAGCAATATGGATTGTTTCTTGAATCGGGTCCTTTCTCGAGGAAAGGTTTCTCTCGAAAGAGTTGAGTGGGAGGATGGTGGAGACTTGATGAGGTTATTGAACCGTCTCTTCAACTAGTGTGTGGCAGGGCACAGGAAGTTGTTCCTATGGCACCTACACCAATTGAAGTGGAAGCTTATGATATTGATCATGAAACTTCGGATCAAGTCACTACCAAACCTCGTAGGACGACAAGGACACGTACTACTTCGGAGTGGTAAGGTGATCCTGTCTTGAAGGTCATGTTGCTAGACAACAATGAACCTACGAGCTATGGAGAAGCGATGGTGGGCCCGAATTCCGACAAATGGTTAGAAGCCATGAAATCCGAGATAGTATCCATATATCAGAACAAAGCATGGACTTTGATGGACTTGCCCGATGATCGGCAATCCATTGAGATAAATGGATCTTTTAAGAAGAAGACGGACGTGGATGGAAATGTCACCATCCATGAAGCTCGACTTGTGGCGAAGAGTTTTTCACAAGTTCAAGGAGTTGACTACGATGAGATTTTCTCATCCGTAGCGATGCTTAAAGTCCGTCGGAATTCATGTTAGCATTAGCTGTATTTATGAAATCTGGCAGATGGATATCAAAACGAGTTTCCTTACCAGTTTTCGTGAGGAAAGGTTGTATGTAATACAATCAGAAAAGTTTTGTCAATCCTGAGGATGCTAAAAGGTATGCTAGCTCCAGCGATCCTTCTAAGGACTGGAGTAAGCATCTCGGAGTTGGAATGTATGCTTTGATGATGATCAAAGATTTTGGGTTTGTACAAAGTTTATGAGAAACTTGTATTTCCAAAGAAGTGAGTGGGAGCACTATAGAATTTCTGATGAGTATATGTTGTTGACATATTGTTGATCAGAAATGACGTAGAATTTCTGGAAAGCATATAGGGTTATTTTGAAAGTGTTTTTCAATGGAAAGCCTGGATTAAGCTGCTTGAGCATTGAGCATCAAGATCTATAAGGATAGATCAAAACGCTTAATGGTACTTTCAAATGAGCACATACCTTGACATGATCTTGAAGGTGTTCAAGATGGATCAGTCAAAGAAGAAGTTCTTTCCTGAGTTGTAAGGTACGAAGTTAAGACTTAAAGCTCGACCACGGCAGAATAGAGAGAAAGGACGAAGGTCGTCCCCTATGCTTAAGACGTAGGCTCTTCAGTATGCTATGCTGTGTACCGCACCTGAAGTGTGCCTTGCCATGAGTCAGTCAAGGGGTACAAGAGTGATCCAAGAATGGCTCACAGGACAGCGGTCAAAGTTATCCTTAGTAACTAGTGGACTAAGGAATTTTCTCGATTATGGAGGTGGTAAAAGAGTTCGTCGTAAAGGTTACGACGATGCAAGCTTGACACCTATCCGGATAGCTCCGAGTAGAGAGACCGGATACATATAATGGAGCAATAATTTAGAATAGCTCCAAGTAGAACAGTTGTTTGGAATAGCTCCAAATAGAGCGTGGTAGCTGCATCTAGGAGATGACATAGAGATTTGTAAAGCACACACGGATCCGAAAGGTTCAGACCCGTTGACTAAAACCTCTCTCACAAGCAACATGATCAAACCTAAAACTCATTGAGTATTAATCACATAGTGATGTGAACTAGACTACTGATTCTAGTAAACTCTTGGGTATTAGTCACATGGCGATGTGACCTGTGAGTGTTAATCACATGGTGATGTGAACTAGATTATTGACTCTAGTGCAAGTGGGAGACTGTTGGAAATATGCCCTAGAGGCAATAATAAAAGTATTATTATTATATTTCCTTGTTCATGATAATTGTCTTTTATTCATGCTATAACTGTATTATCCGGAAATCGTAATACACGTGTGAATACATAGACCACAATATGTCCCTAGTGAGCCTCTAGTTAACTAGCTCGTTGTGATCAACAGATAGTCATGGTTTCCTGGCTATGGACATTGGATGTCGTTGATAACGGGATCACATCATTAGGAGAATGATGTGATGGACAAGACCCAATCCTAAGACTGGCACAAAAGATCGTGTAGTTCATTTGCTAGAGCTTTGCCAATGTCAAGTATCTCTTCCTTTGACCATGAGATCGTGTAACTCCTGGATACCGTAGGAGTGCTTTGGGTGTATCAAACATCACAACGTAACTGGGTGACTATAAAGGTGCACTGCAGGTATCTCCGAAAGTATCTATTGTTTTATGCGGATCGAGACTGGGATTTGTCACTCCGTGTAAACGGAGAGGTATCTCTGGGCCCACTCGGTAGGACATCATCATATGCGCAATGTGACCAAGGAGTTGATCACGGGATGATGTGTTACGGAACGAGTAAAGTGACTTGCCGGTAACGAGATTGAACAAGGTATTGGATACTGACGATCGAATCTCGGGCAAGTAACATACCGATAGACAAAGGGAATTGAATACGGGTTTGATTAAGTCCTTGACATCGTGGTTCATCCGATGAGATCATCGTGGAACATGTGGGAGCCAACATGGGTATCCAGATCCCGCTGTTGGTTATTGACCGGAGAACGTCTCGGTCATGTCTGCATGTCTCCCGAACCCGTAGGGTCTACACACTTAAGGTTCGATGATGCTAGGGTTATAAAGGAAGCTTGTATGTGGTTACCGAATGTTGTTCGGAGTCCCGGATGAGATCCCGGACGTCACGAGGAGTTCCGGAATGGTCCGGAGGTAAAGATTTATATATAGGAAGTCATGTTTCGGCTATCGGGACAAGTTTCGGGGTCATCGGTATTATACCGGGACCACCGGAAGGGTCCCGGGGGCCCACCGGGTGGGGCCACCTGCCCCGGGGGGCCACATGGGCTGTAGGGGGTGCGCCTTGGCCTACATGGGCCAAGGGCACCAGCCCCAAGAGGCCCATGCGCCTAGGGAACCCTAGAGGGAAGAGTCCTTGAGGGGGAAGGCACCTCCGAGGTGCCTTGGGGAGGATGGACTCCTCCCCCTCCTCTTGGCCGCCGCACCAGATGCCATCTGGAGGCTGGCCGCCGCCCCTTGGGGTGGGAAACCCTAAAGGGGGCGCAGCTGTGACGCCCGAATAATTAGGCTACAGTAATCCCGCGTTAACGAATGCCACGTCACCTCGGTTACTGTTGATAAACTCGAGTTAGTTCAAAAAAACGATTCAAATTAAAATTTACAATATAGGCAAACAATAAAAGTTTTCAAATATTAAAATTTAAATGTTCGGAGTGAACCAAATAATACATAGGTAATTATGGTGGAGGAACCACACTCTTATAAAATGTGTAATTATTCTAAAATGAATAAAACAGTAGCAAAACCGATATTTAAATGCTTTTATAAATAAATAAAATACTAAACTAAATTGTTTTGGGATAAAACCTTTTGTGGCAGTGGTTTCATGGTATTACTAAATTAGGGATCATTTTAATATTAAGTAAAAAGTAAACTTAAAAGAAAGTAAAATAAAAACAAAAAGAAAATAAATAGAAAGAAAAGAAAACACAAAACCAGAAAAGAAAACTAACAAAAAAAAAGGAAGAAAGACCCCCCC
>NC_041390.1:219481397-219486082 GCF_002162155.2 Triticum dicoccoides | reverse complement strand
CCGCACGTGCCCACGCGGCCACAGCCGCGGCCCCGCACGCCCCGGGCCGCGCCTTCGCACGCACGGCCACGCACGACCGCGTCCCCCTTCACGCACGGGTCTCGTCCCGCCTCCCGAGCCCGTGCGCCGTCCCCTGCACGCCGTCGCCGGCCCTCCACCAAATCGCCTCCAACCCCGGCCTCCTCTCCCTCCGGCGACGCCGGACCCTGAACCCTCCGCTCCTCTTTGTCCCTGGCTGCCGGCGCCCGCGCCCAGCTCTCCCTCGCCGCCTAGGCGGGCTACGCCCGCACAACCGCCCGTCGACCCCATCCCAGGTGGACTCGGGCGTGTGCCCGCACCCCCGTACCCAGCGCCCGCTAGGCCCCCTGGGCCACTGACCACAGGGGCCCACGCCCCAGAACTTTAAATTAAAAAAAAAGGAATAAAAAAATATATTTATTAAATAAATAAATAATAATTAAATTAATTAATTAATCAAGGAATTAATTAAGTTAATTAATCATAATTAGATTAACCTAATTAACTAATTAGTTTAATTAAACTGTAATTAGATTAACCTAAACCCTAATTAATTTAAATAGAGAATGACAGGTGGGTCCCACTGGACCCACATGTTAGGGTTGACTCAGTCAACCCCTGTTGACTGCTGACGTCAGCATGACATCATGCTGACGTCATAAATACATTTTTTTCGAATTAATTAAATAAATAATTAAATTCCAAAATTGTTAAAATCTTTTAAAAATCATATCTTTTAATCCGTAACTCGGATTAAAATATTTTCAACATGAAAGTTGCTCAGAACGACGAGACGAATCCGGATACGCGGTCCGTTCGTCCGCCACACACCCCTAACCTATCGAACCCGCAACTTTCCCCCTCCGGTTCCTCTGCCCGAAAACGTGAAACTCCGGGAATACTTTCCCGGATGTTTCCCCCTTTCGTCGGTATCACTTACTACCGCGTTAGGGCACACCGAACACCGCGTATTGCCTTGTTATATTTTGTGATGCTTTGTTTGCTCTGTATTCATTATTTCTTCCCCCTCTTCTCTCCGGTAGACTACGAGACCGACGCTGCTGCTGACCAGTTCGACTACGGAGTTGACGACCCCTCTCTCTTGCCAGAGCAACCAGGCAAGCCCCCCCTTTGATCACCAGATATCGCCTACTCTTCTCTATACTGCTTGCATTAGAGTAGTGTAGCATGTTACTGCTTTCCGTTAATCCTATTCTGATGCATAGCCTGTCATTGCTGCTACAGTCATTGATACCTTACCCGCAATCCTAAATGCTTAGTATAGGATGCTAGTGTTCCATCAGTGGCCCTACACTCTTGTCCGTCTGCCATGCTATACTACTGGGCTGTGATCACTTCGGGAGGTGATCACGGGCATATACTATATACTTTACGCTGTTACATTACCTGTGATACTGTTCGGAGTTGGGGGCTGAAAGGACAGGTGGCTCCATCCCGGTAGAGGTGGGCCTGGGTTCCCGACGGTCCCCGACGGTTACTTTGTGGCGGAGCGACAGGGCAGGTTGAGACCACCTAGGAGACAGGTGGGCCTGGCCCTGTTCGGCGTTCGCGGATACTTAACACGCTTAACGAGATCTTGGTATTTGATCTGAGTCGGCTACGAGCCTATACGCACTAACCATCTACGTGGGAGTAGTTATGGGTATCCCGACGTCGTGGTATCAGCCGAAGCACTTCAGACGTCAGCGACGGAGCGGCGCGCGCCGAATTGGACTGGAACGCCACTAGGCTAGGTCTGCTTTCGGCCGCCCTCGCAACGTGCAGGTGTGCTATGGGCGATGGGCCCAGACCCCTGTGCGCTTAGGTTTAGACCGGCGTGCTGGCCTCTCTGTTGTGCCTAGGTGGGGCTGCGACGTGTTGATCTTCCGAGGGCGGGCATGACCCAGGAAAGTGTGTCCGGCCAAATGGGATCGAGCGTGTTGGGTTATGTGGTGCACCCCTGCAGGGAAGTTAATCTATTCGAATAGCCGTGATCTTCGGTAACAGGACGACTTGGAGTTGTACCTTGACCTTATGACAACTAGAACCGGATACTTAATAAAACACACCCTTCCAAGTTCCACAGACAACCCGGTGATCGCTTTTCTACAGGGCGACGAGAGGAGGATCGCCGGGTAGGGTTATGCTATGCGATGCTACTTGGAGATGCTGCTTGGAGATGCTACTTGAAGATGCTACTTGGAGGACTTCAATCTACTCTCTTCTACATGCTGCAAGACGGAGGCTGCCAGAAGCGTAGTCTTCGACAGGATTAGCTATCCCCCTCTTATTCTGGCATTCTGCAGTTCAGTCCACTGATATGGCCTCCTTACACATATACCCATGCATATGTAGTGTAGCTCCTTGCTTGCGAGTACTTTGGATGAGTACTCACGGTTGCTTTTCTCCCTCTTTTCCCCTTTCCCTTCTACCTGGTTGTCGCAACCAGATGCTGGAGCCCTGGAGCCAGACGACGCCTACTACACCGGAGGAGCCTACTACTACTTGCAGCCCGCTGACGACGTCCAGGAGTAGTTAGGAGGATCCCAGGCAGGAGGCCTGCGCCTCTTTCGATCTGTATCCCAGTTTGTGCTAGCCATCTTATGGCACCCTGTTTAACTTATGTCTGTACTCAGATATTGTTGCTTCCGCTGACTCGTCTATGATCGAGCACTTGTATTCGAGCCCTCGAGGCCCCTGGCTTGTATTATGATGCTTGTATGACTTATTTTATTTGTAGAGTTGTGTTGTGATATCTTCCCGTGAGTCCCTGATCTTGATCGTACACATTTGCGTGCATGATTAGTGTACGATTAAATCGGGGGCGTCACAAGTTGGTATCAGAGCCGACTGCATGTAGGAATCCCCTTTTCCAACTCCTTGGCCGAAGTCGAGTCTAGTCATTGAAAAACTTTTACTAACATGGCTGTGTGGCCCATGGGCCCACGTCGCCATCGGGAGGTATTAGGATCTTTTATTCCTCGACCTTTACTCTGGGATTCGGAACCCTCTTCTATTTGGGTTAAACGATTTTTACAAAAATCTAACTTTAGGTTCTCGAAAATACTTTCTCCCGGAGAGCCCCTTCAGTCCAGATGATCACCGACTGCACCAGAAGATTTCGAAGATACTCTCCGATTTTCTCTTGAGACCTTGTGCCCGTTGCCTTTGCAATTCCCTACCACTGAAATATCCCTATGGATAAATACTTACACCTGTCGTGCTCACTTTTATTCTCAGTCGATCTTGTTATTACAAGATACCCTGAGAATATTTTGTGCCTACTGCCTTGCAGTTCTTTGCCACCTGAATACCCCTAAGAATAACTTCTCGCACCTTTCGAGTATCCGCTCATCCCAGTTGTTCAGGTGTTTCACAAAAGTCTTTGAAATACTATTCAATCCTCCGAAAATCCTTAGCAGCTTTATTGCTCTGCAAATACTTGTCTACTAGCATTATGGATGCTTCCCATATATCTGGCAATATTCACTAGTATCTTTTGACACCGTCATTTTGATCCTATTGATTCAACATGTGTGCGAATGCACACAATCATCTATCAACCCTTCTAACTTATCTTTCCGACTGAGACAACATTTTTTTGAACATGAGCTGGTTCTCGACCAAACTATTTGTCGCCAATTGTGCCTCTGGTTTATCCAACTTATCCATCCTTGGTCAGAGCGACTGCTTCTGATCTTTTGTTTTGGAAATCATAATTCCTTTGTTATCTAAGCATCGAATTATTCCGATGTTCTATAATATGATGCCCGTGCATTCCTTCTGGAATACCGATACTCACCTCAACTCCGTTGTGGATCGCCCGATCCATTGTTGGATTTTATCTGACAACGCCCTTCATATTCAATAACCTTGTGAGCCTTTCCTCTGATACATAATGCCTTTGATAAATTGTATCCTCTGCTTTCTTAACCATGCTTTGTCTTCGAGCTTGAGTTAATTACTTCTAAAGATTTTGGTATATGTTTCTAAGAAGCCCGTATGGATTGAACATATGCCTTCTCTAAACCGTGTGAACCCGAAAGTTTTCACGAGTCATACTCTTCTGGTGCTTCGCCAGATAAAATTTCAACATTGCAACTTCATCGAACGTGAGAAGTGAATGAAAGGTTATACATTGAAGAAGTGGGAGTCGACCTTGAACTATGTGTTCATGCCCATGGACACGATGTAGATCTTATCATTAAAGCTTCTCTTAAATTAATTATTCCCTTGGTATAAGTTCTTATATCTGGGATCCGGCCTTTTGCAATCGTGGTTCTAACCATGTTCTCCTGTAAATACCTTTTCTCGGACAAGTTTAAGCACTTGTCTTCTACAAAGCAATACCCTATTCCAACCTCTACTTTGATCTGTCGTCGAGTATTACCCCCCTGGAATCTCGAGATTATCATGGAACTGCATAACTTTTTATGAGTTCATCAAGTACTACCTTCCCACTGATTCCAATTTCTCACGGGCTCTGAGTTATTAAACACTCAAAGACACCGATAACTGAACCAAGTCCGCACTACGGTTCAACAACTCTTCAGTAAGCTTCTATAAGTACGAGTTTCTACCCGATCACGCCATTCCTAGCCTGTTTGGCTATATCATTGTCGTGATGATTTTAACTGTGCTACCCGGTCCTTCTTCTCGGAGCACAA
>NC_041390.1:219457159-219478710 GCF_002162155.2 Triticum dicoccoides | reverse complement strand
CGGAGCCCGCACGTGCCCACGCGGCCACAGCCGCGGCCCCGCACGCCCCGGGCCGCGCCTTCGCACGCACGGCCACGCACGACCGCGTCCCCCTTCACGCACGGGTCTCGTCCCGCCTCCCGAGCCCGTGCGCCGTCCCCTGCACGCCGTCGCCGGCCCTCCACCGAATCGCCTCCAACCCCGGCCTCCTCTCCCTCAGGCGACGCCGGCCCCTGAACCCTCCGCTCCTCTTTGTCCCTGGCTGCCGGCGCCCGCGCCCAGCTCTCCCTCGCCGCCTAGGCGGGCTACGCCCGCACAACCGCCCGTCGACCCCATCCCAGGTGGACTCGGGCGTGTGCCCGCACCCCCGTACCCAGCGCCCGCTAGGCCCCCTGGGCCACTGACCACAGGGGCCCACGCCCCAAAACTTTAAATTAAAAAAAAAGGAATAAAAAAATATATTTATTAAATAAATAAATAATAATTAAATTAATTAATTAATTAAGGAATTAATTAAGTTAATTAATCATAATTAGATTAACCTAATTAACTAATTAGTTTAATTAAACTGGAATTAGATTAACCTAAACCCTAATTAATTTAAATAGAGAATGACAGGTGGGTCCCACTGGACCCACATGTCAGGGTTGACTCAGTCAACCCCTGTTGACTGCTGACGTCAGCATGACATCATGCTGACGTCATAAATACATTTTTTCGAATTAATTAAATAAATAATTAAATTCCAAAATTGTTAAAATCTTTTAAAAATCATATCTTTTAATCCGTAACTCGGATTAAAATATTTTCAACATGAAAGTTGCTCAGAACGACGAGACGAATCCGGATACGCGGTCCGTTCGTCCGCCACACACCCCTAACCTATCGAACCCGCAACTTTCCCCCTCCGGTTCCTCTGCCCGAAAACGCGAAACTCCGGGAATACTTTCCCGGATGTTTCCCCCTTTCGTCGGTATCACTTACTACCGCGTTAGGGCACACCGAACACCGCGTATTGCCTTGTTATATTTTGTGATGCTTTGTTTGCTCTGTATTCATTATTTCTTCCCCCTCTTCTCTCCGGTAGACTACGAGACCGACGCTGCTGCTGACCAGTTCGACTACGGAGTTGACGACCCCTCTCTCTTGCCAGAGCAACCAGGCAAGCCCCCCCTTTGATCACCAGATATCGCCTACTCTTCTCTATACTGCTTGCATTAGAGTAGTGTAGCATGTTACTGCTTTCCGTTAATCCTATTCTGATGCATAGCCTGTCATTGCTGCTACAGTCATTGATACCTTACCCGCAATCCTAAATGCTTAGTATAGGATGCTAGTGTTCCATCAGTGGCCCTACACTCTTGTCCGTCTGCCATGCTATACTACTGGGTCGTGATCACTTCGGGAGGTGATCACGGGCATATACTATATACTTTACACTGTTACATTACCTGTGATACTGTTCGGAGTTGGGGGCTGAAAGGACAGGTGGCTCCACCCCGGTAGAGGTGGGCCTGGGTTCCCGACGGCCCCCAACTGTTACTTGTGGCGGAGCGACAGGGCAGGTTGAGACCACCTAGGAGACAGGTGGGCCTGGTCCTGTTCGGCGTTCGCGGATACTTAACACGCTTAACGAGATCTTGGTATTTGATCTGAGTCTGGCTACGAGCCTATACGCACTAACCATCTACGTGGGAGTAGTTATGGGTATCCCGACGTCGTGGTATCAGCCGAAGCACTTCAGACGTCAGCGACGGAGCGGCGCGCGCCGGATTGGACTGGAACGCCACTAGGCTAGGTCTGCTTCCGGCCGCCCACGCAACGTGCAGGTGTGCTCAGGGCGATGGGCCCAGACCCCTGCGCGCTTAGGTTTAGACCGGCGTGCTAGCCTCTCTGTTTTACCTAGGTGGGGCTGCGACGTGTTGATCTTCCGAGGCCGGGCATGACCCAGGAAAGTGTGTCCGGCCAAATGGGATCGAGCGTGTTGGGTTATGTGGTGCACCCCTGCAGGGAAGTTAATCTATTCGAATAGCCGTGATCTTCGGTAACAGGACGACTTGGAGTTGTACCTTGACCTTATGACAACTAGAACCGGATACTTAATAAAACACACCCTTCCAAGTTCCACAGACAACCCGGTGATCGCTTTTCTACAGGGCGACGAGAGGAGGATCGCCGGGTAGGGTTATGCTATGCGATGCTACTTGGAGATGCTGCTTGGAGATGCTACTTGAAGATGCTACTTGGAGGACTTCAATCTACTCTCTTCTACATGCTGCAAGACGGAGGCTGCCAGAAGCGTAGTCTTCGACAGGATTAGCTATCCCCCTCTTATTCTGGCATTCTGCAGTTCAGTCCACTGATATGGCCTCCTTACACATATACCCATGCATATGTAGTGTAGCTCCTTGCTTGCGAGTACTTTGGATGAGTACTCACGGTTGCTTTTCTCCCTCTTTTCCCCTTTCCCTTCTACCTGGTTGTCGCAACCAGATGCTGGAGCCCTGGAGCCAGACGACGCCTACTACACCGGAGGAGCCTACTACTACTTGCAGCCCGCTGACGACGTCCAGGAGTAGTTAGGAGGATCCCAGGCAGGAGGCCTGCGCCTCTTTCGATCTGTATCCCAGTTTGTGCTAGCCATCTTATGGCACCCTGTTTAACTTATGTCTGTACTCAGATATTGTTGCTTCCGCTGACTCGTCTATGATCGAGCACTTGTATTCGAGCCCTCGAGGCCCCTGGCTTGTATTATGATGCTTGTATGACTTATTTTATTTGTAGAGTTGTGTTGTGATATCTTCCCGTGAGTCCCTAATCTTGATCGTACACATTTGCGTGCATGATTAGTGTACGATTAAATCGGGGGCGTCACAGCAGCCCTCCCCTTCCCCTATATATATGAGGCCTAGGGGCTGCCCATAACACGCGATTTGATCTCTCGTTGGTGCAGCCCTGCCCCTCTCCCTCCTCCTCTTCTCCCATGGTGCTTGGCGAAGCCCTGCGGGATTGCCACGCTCCTCCACCACCACCACGTCGTTGTGCTGCTGTTGGATGGAGTCTTCCTCAACCTCTCCCTCTCTCCTTGCTGGATCAAGGCATGGGAGACGTCACCGGGCTGTACGTGTGTTGAACGCGGAGGTGCCGTCCGTTCGGCACTAGGATCATCGGTGATCTGAATCACGATGAGTACGACTCCATCAACCCTGTTCACTTGAACGCTTCCGCTTAGCGATCTACAAGGGTATGTAGATGCACTCCCCTTTCTACTCGTTGCTGGTCTCTCCATAGATAGATCTTGGTGTTACGTAGGAAATTTTTTGAATTTCTGCTACGTTCCCCAACATCAGGACGCTTAACCAGTTCCCATACATTATTCAGCTCAAACTGTTGAAGCTCTTCTTGCATAGCTTGAATCCATTCAGGTTCCATGAAGACTTCTTCAACTTTCTTGGGTTCTGATATTGAGACGAATGCGAAGTGCCCACAGAAATTTGCTAGCTGAGTTGCCCTTGAATGAGTAAGTGGACCAGGTGCATTGATGCTGTCAATTATTCTGTCAATCTGCACTTCATTGGCAACACGAGGATGTACAGGGCGAAGACTTTGCTCTTGCTGATCTGTGTTGTTGTTGGGAGGAATGTCTTCAGGCTGAGCATTGTCTTCATGTTGATCAGGTGCTGAGATGATAAGTTCTTCTTCAGGATGAGCTTCAGAAGGTACAATCTCTCCAGTTCCCATTAGCTTGATTGATTCACTAGCTGGAATCTCATCTAGCACATTTGGCAGTTGCTCTCTTTGTGAACCATTTGTCTCATCGAACCGCACATCCACTGTTTCAACCACTTTGTAATGAAAGAGATTGAAGACTCTGTAGGAATGTGAATCCTTTCCATATCCAAGCATAAAGCCCTCATGTGCTTTTGGTGCAAACTTTGAGGTGTGGTGTGGGTCCTTGATCCAGCACCTTGCGCCAAATACTCTGAAGTAACTGACATTTGGCTTCTTGCCAGTTAGAAGTTCATAAGATGTCTTGTTCAGAAGCTTGTGAAGATAAACACGATTGATTGTATGGCATGCAGTGTCAATGGCTTCAGTCCAGAATTTTCTTGGAGTCTTGTATTCATCTAGCATTGTTCTGGCCATCTCAATGAGTGTTCTGTTCTTGCGTTCGACGACGCCATTCTGCTGTGGCGTGTACGGAGCTGAGAATTCATGTGTGATGCCCAAGGTATCAAGATATGTATCAAGGCCAGTGTTCTTGAATTCAGTGCCATTGTCACTTCTGATGTGTTTTATCTTGGCGCCAAAATTGTTCATAGCACGATTGGCGAAGCGTCTGAAGACATCCTACACTTCAGTCTTGTAAAGGATTATGTGCACCCAAGTATATCTAGAGTAATCATCAACAATGACGAAGCCATAGAGGCAAGCAGTAGTAGTAAAAGTTGAGTAGTGAGTGGGGCCGAAAAGATCCATGTGGAGCAGCTCGAAGGGTTGAGTAGTAGTCATGATTGTCTTCGAAGGATGTTTTGCCCTTGTCATCTTCCCTGCTTCACAGGCACCGCATAAGTGATCTTTCTTGAACTTGACGCCCTCGATGCCTATGACATGCTTCTTCTTCGCAAGGGTGTGGAGGTTCGTCATGCCAGCATGCCCAAGCCTCCGATGCCAAAGCCAGCATTCTGAAGCTTTTGCAAGAAGACATACTGCAAGTTGTGGCCCTGCTGAGAAATCTACCACGTACAGATCATCTTTTCGATACCCTTCAAACACTAGAGACTTGTCAGATTCCATTAGTACTAGGCAACGATATTTTCCAAACATTACGATCATGTTCAAATCGCAAAGCATTGAGACAGACATTAAGTTGAAGCCAAGGGATTCAACAAGCATGACTTTATCCATGTGTTGATCCTTTGAGATTGAAACTCTACCTAGACCCAATACCTTACTTTTACCAGTGTCAGCAAATGTGATGTGGCTCTTGTCGGATGGACGTAAGGTTGAGTCCATAAGAAGGCTTCTTTTGCCAGTCATGTGATTTGTACACCCACTGTCAATAATCCATTCTGAAGACTTTGAAGACGCTAGTGTCGTACCCTACAGTGCAGTTAGGAGGATAGGCTTCACGAAGAGAATTGTGAAGCAAAAACATTTGACGAACCAGTGGGTTATGAAAACTTAGATCCAGATTAGGACTAATAGGGAGAGTAGCATGCGATTCAGGAACGAAGTACATAATGATGCCATCGGGCATTTTATCTTGCGCCCTACAAGATTTTTAAGGTCCCCAGCAATAGCGTTAGAAGATTTTGTTTTTCTGCTGGAGACCTTTCCCTGCAAAAGAGAGTTAAGCTTTCTTAACCACCCACATCTTCAAGGGTGGCTTAGAAGCAATAAGTCTAAGTGCAGCATCTGAGAATTTTGGCTTTGAAGCCTTAGCAAACAGTCTTGCAGGTGGACAATAATACTCATAGGAATAAGCAGAATAATTTTTGGTCATATGAACATGATGGTTCGATGAACCGCTCTCATATTCATATGCCTGAGTATGGTTTCCCTGCAAAACATTTGCGTTAGTGTGACTCAGGTGAGTCCTCTGTTTGTATGAAGCCTTTGGACCGTATGAAGCCTTTGGTCTGAGGTTTGTCTTCTTCAAGTGAGGTGTCATGAAGACATTCACAGGAAGATTTTCCAGACACTTTTTTGGAACCCAGATCTTCTTCATATGCGGTCCATTCCTGCAGTTAGTACCAATGTACCTGGCAAACACTTCACCATTCTGATTCTTAAACAGGTTATAGTTTGCATCAAAGGATTCATCAATAATAATGGGGTTAGCACATGTGAAGCCAGATAAATTGGATGGATCTGCTGAAGGTTTCTTTGCAGCAACCCATGTGGTTTTGGGGTACTGCTCAGGTTTCCAGTAAGAGCCATCTGCATTTATTTTTCTTACGAACCCAACACCCTCTTTCCTAGGGTTTCGGTTCAGAATCTGCTTCTTGAGGACGTCACATAATGTCTGATGTCCTTTAAGACTTTTGTACATCCCTGTTTCAAGCAATGTCTTCAACCTAGCATTCTCATCAGCAATAGCAGTGGTATCCTCAGCAGAGGGGTTAGTTACCACATCAACACTTGAAGATATTGCAACAGCAGTAGCAGTGGAACATTCAGCAGCAGAAGTAGCATTATCACGCTCAATGCATTTAAGACATGGTGGTTCAAATCCTTCCTGAGCGGAACTGATCTGTTCGGCGCGAAGTGATTCATTTTCCTTTTGAAGATCTTCATGAGCCGCTCTCAATTTCTCAAGTTCTTGCTTCCTTTGAAGATAATCATAGGAAAGCTTTTCATGAGTTGTTGAGAGAGTATCAAGACGATCTTCAAGTTCCTGATACTTAACGTGAAGATTTTTTATGTCTTCAATTAAGGATTCAGATCGAGTCATTTCAGCACCCAACAGATCATCGCTTCTGTCTAATAGTTTTTGAATATGTTCCATAGCTTTCTGTTGTTCAGTTGCAATTTTAGCAAGTGTTTTGTAGCTGGGTTTTGAATCACAGTCAGAGTCATCGTCACTAGATGTTTGATAGCGAGTAGTGCGTGTGTTTACCTTGGCACCGCGTGCCATGAAGCAGTAGGTAGGAGTGGAGTCGTTCTTGTCATTTGCATCAGTGTCGGTGATGAAGTCATTGTCTTCAGTGCTGAAGATGGACTTGGCGACGTATGCTGTAGCCAGACTCGCAATGCCAGAATCAGACTCCTCCTCAGATTCCACCTCTGCCTCCTCAGAAGCGGACTCCTCCTCTGAATCCATTTCCTTGCCAACAAATGCACGTGCCTTGCCAGATGAGCTCTTCTTGTGTGATGAAGACTTTGAGGAAGACTTGAAAGAAGACTTTGAGTATTTCTTCTTCTTCTTGTCGTCAGAATCATATTCCTTGCTCTTCTTCTTCCTTCTGTTCTCATTGTCCCACTGTGGACACTCAGAAATGAAGTGTCCAGTTTTCTTGCACTTGTGACATGTTTTCTTCTTGTAGTCATGAGCAGAAACTTCATCATTCCTTGAGCTTGATCGTGAAGATTTTCTGAAGCCTTTCTTCTTGGTGAATTTTTGGAACTTCTTCACTAGCATTGCAAGTTCCCTTCCAATGTCTTCAGGATCATCAGAACTGCTGTCAGATTCTTCTTCAGATGAGGAAATAGCTTTTGCCTTCAAGGCACGAGTTCGCCCATAGTTTGGACCGTAGATATCTCTTTTCTCAGAAAGCTGGAACTCATGTGTGTTGAGCCTCTCAAGTATGTCAGACGGATCGAGTGTCTTGAAATCATGACGTTCTTGAATCATCAGGGTTAGGATGTCAAACGAACTATCAAGTGATCTCAGCAGCGTCTTGACGATTTCATGTTTGGTGATCTCAGTGGCGCCGAGGGCTTGAAGTTCATTTGTGATGTCAGTGAGCCGGTCAAATGTGTGCTGGACATTCTCATTGTCATTTCGCTTGAAGCGGTTGAAGAGGTTGCGAAGAACACTGATTCTCTGATCTCTCTGGGTTGAGATGCCTTCATTGACCTTGGAGAGCCAGTCCCAGACCAGCTTGGATGTCTTCAAGGCACTCACACAGCCATACTGTCCTTTTGTCAGATGACCACAGATGATATTTTTGGCAGTAGAGTCCAGTTGAGTGAACTTCTTGACATCAGCAGCAGTGACACCTTCTCCAGCCTTGGGAACGCCGTTCTCGACGACATACCATAGGTCGACGTCAATGGCCTCAAGATGCATGCGCATCTTATTCTTCCAGTAGGGATATTCAGTTCCATCGAAGACGGGGCACGCAGCGGAGACTTTGATTTTCCCTGCAGTCGACATAGCTAAAACTCCAGGTGGTTAAACCGAATCACACAGAACAAGGGAGCACCTCGCTCTGATACCAATTGAAAGTGCGTTATATCAACTAGAGGGGGGGTGAATAGGCGATTTTTATGAAAGTCTTCAAAACGTGGGAGTTATGAAGACAAACAGCGAAGATTTTGCCTATTACTATACAGCGGAAGTTAGATTACACTAGGCAAGTCATGGTCAAGTATTCAATAGAGTGAAAGCACAAAGACAAACAGCTGCAGTGTAATAAGGATCAGGTAGGAAGAGGTTATGAAGCCAAATAGATCATACATTCACATTGTGAAGACAAAAGATAGAGCAAGCATGCAATGGCTTCACAATGAGTAACAGTAAGAAAAAGGAAGTGAAGATGAAACCGGTGACTCGTTGAAGACAATGATGTGTTGGACCAGTTCCGGTTGCTGTGACAACTGTACGTCTGGTTGGAGCGGCTAGGTATTTAAACCTTAGGACACACAGTCCCGGACACACAGTCCTGAACACGCAGCTCAGGACACCAAGTCCTCACCGTATTCTCCTTGAGCTAAGGTCACATAGTCCTCGCCCAATCACTCTAGTAAGTCTTCAAGGTAGACTCCCAAACCTTCACAGACTTCGTTCACTGGCAATCCACAATGTCTCTTGGATGCTTTGAATGCGACGCCTAACCGTTTGGAGGATTTACAGTCCTCAAGTGTAATAAGTCTTCAGATCACACAGACAAGAAGACTTAAGTAATGCCCAATGTTCTCTGGCTCTGGGTGGTTAGGGCTTTTCTCCTCGCTAGGAATTTTCTCTCAATGGCTTCGAGGTGGGTTGCTCTCAAACGACAAAAGCCGTGCACTGAAATCTGAGCAGCCAAGTGTTTATGGTTGTAGGGGGTGGGCTATTTATAGCCACTTGGCAACCCGACCTGATTTGTCCGAAATGACCCTGGGTCACTAAGGAACTGACACGTGTCTCAACGGTCAGATTTTAAACTCTCATGGCAACTTTACTTGGGCTACAAGCAAAGCTGACTTGTCCGGCTCTGGACAAGATTCGCTCTCATTGTCTTCACTCGAAGGCATAGATTTTTTGGTTTAGGCATCACTTCAGTCATTCTGTCTGGTTCTCCTGGACCCCACTTAATAGTACGGTGGTTCCTATGACTCAACACAAAAGAAAAAGAACTACGAAAGATTTAAGTCTTCGAGCTCCATAGGCTTCATAACGTGTCTTCTTTTGTCATAGTCTTCAATATGAATATGTTCATATGCCACCTTTGGCTTCAATGTCTTCATACATTTTTAGGGGTCATCTCTGGTAGTAAAACCGAATCAATGAGGGACTTCTACCTGTGTTATCCTGCAATTCTCACAAACACATTAGTCCCTCAACTAGGTTTGTCGTCAATACTCCAAAATCAACTAGGGGTGGCACTAGATGCACTTACAAAAGTTGGACCTTTCAGGATGTTCTCCACACAATAATATTAGCATATGATACTCTAAGGCCGAGAGAGAAGAGTCGTATGATTTGGACTCTTCGGCGAGTGGTGGTCAGTTTGGTTGCACTTGAGCCTCGCCTAACTGCATTGGGCCTAGGCGCTCTGGTGTTTGGTTCTGACGATGTCCCTTGATACTGCATTTATCTTGTCCCTATCCCCAAGCTCTAGTGTCTTCTTTTCCCTTTTTTTGGATTTTCCTTTGTTTTTCCCTGATTAACCGAGAATGTTGGGTTTTTTGGTCCGGTTTTTCTTATGAACTGGACCAGCTCTCTTCTTAATGAAATGCAGGAACCCCTGCCCTTGCATAAAGTTTCTAAAAAGAATGATCCACTGAACCTATCTGTGGAGATCACAGTTAGCTAACACAGAGTAGCTATGTGCATTCCTCATGGTGTTTCAGTTCTGCTCTTGACAAAGGTACACCAAAGAAATTCAGCCAAATAAGCTGGGTAGTGCATTTATCATATTTTAATTGTGAAAGAGGGTCATCCTGTTAATCTTTGCAAGGCCCTAAAACATCTCCTTTCTTGTCATAAGCTGGGTGGAGATCTATATGATGTAAGTTTTTATGAAGTCGAATTTCTTTCTGGATATGAATTTGCAAACTAGCAGCTTGTTATCTATAGAGTCTCATTATTAATCTGCTTGCAAATGCTAATGATCTCTGACTCTTGCTGACTGCCTTTGAGAACACTCGCACCCATCACTGAAGCACGAGGATTCGAGGAAAAGTCAGAATCAGAGCATTGTGCTATAGATACCTCTCCTGTTGCAACTTCTGGAAACTTGTCATAATTAGGACCAGCGGATGATCGGCTTCTTCTCCTCCGAAGAGCGTCTCTCATTGAGAACTTCTGCAAACTTGGCATCCCTATGGCAATCAAAGTATACAAAATCTAACTCCGTTATGCTATCAGCAGCAGAAGGATTATAATCCCGGATATTCAAATATTCCAAGAGTTCCCCAAGTTGGCTGCTATCTGCCCCAATATGATTCCCGGATGGTGGATGCACAATTTTTCTCAAAATAGGTTCACAGATAGAGCACCGTCATGCATATTGATAAAAGGAGATTAGGACATGCATGAAGCAGGCCTAGCAATGACCTCAAATCTGTTATAATCGATTCGTTAAAGGAAATCAATCTAAATATTCCGGTAAGTTCATAGAATGCATTTACCAAGGTATGGATGGTCCGGACTGTAATAAGGCAGTGGACAACAAAATGATGTTTTCGCTTCCTTCCGACTAGATTTACTGTAAACCTTGATGAATTGTGCACTAGATTCAACTCGGCGACTGTATCTAGTGCACGGTCGAGTAACCAGATTCACAGATGTGTTAGGTTTCGATCTAATTTGTTTGGCCCGAAAGCTCGACTGCCACACTTCAGCGAAGAAGAGCACACGCGCTGAAGAAACATCGTCATAATGCACCAAGAAATTGGCATGATAGAACTTTGGATGCCCGCGGTCCTGTTTCTTCACACCACATATGACATCTAGCCTCGGAACAGGTTCCTACAGCAATCAATTTGAGGTAAGTGGAGCATAGCAAGGTTATACTCCCTCCGTTCCATGATATAAGAGCGTTTTTTACCCTAGTGTAGTATAGAAAACGCTCTTATATTATGGGACGGAGGGAGTAATTTGTAGAATCCAGATAAACAATCAAGAGATGGCATGTGCTCTTAAAGCAAGCACTTTGTTGCGACTTTTTTTCTTCTAAAAAGGATATTTGAACAAGGACCTGTAATAGTTAGACGAATGGAGATGAAATATGTTCCTGCAAGAAGCAATTCAAAGCTTTTTCTATGAATAGATTTGTCTGAGCTTAATCCAGATGAAATTAAAAGTCCAATCACACTTTTTCTAAGAATAGACTGTCCAAGCTTAATTGGGATGGAATATATAGCCCAACAAGCAATTCTAGAAGTTTTTCTAAGAATAAACCCTGTCGAAACTTAATTCAGATGACATACATTTCTGAAAGAACACCCCCTCCCCCGGTAACAATAGAATTTGTCCAAGCTACTACAAGAAGCAATAGAGAGTTGAGCTATAATTACCCAAGGATGCTGATTCGAGTAATCAAGCAGCAATTGTTCCAAGGCTTGACCAAGGAAGTTCTGCTTCTGCACGTATTCTCCCTTCCTTGATGCCAGGGTCATCCAGGCCGATGGGCATAGCCTAGGGTGATCATCTGATGGTGCAGTGGATGAGCTTTGATCCTCCATTATTTTGTACACTTGCTCCAGAGCTGCATCAGAAATGACATGGCCTTTCCCCATTGCTTCATGGGTCAGCAGGCTATCTTTAGGGACATTATCAGCCATGGACATAAGAAATGTTGCAAGCTCCAAATGTTTGGGGTGCCTTCCAGCTTGACCAGCAGAAACATAGGCATTATAGCACACCTCCTTCGTTGCCGTCTGTAAAACCTTAGATAGGTCACATTGCTTGTGGCAAAGGTATTCCACGGCCATGTGGTCCGAAAAACCGGTGGCTGTGCAGACCATGGCAACAAGGCTATCGAGGGAGCGGACCACCATGCGAAGCATAGATCGGGTGTCAAGAATGTCCGGCTCAGCCACAGCATCTATCTCCAGCAGAGGGCATGCACTGTCATACCATATGGCATTGAGAATTATGTTGGACACGGGGTCCATGGGGCCATAGCAATGCCCGTGTTAGCAACCTAACAATATCTTCTCTCGATCTAGTACTCTTCTCACGAATTCGTGTAGCAATTTAGGGATTACAATCACAGGATACAAGAATTGGGGAAGGAGGAGGAAGGGGAAGAAGATAGCCGCCGCCGCCGGGTTTCGTGATCCATTGGATGCCGTGCTCGTTGCCTGCTTCCGAGTACTTGTAGGCTGTTGCCGAGTGGTGAGCATAGACGGGCCCGGCCCATGAGCTATCAAAGGGGAAAGCCCTGGTATGAGTATGGGCCAGGGGAGGTCCCTAACATCCCTCCCTTCTTGAAATGCGGCTTGCCCCCAAGCCGCTATCACGAAGATTTTGCCAGGATCCCATGGTGCTTGGAGATCCTTAATCATGCCGGAATCCCCATGGTAGTTGTCGCGGTAGCAGCCATGGTCGAGATGGACTTGAACAAGCTCGGAGAAGTTGTCGGGCTTGAGGTAGTAGTAGTCGTGGCCGACAGAGACCCGATTGAAGTTGGTGTTGTGGTTGATGACCTTGGAGGGAAATGCGACGGAGAAGTAGCCATCACAGTCGAAGCCGATGTAGTGCCTATAGCCGAAGCAGCCTTGCGTGAATACGTCGGCAAATGCAATGACACCCCTCCCTTCTTGAAAATGATCCTGATTGTAGCATGTAGAGGATGCCATACAGCTCATGTCCTGTGATCTCTTGCTGAGTATTTCGTCGGCAGGGTAGTTGACCGAAAGAACAACCGGAGCCTTGGTAAGATCAAAGGAGCAATCACAGAATAAAGAGTACCATCCTGGATCTCCCTCACTTGCAGCATGTATGTGTTCATGCTTGCATGCGTCTGCATCAAGTTCAGGAAATGACAAATGTTGCTCCCCCAACCAAAAACCAATGGATGTATGAAGAAACCCAGGAGCAGCCGAACTATTACACCCCAGCACTCGCAGTCTATACATGTTTGGAGATGTGAGAAAGGCCATATTGACATTGCAGCGAGACTGCCAACTCCTCTGACCAAGTATCTTCTCGTTAGTTCCAGCAGCAGAAGGCCATAACTTCACACATTCATTAAAGTAGTGTTGATGACTGGAGTTCCCAGAGGTCTTGACTGCACTTGAATTCCTAAATGCTGCCATTTTTCCAACAAGGAACTTTGTATATGGAAATAAATGCCAGTTAAACAGCAACAACAGCAGTGTCGTACTAGTGCTCATGTATACATGATGTACTCCAAATTCAGAATCTTCCTATGAGTGCCCTATGCAGCAAGGATAAAATTGTATGCCCTTGTAGTTCACTAGCTCCCAGTGAATTGCTTCTGGCCCAAAACAGCTAAGATAACTTGCATGTGTAGAAAGTTTTCCGAGATACAATGTTTCCTGCACCACCATTTGGCTGCAACATTTTTGACTTAAGTGTTTAAATTCAGATGTTGCCTGATCCAGTATACGCCAAGACTGCCACTGTGTACCATATTGTTCAGAACTGCATTCTAGAGCAAAACAACCACTGAGATTGTACCACCGTTGCCATGTATTGTACACACAAGCTCCAATATGAAATAGTTTCTTTGGATTAGATCTGCTAGTCAAGCCAATGCCACACACTTGGACAGACAAAAACCGATGTGCCCTGAATGTCCAGGTATGAAGGTCATGAACAGAAGCAATCACCGAGAAGTTCCAATGGACAACACTAGAACAGCAGACTTTTGATGGCAAACCGATTGCAAACGGCGGCCCTGGAATGGGTCGGGTTTCCATTCCCTCTGCAATAAGAGCTGCCCAATATGATGGCCACGACATCGGCTGTAGCAGCAGCCCCTGGTGCCTTGTACGCGGCGAAACGTCCAAATCATGGCTCAGGAATGGCTGCTTTGAATCGACAGCTGAGAATATCAGAGATAGAGTGGTGAGGAGCTCGTCCTCCATGGCCTCAATATGAACGACAAGCCTCCAGGGTAGCATAGGCTTCCTCATCAACTCATGGCTAGAGAAGACTATACAGGACACATGAATAGTAGGAGCAAATGACTGTACAAAAGAGATCACTGACCACCACTCCACAACGCCCCAATTCACCTCACCCAGTGATTGGATTATCTGCTGATTCCGAAGGGGAATTGCTTTTGGCAGCATAGGGGTCCAACCAGCAAGCTTCTCATAGGGACAAGATTTCAGTCGCACACTTGGTAGATACCTCCAGTATTCTCTCAAAAAATTCAAAGCAACCGGCAAACGCTGCACCACATAAGTAACTTGCAACAACAGCCCTTCATAATTCAGAGTCGTGCCTTCAAGAGAACCAGCAAACGACGGCCACGGCACGGGCCTTACATCATTGCCGTCAGCAAAATGCATCTGAAATGATGGCCACGGAGTCGGTCGTATCAGCAGCCCCTCGTGCCTTGTGGGAAACGGGACGTCCCTGTCCTGGTTCAGAAACGACTGCGTTGAATCTACAATTGAGAACGACAGAGGAGATAGACTGGTCAGGAGCTCGTCTTCCATGTCCAGGGGCACCCGCCGGTTAGAACCATCGTTGGTAGCAGGGTGAATGAGGTCGGCGACGAGCACAAGTGTGGCTGCTGGGGGTAGCGACGTCGTCATGACTGGAGACAAGAATGACATGGCACTGAATTTTTTCGAGCATTCTGTCGAACAGGTCATGAGCGTCGTAGCGATGTAATCAGAAGACACATGATGGAGGATCTCCTCAGCCTGTCCAGTTGACGAGGAAACGTCGGGAAGGACAGCAGGCTCGGTGGAGACTTCTGGAGAGGACGCCACCAGTGGAGGTGCGGGAGTAGTGAACTTGCCGCCGATGTTGATGCTAACAGCCTGAATTGCTGTTGCCACAACCTGGTTCTCCTCCTGAATTTCCACTTCGTTCATTCGAAGGGTGGCTATGGCGTTGTTGGTGCCGATCGCGGGATTGGGGTCGAATGCGGTGGCGGTGCAGTGGACCTCCTCGGCGATGGTGGGTGGAGCAGCCGTGGTTGCGCGGTCGGTGTGAGACGCGACCAGGGCAGAGGTTGAGGTAGCAAGCAGTAGCAGGGGAGGCAACCGGATTGACACGCGAGGTGGCCTCTGCCGGATCGCCCGCGCCCACGCATGCAGCCGCGAGCTTGGACTTGATACGATCCATCTGTGCCGATAGATGCTTGAGAAACCACAACATCTGCTCATCTGCGGTCATGGCATCCCACTCTGATGGATAGACGAGGGAACGAGGAGCCTTCTCCGGATCGGACATGGTGCTGTCGCCGGTTGAAATTGGGGAATCGAGGGAGGTGGTGGTGGGTGAAATTTACTGGCTCTGAATACCAGATGTTAGCAACCTAACAATATCTTCTCTCGATCTAGTACTCTTCTCACGAATTCGTGTAGCAATTTAGGGATTACAATCACATGATACAAGAATTGGGGAAGGAGGAGGAAGGGGAAGAAGATAGCCGCCGCCGCCGGGTTTCGTGATCCATTGGATGCCGTGCTCGTTGCCTGCTTCCGAGTACTTGTAGGCTGTTGCCGAGTGGTGAGCATAGACGGGCCCGGCCCATGAGCTATCAAAGGGGAAAGCCCAGGTATGAGTATGGGCCAGGGGAGGTCCCTAACAGCCCGGCAACCAGGATGCCGCGGAGATGCCGGTGGAGCGCGTCCTGCGGCAGCAACGACACCGCCCTGATGTAGAGAGCGTGGATGGTGTCGGCGAGGCACACCTTCAGATACCTGGTGTGCGCTCAGTCACACTGGCATGCAGTGGTGGAAGGTTCCCTTCCCATGGGTGGAGGGCTGTGCTTGCCAATGGTGGTGGCAGCAGCATCCAGACAGTCGAGCAACATCTGCTTCATCTCGTCCGGAGTCCGCAGGTCGCAGATCCTAGACACATGTCCATCACGGCGGCGCGAGACGACTACCTGGGCGACGTGGTTTTCGCCGACGGGGCAGAAGAAGCGGGCAGGTCGCTCACCAGCTTCTAGCGCCTGCCCTCCTGCTGCTTCTAGTCCAAACAAGCTCCTCCCGATCTCCATGTCAGCCGGATGAGGGCTGCGCCGGAAGGCGACTTTGACGGCAGGGGAGGCTGCGTGGTGCTGCAGCCGAAGGAAACTGAGGATGCCGTCGACGTCGCCGACGCTGAGGGGCCGGCCCTTCTAGAGCACAGCAGCGAGAGGCGTGCGATCGTGGTCTCTCAAGGGGACGAGCAGCTTTGCGAGCCGCACCAGGTCGTCCGGCACGGGGTGCCCTGCCACGGCCGCGGCGACCTGACCTTGAGGGCGAACTGGGTCCTGCCGCAGCGGAGGTCGGGGGCGCCGGTGGTGTGACGGTCCTCGGGGCCGAACTGCTGGTTCTCGCCGAGCTGGACGGCGACGGCGAGGTCGGCGCCGCCCAGGCGGAGGTAGCGCATGGCCTGCCCCTCGGATAGATACCGGAAGTAGATCCGCATGAACGCAAGGAGGCCGTCGTAGGAACGAAAAGCTAGAAAAACCGGGGGCTGGGGCTGGGTGGGCGGCGCCTCCCCCTCCTCCTTCCTCTTGCCGCCGGCCTGCGCCGCGGAAGGTCGCTTCCCCTTGACGTTCCCGCTGCACCTGCGACGGCACAGGAGGTTGAGGGCGTTGAGAATGATGTTGGACACCGGATCGAGGAGGCCGATGCAGTGGCCGCCGCGCTCCACGCACGGCAGAACCTCCGGCATGTCGGCGATGGGGAGCCTTCCCAGCGCCTCCTCGTAGAAGCGCATTATGTCCATCTGCATCGGCCGCCCCAACTCGGCGCGGATCGACGCCTGCCCCTCGCCGCCGGCGTCGTGGAAGCAGGACAGCCGCAGCCTCTCGGGGAGCTCCTCGTTGATTGTGAGAGACATGGGGCCGGAAGTGATTGTACTCGACGTCTGGTGCGTCGGCGGCGAATCCACCGTCGGATCGCCGCGAGGTTCGCCCATTTTTCGCCCGATGGAGGGTTCGACTGCGGCGGCGGCGGCGGGTAGGGTGGTGGTCCGGCGGGGAAGGTCAGAATGCCGAACGGATCGGGGGGTGTGATCAACCGATCAGGTGACATGGCGCCTCCCTCCCGGAGCGCGGCGGTTTAGTGTCCAATGCAAGTTCCCAAAATCACATTGAAAACACTCAAAAATCGCATTTCAAAGTTCCACAGAAATCGTAAAAGAAAAGAAAAACCACGCTGACATATTGATGTGTACTGCACGTGTGTAGTTTTCAGGAGAAAATACATTGATTCACGAGCTACA
Organism: Triticum dicoccoides; assembly: GCF_002162155.2. Taxonomy (NCBI): domain Eukaryota; kingdom Viridiplantae; phylum Streptophyta; class Magnoliopsida; order Poales; family Poaceae; genus Triticum; species Triticum dicoccoides. The sequence goes on along the minus strand of NC_041390.1, from coordinate 219,461,426 downwards.
CAAAAAAGTGAAAATCATTGTTTATAACTAATGAACAGTGAACATACTGTTTACTACTGTATTTTCTTGTCACTCCTCTGTAGCTCACGTGTCAATGTGTTTTCTCATCGAAATTTGCACACATACAATACACACAAAAAAAGTGAGAAAAATGATTTTATGTCGCCCAAATTGTTCACTATTTTCAAAATCACCAATTTATCATTTTTTGGCTCACATGTCATTGTGTTTTCTCTTGCACACATACAATATACAGTGCATATGTATGACAATGTGTATTTTCTTAAAAAAAGTAAAACATTTTTTTGTTTTTCCAGAAAAACGGGCTTTATGGAGCTCGAGCACCAAACTCATTTCTGCTCGCCTCATGGACTGCGGGTGTGCTGCTAATCAGGACATTGTTTGATATTTTAATATAAACTACATACAAATTAAAATGAGTGAAAAAAACTAAACACATCTACATACATTCGATTAAAAAAGTTAAAACAACTTATAATTGGAGAAAGAGGGAATACTACGATACTTGTATTCCATAAATAGCTTACATCTATACAATAATCAAATATTAATATTTCAATTTCATCTAAATATATAAGTTTTATTAAAGCGGCAACAATTAATATGGATTGGAGAAAGTAGCAAACTATTCCCACAACAATGTGCAGGGTATCATACAATGGTCGGAGCTTCCTATAATGATACAGCCCGATAGCTCCATTGCTATTGATGCGTTGACAGATGAGTCGCTCGACCGCTCCGCCTATGGACATAGGAGTATTATAGTGGAAATCAAAAAGCTCCCGATTTTGCATGGGTTTGTTCCGTTAAAGATTGAGCGTAGTCAAAATACGAATCCAACTCAAAATCACAATTTTGATTATCTATTCCCAACAAAATTTTCAAGTTTTATATCATGCCATAGGAGAGTGAACAAATTGCAATGCCCATTCTCCCATGTTTTCAAATTCAAAATATTGTCTCACTATAAATCTTTCGAAGGACCTACTACGGTCACATCAAATTCTTGGACGCCCCGTTTTAATGTATTTTTGCTCTCATTTTTATCATGACTCCTGCAAGGTACTAAAATCTTTTGATCATCTTCTAAGTCAGTGGCCTAGCATCTCTTTTTTTTAATAACTCCGTAGCAACGCACGGGCACTGTGCTAGTATGGTCTAAAGTGCAACAAATGTCACTTTATCAAATTAAAATTATAATTCGATCAATTTAAAAACCGATAAAGATTGATTATTTCATGAATTTTCTTCTCCATCATGTGTTTCGGCATTAGTAGCACACCTGCCATATATCAGAACAACTAGTGTACCACAAGGCATTGAAAGCAATTCAGACAGAGATGGCCAAATATGATCTTCTTAGTATCGAATATGTGTAATATGTGCTCTTTATGAAGCAAGAAAAAAAATTAAAATCACACGCTATTTACAAAAAAGAAAGAAAAGGATGGTAGTTTCCGGTGAAATTTCATTTTTTTAAAATTCCTTTTTTTTCTTGGACTTTGTTAAGTGGATGTCTGTATTAGGGTTACAAATTGGATTTGGTATTCCCAATTCACCAAATCGAGCGCTTGGCATACACACGAAAACAACGGTCTGAAATCAGTCAATACAATGACAAACTCGATCCCACTAACCGAGGCCTCACACAATACGGAGCCCAACACCTCCGATTTGGCATGAATTGAACGACCCCGGAAAAGAAAATGATTCGAGCCCAATCTTCTTCTCCCCACGCTCGACCGAAGCTGCCATTCCCTCACCCTGCGCGATGAGAGGAGGCAACACCCAGGAAGCACCCGCCGGCGCTTCTACTCCTTGTCGGCCCTTCTTCTCTTCCACGTTGTTGGTCCTTATTATCTCCTCAGACATATCTCCTCCTCGTCCCCGCCGCATCTCCTCTGGCCATGGCCACCACGGCCTGGCCCTCACCATCTCGCCATCGCTTGCGTGAGAGTGGTTGTTGATGGCACGACCGTTAGCTCAAATCCTGGCTGGACTAGGATGTGTAGTTGTTGTAACAGTCTACAAATAAATAGAGAAGAAAATGCTGCATTAGTTGTACGCAACACCAAATTCTCTCGTGGTTGTTTATATCCTGTGTCCGAGCGAAGAGAGAAACCAGATAGAAGGTAGCTGCAACAACATGAGGCACGTGAGGATATTATTGAGAGAAAGATATTCTTTAGGGGACTGTAGATTTATGTTATTGCTGAATTTTATTCAAGGACAGATGGGCATTATAAAAAAAATTGCTATACGACCATTAGATTATAGTCACACATTGTATAAATTTTGAGATGTATATAGAACAAAACATTATGCCATAGTCTGTTGTCTAAATAAGATTTGGTATTGAAACATCAACCAATTCCGTGAGCATACAAACAAGCGAATTCATATTCATGTTTACTACAGTTTCTTTCCGCAAAAAAAATGTTTATTACAGTTTCTTCACCAAATTGATATTGAAACCAATTCAATACGAATGCCTCCAATACATAGGAGTACATCCAAACGCAGCGTAAAATTCTTTGGTTCAAGTCACATTCATTTCAGTACCAATCCGATCCGATCCCGTTTACGCGAAACTCCTTGGCGTTCCCGCTGTTCCCCCTCCCCACTGCCGCACCAACACGCCAGTCTCGGCGACGCCAAACCCTCGCCCGCTCTCCAGAACCCCCCCTATGGCCGCCACCGGCGCTGCCGCGCCCGCGCCCGCGGCCGTGCAGCCGCTGCGGCAGTTCAAGCTCGACCCGCAGAGCGAGCTCCGCGTGGAGGTGCTCCCGGACGCGACCCTCCGCGTGCGCCTCGTCTCCGGCACGGCGGAGATCTTCGGCACCGAGCTCCCCCCCGAGGGCTGGCTCACCATCCCGCCCCGCTCCAAGATCGCCGTACGCGCGCTTTCCCCGTCCCCCGCCTAAACCCGCCTTGCCCAGCTTGCCGCCACCGCCGGCACACAGTTCTGACCTGCTGTTTATGTTCCCACGATTAGATTTTCACGTGGCACGGCGCGACGGTGGAGCTGGACGGGGTCAGCGAGAGCGAGTACACGTCCGACGAGGTGGGGCGGCGTTCGGTTTCCTTCCTCTGCCAAAACATCCTCGTTTTCGTTGTGCTCTGTCCGTTCCTGAATGTGCTGTAGTGGTGAGGTGATTCTGCTTTCAATTGCAGACGCCGATGGTGATTTATGTGAACATACATGCGATTCTCGACGCACGGAGGGCGAGGGCGAGGGCAGCGCAGGGAGGCGACTTGGAGGCCTCACAGGTGACTACTCTCTGTTTCATTCATCGTGGAACATTGTGAAGATGGCTGTAACGAATTGTTATGCTTTGGACTGAATCAGTGAACTTGTCAACTCTTGGTTGTCTAGGGACCTAGAGTGATTGTTGTGGGGCCAACTGATTCTGGAAAAAGCACTCTGTGCAAAATGCTCCTTAGCTGGGCTGCCAAACTGGGATGGAAGCCTACATATGTGGATTTAGATATTGGCCAGGGTTCGATAACCATACCTGGATGTATTTCTGCTACGCCAATTGAGAAGCCTATCGATATAGTTGATGGGATTCCTTTGGAGATGCCGCTTGCATACTTTTATGGCCATCCAAATCCAAGGTAACTTTCCAGTTTACCCTCTTGGTGGTTCTACCCACTGCTCTGTGTGGCTCCTTTTCTGTTCTGCTGATTCGGTGCCTCAGTTTTCTACTTTTCTTTATGTTGCTGACAGTATTAATCCAGATGTTTACAAAGCACTCATGAGAGAGCTAGCTCAAACATTAGAGACACAGTTCTCTGGGAATGCTGAATCTAGGGCGGCTGGTATGGTTATTAACACAATGGGGTGGGTTGAAGGCCTTGGCTATGAGGTATTATTTGCTTATAAGCATAATTAGCTATTTGAATAAGCATGTTAATCGCCAATAGTGTGTGCTAACACAGGTTAAATGATGTGCAGTTACTTCTTAATGCAATTGAAATCTTCAAGGCTAATGTAGTGCTGGTATTGGGACAGGCAAGTGCTACACTGCTATGTTCAGTCTGAATGTTACTAGTTTATCTAGTGTAGACGACTCAACATTTATTTCATACTCGTCAACTCTTTCTATCACTCTGTATTATGTTCCATTTTTGTGCTAATAATGTGTCAGAGCATCCAACTGATGGTAATTAGAGATCTTAAGCCTGTAAGAATAAGACATTTGTTTAACACCGCAGATAAATTAGATCATAACCCACACTTTTT
>NC_041390.1:219364891-219456843 GCF_002162155.2 Triticum dicoccoides | reverse complement strand
GCACCCCTCTTGGGTTCAGTTAATCTGCCCCCATTGAGACATTCATGGGGCAAATCATCCCTAGTAAACTGTGACATATAGTAGAAATATCGGCAGTGGTAACTGGCAAGAGCAGTTAATCTGCCCTCTGGTCTAAACGATCATCAACATCAGTATGTAGCACAAATATGTTAGTGCATAAAACCATCCTCACTGAAGTTCATTACATATTTAATTTGAACAAAGAGAATATAGGTCGATAAGAAAGCTCAACAGCTGAGAAATACTGAAGATTATCATTCCAACTCCTAATTCTGGCAAATACAGCTCGAAGAGGTGCTTGCTTGAGTCTATGCTAACGGACAGAGTCTGCAAAATTTGTTTTATAAACACAAAGCCACATGGATGCAAAACTGCTGATACCATAAAAGATGAACCAGCCGTTTGTTAGGATTAGCTTTCATACAGTGTGCTTGACGTTGTCTTTGTTGTCATGTTTGCCTTGAAATGTGGATTCATGGATAAACATGAGATCAAATGATCCTGAAGCTTGGAATGATCTGACTTGTCTGCTGCAGGAGAAGTTATGGAAGATGTTAAAAGATGCAGTACAAAGTAAGCCCAATATCGATGTCGTAAAACTTCATAAATCGGAGGGTGTTGTCCTAAGGAATTCAAAATATCGTCAAAAGACTAGGAGCTTTCGTATCAAGGTAATTTTTGTTTGTCTGGGCAGTGTTCTGATTTTGGTGTTCGTAAGGATCTCTAGTGCTTAAAAGATACATTTCACTTTAGTATTTGTTTGGTTAATAACCTTTTTTTTCACTGCAAGGCTTAGCATCAAATTAATTCTATAGAAAGTTGAGTTTATCCATCCTTGCGCTATGCCACTCTCCTTTATGCCCAATTATGATTTTGATCTTGCAGTCGTAGTTGGCATTTTTCTCTTAGTCCGTCTCAGGCTAAATCCTATTCCTGTCTGCAGGAGTACTTTTACGGGATTGCAAACGATCTGGCACCACATTCAAATGTAGTCAACTTCAGTGACGTTTCTGTTTTCAGAATTGGTAGTGGACATCAAGCTCCACGGTCAGCTTTACCAATTGGTGCAGAGCCTGTGGCAGATCCTACTCGGCTTGTTGCTGTCAACATCAGCACTGATATGGTCCACACAGTGCTTGCTGTTTCTTATGCGAAGGAACCTGATGAAATAATTTCGAGGTAATACCAACTGTCGTTCTCCAAGATAGTGGTTAACTGTTACAGCCACGTAAAGGTGGCAAGGGCTGGGTTCTTCATGGGCCAAGCTACGTGAGACACATGCCTGAACTCAAGATGCTGCCCGCCGCCCACCCATGAAAATCCCATATGGGCGGAAAATCATGCCGAAGTCTAAACCCGATGAGTAACATTGGAACACAGCAAATAATCACAATAAACAAATAATATCATGGGAAATAAGAAATGAACTCAACAATTCAAGTATACAAGTTTACAGTTTCTCTCAGAAACTGACATCTCTGAAGGCACATGTCATATGGAATAAATTCACTTTTTAATTAGTAAGAGTGTTTAGATCACTAAAGTAGTGATCTAAACGCTCTTATATTTCTTTACACAGGTAGTAATATTAATTGGGTGACCTTTGGACAAAAAAAAATGGGAAATCTTTGTTTTTGCCACTCTACCTTTTGCCAATTTTGCTGATGCCACTCTAGAATTTGACATCTCACTTTTGCCACTCTTAGCTTTTGATAATACATCACAAATGCCATTCCGTGGCAAAAACAATAATTTCTCATTTCACTTTTGTCACTCTTAGCTTTTGACAATGTATCACAATTGCCACTCTGAAAATTTTGCTTTTGCCATGGAATGGCAAAAGTGATATATTGTCAAAAGCTAAGAGTGGCAAGAGTGAAATGTCAAATTCTAGAGTGGCATAAGCAAAATTGGCAAAACCTAGAGTGGCAAAAACAAAGTTTTCCCAAAAATTTATACGCATACCCGGTCCATTCCTAATCAGGTTACCCATAGGTCTTGCTACCATTGGCGATAAAAATTGAAAGCTACCCATATTTTAGCCATGGTGGCTATGGACTAGGGCTATAACTATACAAGCAAGGACTAATGCAAACGTAGCCCCGACTAGAAGTGGATCACAAGTGTCAAACACTACTCAACCTAAGCCTGGCAGCAAATTGTTCATTTGCTTGTCTTACAAGTTTCTAAGCGCTATGATATTTTCAGTTTCATAGTTATAGAGGATAGTGTAATTATTTATTCATCTAGTGACTCATTTGATTCTCATGCGAGCTTTTCAAGTAGTTCAATCAGTGGCAAACTGGCAACTGTTACTGTCCTAGGAGAAGGTGGTAGGGGCACAGTTGTTTTTGTTGTTTGACATTAATATACTTATAGATTAGAACTTTTTACTTTGTGTCATGTGTGCGTTTTCTGACTGCCACAGATTTATAGCATACCAAAATCTGTTCAAGTCTTCATTCCCACTAGGCAAACTGTTGAGTTTGTGTTCCCCTTTTTTGCTAATACCTAGATTGAAATTCTGTGCAGCAACGTTGCAGGATTCATCCATGTCACAGATGTTGACATCCAAAGGTACACTAACACCACGAAACCAACTTGTGGCCCTGCCTGAAGTTTCACCTGGGACCTAACATTCTGCATGCATTTCAGGAAGAAGCTGACGTACATCGCGCCTTGCCCAGGAGACCTGCCAAGCAGGCTGTTAATCGCTAGCTCCCTGACATGGTACGAGCAGGCTTGACCCCGTTCAAGGTTGAACATTGTAGGTAGGTAACCAGATGGCTTATGACATGTTGTAACGCCGAAATGGATACTCTGTGAACACTGTGCCGGTAAAGCTGAATGGGTTCGACGATATCTTAGGCATCCTGCTGCGAAGCTTTCTGCTGACTTGCTTATGTTTTTCTATGCTGCTGTGGCGGCGAAGATACAAATAGTTAGGTCAATGAAAGGTTGGTGTGCTCTTTTGTACGCTGTTGGGAACTACTGTAAGATATAGAAGATGAGTCCTTTGGCCTCTTCTCAACTGTATCCAGATATAAACATCGGAGCTACTACCTCCGTTTCATAATGTAAGTTGTTTTTTGACACAACACTAGTGTCAAAACACGTCTTATATTATGGGATAGAGGGAGTAGTTATTATATATACCCAATATAAAGCAACCAAACATAACATGGAGATTTCCGGCACTTTGTATCAGAGGAAACATCAATATGACAAGTAAACACATCTGCATTGAATTAACATGTGTGTGGACATTAAGAGCATCTCCAGCCGTTCAGCCCTCAGGGCGCCAAAAAAGAGCGGCTTGAGGGCGAACTGGCGCTAGATCGGCCCCTAGGGGTGATCTAGCTCCCAGCCACGCCCCGAGGCGCCCTCCAACCCGCGGCAAATTCAAACGTAGTCATTCCCGCTTATAAAATAGACGGTGATCATGCGGTCACAGTTCGGCGATCGAATGAAAATTTCGACGTACAAAAGAAATGAAGCGCGTGCAGCGCATCAGACGGCGAGGTCGGCCTCTGGCGTCGGCGTGCGCGGGCTTGGCGGGGTCGGAGCTTCTTCTGTGCTGGGCGGCGTCGGCGTGGCTTCTGTACTGCGGGGAGTCATGGAGGCATCATCGCTCGAGCTTGGTGGTGGCGGCGGCGTGGGTGTGGGAGTTGGCGGCGCCGTCGACAGCAGCTGGTTTAGGATGAGACCACGCTCCGCCAAGTACCACGCCTTGACCTCCTCGTCGTTGCTCTGGAGCATGTCCGCCCTGCCCAGCAGGAAAGCCAGGTCGGTGTTCCTCTTCTTCGCGACGACGTTGGTCCGGAGTAGGTCGAGCTTGACGGCGCTGCTCGTCATCAATGCCGACCACCGCGCCTCGGTCTTCTCTTCACGCAAGACGTCCCGTGCCTGTGCGTCGGCGAGGCAATGCTAGATGGACTCCTGCACGCGTGCGGTAGCCGCGTCGGCGTGTTTCGCCTTCTTGGCCCCTTTGTTGTCGTCCGGCCGCCCCTCTGACGCGCCCGACGTCGACGCATACGGCTTGTAGGTCTCCTTGGCCTTGTCGAGGGTGCGTCGGACTTCCGCCCACTTCTCGCACTTGTCAATGCGCTTGTAAACGTGGAGGTACTTGAACTCTTGATCGCGGTTGCCTAGGCGGTACAAGGCGAACATGCGCACCAGCTGCGCGGAGGAACAAACAGTTGGCGGGCGCACACGGCGAAGAGAAGCGTGAGACCGGCGTGCCATACCTGATCCTCAACGTTGGCGCCGCTCTCCGGGCGAGCCGCGACCTCCTCGACGACCCCATGCCATTTGTTGCACGCCGCCTGGATGAGCCCCCAATGTTTCGCCATTGCCTTCGCCCCGCCCTGCATGTAGACGCCTTTGAAGTAGGGAAGCTCGTCGAACTCGGCCTTAATGTGCTCCTAGTACGCCTCGATGCTCTGGTTCGTGCCGGTGGTCGGGTCGAGGCAGACGACTTTCTACGCTTCGGTGAGGCATTCCTACTCCTTGGACGCCCACTTGATGCGCGGCTCGCCGGTCCTGGCCGCCCCCCTCTTCTTCTTGCGCCTCCTCGCCGGAACGGTCGCCGGTTCCTCCTCCTCCTCCGGCTCCTCCTCGCCGTAGTCGAGCTCGCCGTCCATGCCACCGTTGAGATCCACAGTGTCGTCCGGGGTAGCGAACCCGGGCGACGCGGCGGCCGCGGCCGAGCCTGCCGCGATGATGTCGTCCATGTCGGCATCGGTCTCGTCGGTGTCGCCGAGGTGCGACGTGGAAGCTTGTGAGAAGGGCAGCACGCCACGGCGGAGAGGGGGCGTCGGGGAGCACGCGTAAGCCGGTGGCGAGTAGTTGTATGGAGGGTACTACACGCCGGTGAAGGCGGGCGAGGGCATGCGCGGGCGGGGTGTCCATGGGGAAGGTGACGTTGGGGTTGAACCCACCGTCCGCGTTCCTGTCGGCGTAGCCCAGCGACGGCGTGCATCCCCATGGCTGCGGCGACGACAAGAAGCCGGACGGAGAGCCGACGCTTTGCTGGCTCCAGGGCGCGTACTGGGCGTGACCGCCGGGTGGATTCATCATCCCCAAGCGAGTCGCCTCGGCTCGGCTTGGTCCACCGCAGCCGCAGCGGCACGTGCCGCGTTGTCACGGGCCTTCTTGGCGATTGCCCTGTTTCGATGGTCGGCGGTGACAGCCTTCTGTCACTGAACTTTCGCCCTCCACTCGGCGTTTGTCATGCCCGATGGATTGAACGACGGCGCCCTCGGCTTCCTCTGCTTCGGCTGGGCGGCGGAGGCGGTCGCGGTGGTCGCAGCGCGGGGAATCACGTACTTCTTCGGCGGCATGGCGGCGACTGGGAGGCGAGCGGGAGGGAGATTGGCGGGAGGAAAGGAGAGAATGAGAAGGAAGTGGGGGGCGAGGGCGGGAAGAAACGGCGGGAAGAGGCTCTTGACTCGCCGACAGAGCGGCCCCACGCCCCTTTTCGCTTGTGCCGGCGCCCCCAGGCGCGCCCCAGCGCGCCGGGTTCGGCTCGGGTCTGCCCACCAGTTTCGGCCCAAGCCGGCGAAAAACGGGCTACCGGGGACGCGACTAGGTCGAATTTTGGGCGCCGGCGCGGCATAAACACTTGGGGAGGCCCTGTTGGGGGCGTGGCTGGAGATGCTCTAAGGGCCTCTTTGTTTCGCAGGATCGATTTTGAAAACGTAACAATAGGAAAGGTATATGATTAGAGTGTCATGCCCATTTGAATCCTATAGGATTAGTAAGGAATATTTCATTTCAAAAGTAAAGGAATTGTACAAAGAGGTTGAAGTGGATGTCAGATTTTTTATAAAATGTAGTGCAAAAGATTCCAAAAAAAAAATTATGAGATTTAATCCTATGAATCAAAGAACAAACATAGAAAAAATTCCAAATAATTTCAATCCTTAAAAAATCCTATTGAATTTCTTTGAATCAAAGGAGCCCTAAGCATCCGATTTACAGAATTTTCTTTTTTGAACAATCCGATTTACAGATGCTAGTGTTGGATTTATAGATGATACAGGCACCGTCTATTGCAGCGCTGGCCACTAACTACAGTGATCGACAGCTCAAAAGAAAAAGAAAAGATTATTCCCTCCGTCTTATAATGTAAGACATTTTTTGACAAGTACTCTAGAACCAATCAAGACAGGGAATAGGGCGACATGGCTGGACCAAACTTAAAAAGAGGATTTTACTAGGGTTTGCTTTGAGCATTGTCCTGGGGAGGTATCCAATGTGGCTGCAGATACTTTAGCTGGACATAGTTGGTCCCCACAACACTTGCATGAGGACCCCGCGCTAGTGCTTTATTTCTATATTAGCTTAAGTATAAACCATCGGCAAGGCTTTACCTCTAAAAAAGAGTAAATATATTCGTATCCAAACAAACCATGTACTACTTTCATATTCAAAGTTGTGCATCAAATACCGTGTAAAATCAAGCATGCCTTACATTTTTTAGAAGATTGGAGTACTTTCTTTGCATGAAAATCAAGCATGCCTTACATTTTGAGAAGATCGGAGTACTTTCTTTGCATGAAAGATATCTGGCAGTATTTATTTGTCTTGTGTCATGACTCACGAGTCCATTATACAACGTGTCATGTTGCTAACACCTGAACACTTACCCTTCAATCCCCGCATCACCCTCCCTACGGGCGACTCGGGGGGCGACGTGACCCCCCTTGAGCACCCCCTACCCTCCACCTTTACCTTCCCTTGCCGCCGCCAGTGCCCCCGCCGGGCAAAGCCTGGGCGGATCCGATGGCGGCTGGACCTTGCTCCCCGGTGGCTTCCTCCTCGAGCGTGGCGGCTTGATGAGGCTGGCGTAGCGGAGCTTCTCCGGGCCTAGGGTCTTGTGATGGCGATCCAATATCCAGAGTCGGGCCTCTAGACCTGGCGTGGCGAGCACATGAGCAGCGTGGTGCGACCCTGTGGGGGTGCGGCTGCGGCTATGCCTCGGCGGATCCTGGGGGCGGAGGCTGCGGCTATGCCTGGGCGAAATCCCTGCGCTGACAACGGCGACACGTGAGTGTGCCGTTACCTCCATGGAGGTGTTGTCATGATCCTGAGTGGACCCTCTCCTCAAGCACGGGGCGGAAACCCTTGGTCCAGTTCGCTGGACAAGGTAGCGTCAGCGTCTCGGCGCCTTTCTCTTCTTGAAGACGCTGCTTGGGTTGCACTTGAAGTCCCCATTGTGGCAGCTGAAGATGGTGGCCTCCCGGTCTTTCCGACAAGGCTAGCCAGCATTGCGGTTGTTGTGATGTGGGCTGCAGCATAGGACGTGGGCGTCTAAGGCGTAATGTACGTCAGCGCCAACATGTACAAGATGATGGCTTCTTTAGTTCTTGCCAGGTCCTGACATCTACCTACCGACTGACAACGGTTGTGATGCAGCCTTGAGGCTCTGAGTTTAGCTGCCTCGCCATTCATGGTTAGGCCTTGTACAATGCAAGATGCTTAGGAAAGGTGTTTAGAGAAATAAACTAGGCGTTTCTTAAATACCGATATTTATTTGTTCAGAATAGACGCTTACTTAGACATCTCTCCTGTAGAAATAGACACCGGTGCTTCAAAAAATACCTAAGTTATTTTTTTAAGCATCTTCATAAACACCTAGCATTGTACAAGGTCTTAGAGGCTGGACAAGGCGATGGTGTGTCCCTACTATTCCCTTCCTGTTCGATGAAATGAAACACAAAATCTTTTGCGTTTCCTCGCAAGAAAAAAAGGTCATAAACAGACTGGTTGCATATTGGGTAGCGTTCCCACCTTGAATGTGTGTGTGTGTCTATATATATATATATATATATCAAAAAGTGGATATGAAAAAGGATGCAAATGTTACTGGGATATGAATATAGATCAGATGTTTGCACAATTCAAAACGGATATTAAGGCCTATCTAGCATTTATAAGACAAACAACGGATACAATACTCAGGTACAAACATATATTTCCCATTTATAGGACATCAAACACATTATAATACACCGACCAACATACACAGGGGCGAATGCAAGTATCGCCAGTAGGGCCTCCCCGTCCATATGAAAATGAAACAGTTATATCCAGATGATGCAGAGAAGACCTTCCTTCAGGCAAGCATCCTGCTCGGACCCAAAGGAAAAACAATAACAGAGGCTAACATAACAAATCCCAATGCAGCTTCCCTCCATTGTGTACCAACAATACAAAATGGAAGCACGTCAGGAAAAAAAAATCAGAGCATGCAACTTTAACATCTCGTGCAAAGATCGAGAAGCAGCAAAAAAGGATCTCCAAACAAAAGAATTGACATACAGCTCGGGCCCCATGGAGCCCGTATCTAAGGACACAAGATCTACACACTCCGACGCTGCGGAGGAAAGGAGCATCAGCACCGGTAGTTAAAGAGGTCAACACCACAATTACAAAAAGTAGTCGGGGGTCTTGCGTGTTGTGTCAGGCTCGATTTGCCGAGGCGCTGGATCAAACTGGAGGAAGTTATGATCCATGTTTTCCCCAATCTCAAGAATCGCGGCCATGTTACCACATCGGTAACAGTAGTTTGGTGCACTGAAGACCGTTACAACATTCTTATCCTGCATGAGCAAATCAGAACGTGGTAATTATTTAACCTTCCTATGTATGCCACCAGAAGAGTATAAAACCTTGCCTGACGCAAGAATGCATGAAAATTTGCAGTCACGAATGTTAATTTAATAACCACAGGTTATGCTACAAGATACAACAAAGCAAATCGCTATTTGAAGGTTTTCTGCTTATGTAAGCACCAAAGCAAAAGGCTTGCACATAAAGGATGATGCAGTTTCCAATATTTTAATCAAGTTCCCTGATATCTTTTTATGATACGTTAAAATAGGATGAGTGATACTTTGCTCAATTCCATTGGAAAATGCAGTCGACAGAGAATTAAAATCTGCCTTGTGATCCTGTTTGATGCAGGATTGGGCTTATATGTTCCCTCTACTGTACACCTTTGTCTGTGTTCCCTTACATACACAACATGGACCTCAGTAATCTACACCGGTTGGCCCACACAGAGAACCAGACTATATAGACTATATGATTAAGCAGTAGATTGATTTGGTCCCTCCAGAAACTTAGATAAAATCGTTTTAGTAAAAAAAAATCTTTTCAGGGAGGCTTTGTGCATATTGAGGAATATGTAAACGCATCAGTTTATAATTTAACACAATTATAAGCGCAATAGTATGTAACCTTAATTAACTTTTAACCAAAGAACTGGAAAATTCCAGATTCATGTCTCCTAAACAAATACTACCTCCGTTCCCAAAATATAAGTCTTTTTAGAGATTTCTATATATGGACTACATACGGATGTATATAGGCGTATTTTAGAGTGTAGATTCACTCATTTTGCTCCGTATGTAGTCCATATTGGAATCTCTAGAAAGACTTATATTTAGGAACGGAGGGAGTAGTTAACAATTGTACTTCGAATTTGTTCATTAGATATTAAAGCAACTTTGACAGAACGATGGTGCTCAGACTTTTCAGTAGGTATTTTCCGCGAATGACTACAATTGGTTAATTAATTGCAAGATAAAATAATCAAATCATATTTTGTCCAATGCTGTGTTCTGAACACCAACCTGGCACCAATTGAACCCTTCCATTACAAGTTGATGGGCCCTTGATATAAGAGAGAGGCCATTTGTATGGTTGAACTGTTGCGCAATATCTTGCCCAAATGTATAACCAGCTCCTCTTGGTGAAATCCCCCATCCACATCGATCATCTGGATCAGACCACAACAGATCACACATGGGCCCTTCATGAGGAACCTGCAACCATTATGAGAAATATGTGATTAAACTGAGAATAAACATTTTGCAGTAAGTCCAGTTTCTTCCTCAGTAGTCATGGAAACAAGTCACGACTCGAGACTTAACAGATATCATTGATATCCTTCATAAGCACAACAGGTATCTGTTAGAAATACAATTATATACAGCCATCCACTTCATGGTCAACAACTCAACATTACAAACTGTAGAGCTCTAATCCTCAGAAGAGAAAAAACTTCATTTATTCAGTATTCTAATAAAAAAATATGGTAAATGACATCATATAGATCCACCACCACAACTCCATGAGAATTCCTAATGCCACCTCATTGAACTAAATCAAGTTTTCCGGATTGATATTTTATCTGAATTAACATCCACATGATGTGAATCAAAAAACAGGAAAATCGATGATATCACAGAACAGTTTTCATTGCATATACCTGCCTAGTGCCTAGGTAATACAAATAGCAAATATCGCCACCCAAGCATGCTTCTAAATGGGAAACAAGAAAAGAGTACTACTTCCTCCGTTCCTAAATATTTGTCTTTTTAAAGATTTCAAATGGACTGTCACATACGGATGTATATAGACATATTTTAGAGTTTAGATTCACTCATTTTGCTTCGTATGCAGTCACTTGTTGAAATCTCTAGAAAGACAAATATTTAGGAACGGAGGGAGTAGTTCATAAAGACAGCGATAACTTTGCTGCTTACCTCTTGTATGCGATCAAGAGCACGAATGTTATCTAATGTATCTAATGATGGAGAGAGACCACCATGAAGGCAGAACACCTACAAATAGGTGTTTCCCATATGTCAGGCATATATATTAAATACGCCTGCACTAGTCGTACAAAATTACTTGAATAACAAACCTGGTTTTCTATAAGAGCCGTGAGAGGCAAATAATCAAACAGGTCTGTAAAGTACTTCCATACATTTGCATTCCCATATTTTCGCAAGCACTCGTCATAGAAGCCATATCTGCAGCAAAATAGTCAACGTCAACAACTAAGTTGTAGCACAACCGGTGAACATTTTGCCGAATAGTATAATTATAGTTTTCATGAATTTCCCCAAAATTTTACTAACACATCTATATGAAAATTAGTACTACTCAAAAAGCATAAATGTGAAAACTATAGTCATTTTATGATCTAGCTGGAAGTTTTGCTGTGATCAACACGTAAATACGTCTAGAAAGTAGGTAGATCATAAGTTCATAACTAAATTTTACCAAGACTATGCTCAAAGTTTTTTGCTACTTTGTTACCCATAGAAGACAACTTCAAACAATCTCATGCATACATAAATTCACCAACACATTTAGGTGGGTTCTGCTCCTTTTTAATTTTATGCAATAATAACTTGAGTTCCAGTAACAAGACAAGCTGCTTTGTAAATTCTAAAGGTCGAGCATTGCCTTAGCCATAGTGCATCAGATGATACTCGATGTGGCAAAATACATCACCTCCAAGATTTAGTCAATTAGACAAAGTTAATTCAGGATTAAACAGGCTAGAAACGATCAAAAGATTACATGTCGAATGTCATCACTTGATAGTTGTTACTTCATATGGGGAAGTACTCAATAATAAGGAGCTGAAAACAGCAATCCAGGTCTAGAAGGGCATAAACTCACACTTGGGTGATTTGTCTGCTCTCATGATTTCCTCTCAATATCGTAATTCTGTCTCTGTAGCGAACTTTCAAAGCCACTAACAGTGAAACAGTCTCCACCGAATAGTAGCCACGATCTGCATTAAGAGCAATATTATAGATTTATCCATATTGGGAATGCCACAAGATGGAGTGCATCTAAAACTAAAGATGGAGTGCACCTGGTATCATTAAGTGCTTCTAAAACTACATTTAATTGCCAACAAAATTATAAATCTTCACATCTTGAGGAAATTTTTGACACCGAACAGAGATGGTGTGAACCTTTTTTTTTGGTCGTTCTCAAGCACCTGGTATCATTTAATGAGAATTCTTAACTTCTTTCTAGCTACAAGCCTACAGCCCTTATAGCGGTATCTACAAGGACCTAAAGATAGGACTCGCACAAAATCCTTGTAAGCTATAGGTCCAAACAAGACATAAGACACGTAACCAGCACAGGATACCGCCATGGGAACCTAGAGAAGTAATAGAAGCTACATAGAGTACATACTAATAACCAGCACAACAGTTCTCGAAACGAATTCTCCCGACAAGAAGAACCCCCGGCTGAATTCCGTGTAGGATCTACTATAAAGAAGCCATATTTTGCCGCAGCAACCCCCAGAGATAGCGGCCGCCCGAACACACGCGAGAGGCGAAAGGAGGCGAGGCGTACCGACGTAGTCGCCCATGAAGAGGTAGTTGGTGTCGGGCGACTCGCCGCCGATGCGGAAGAGCTCGATGAGGTCGTAGAACTGGCCGTGGATGTCGCCGCAGACGGTGACGGGGCAGCGGACGGGCTGCACGTTCCACTCCTCCATGAGGATGGCCTTGGCCTGCTCGCAGAGCCCCTTGACCTCCGCCTCCGGGAGGTGCTTGCACTCGCGCAGGTGCGCGATCTGCCGGTCCAGATCCCCGTGCGGCGGCATCTCGGCCGCAGGGGCGGGCTCGGGCTCGGGCTCGGGCGCGCGGCCGGTCGGTCGCCGGCGAGGAGGAGGGAGTGGCTAGGCCGGGGCTAGGGTTTGCGGGGGATCAGCGGAGGGGGGAGGGTGTGGAGCAGCTCATGCTTCCATTTTTCGCTTTGTTTTATACGAAGCGAGATTTTTCTTCGCCTCCAACACTCGCAGGCGTACACAACGACCGGGGCGGCTGTGCTGCCGCCTGCTGGCTGGCTGGCTTGCTTGTGCTGTTCTGCGGTGGTTTTGGAAGGCAGAAATCACATATTTGACCTGAGGCAGAAATCAATTCACAAACTGATCTGATTTCAAAAAAAATTCACTCTGCTGACTCTTTCGTGTGGCGTCCGATACCTGGGCGTCGCACCCTATTGTGCAGCGCCCATCACTTAGGCGCCACACTTCCTGCCAGCGTGGCAGCCCTGGTCCAGCTGCGGCCCCACACGCACCTGTGCAGCGCCTAAGTCTTAGGCGCCACACATGTAATGTGCAGCGCCTAGCTCGTGGGCGCTGCACAGTTTGTGTTCCACTTGGGCTGGCCCCACCCTCTCTCCCCTCCCACCCCCACCCCACACACCCCCACCCCACCCAAACCCTAAGGCTTGCGGCCCTCCTCTCTTCCCCTCTCCCCCCTCTCAAATCCTTCTCAAATCTTGCAAATCCGGAGTATTTGACCGTGGATTTCGAAGCCAACCCCTCCCTTAAGGTAATCTCCTCCCATCCCCTCGTTTTCATCCATAGGAATTGTCACATTTGCTCAAATCTTGCTAGTTTGGGGGAAACCCTAGTTTTGACTTGGATTTGCAAATTTGTGTTGAATGATGTTATGTTTCTTTGCTAACTTGGGTTGGTTAAGCTTCCATAGTATGCTAGGGTTAGGGTTATGTGTGTTTGATGTTGGTGTTAGGGTTATGCTATGGTTATGGTTGTTTTATATGTTAGGGCATATGTGTGCAAATATTTTTCTTAAGTATTTACTTGATATATGTGTGTTTTTGATTATTGTAGGGATGGGGAGAACATGTGTTTATGTTCATCATGTGGATATAGAGGCCTTTTTGAAAGGCAATGTTGAGACGGACCCGAATGAGCTTGACATGGTGTTTGAGAGTAGTCCTAGCTATGCGGAGCTTTTGGAACAAGTGAGGAAAGATTTGAATTGGACGGACCCAAGTGACGTTGTTGAGTTCGAGGGAAGGCATAATGTTGATTTTGGAATGCACATCCGTTGGAAGACAATGCGTGTGAACTCCGAGCAACGTTGGGTTGCATACAAGGAGACGGTTGCCGAATCTCTAGACAAGGCTCTTGAGTTATTTGTCTCCAAGAAGGTTGAGTCTACTTTGAATTTAGACTTGAATCGGAACCCCTCCCCGTTGGTTGCTAGCACTCCCCCACCCATGAACCAAGATCAAATGAGTGAACCTCAATTCACGCAACAAGATTGGCCAACATTGAGCCCGACTCCAAACAACCAAAATGAAGGTTTTGAAGAGGAGAATGATGAGTACGAGGAGGATGACAACGAAGTTGACCTCCATGACAACAATGTGGGTGATCTCGACCAATATCATGTGCAAGAGACAATGGACCAATCCATCCCTTTTTCCCGTGCATATGCATCGGACTCGGATGACGATGGTCCCGATGAAGAAGTTGATGAGGAGGGGTTCACGCCGAAGGAGGCCGAAGCATTCAAGAAGGTATTCGGGCGGGATCACAAGACACCATTGTTCAAGGATCTTAGTCTCGCGGATGAAGCCGTTGTGGATGGTGGCAAATGCATATCTCTTGGAGCTAGGCCAAGTTCTCACCGTGATTTGGAAGACGGCAAGAACGGGATATATCCCGGTTGTGAGTTTCAATCCTTCTTGGAATTGAAGATGTGGCTCGACAACTACTCGGTTACACATTATCGTCCACATAAAGTGGCCAACTCGGATGTTAATGTGCGTTACACGGTCAAATGTGAAGTGCCAACATGTCCATGGATTGTGCGTGCAAGGCCATGGAAAGGAGGTCCCACTTGGCGCATAGTGAGTTGTCTACCAACTCACATGTGCCGGCACAAGAATGCGGATGGCAAGCTTGTGCACCAACAACACAGACAACTCACGTCCGAGTTCATTGCTTACAGGCTATCCAACCAAATATCCACACTTCCAATAATGAGCATCAAGAGTGTCATTGACCTTGTGAAAGCCATCTTTCATTACAAGGTGAAATACGGCAAGGCATGGAAGGCGAAGCAAGCCGCATTCAAGATGTTGTATGGCAATTGGGAGGAAGCATACAACAGACTCCCTAGGTTGTTGTTAGCTATGGCCGCCACAAACCCAGGCATGGTTCACGTGGTTGAGCCTCATGGGCACCAAACTTTGATTCATAACGGGAGGACCGTCCGAGTATTTGGCCGTGCATTTTGGGCCTTTGAGCAATGCGTGAGGGCTTTTGAGCATTGTCGGCCCGTCATCGCCATTGATGGCACGTTCTTGACCGGACAATACAAGGGCACTTTATTGGTTGCAATAGCAAGTGATGCCAATAACCGGGTGTTGCCTTTGGCTTTCGCTTTGGTTGAGGTGGAGAACAATGATAACTGGGAGTGGTTCTTGCGTCAACTGAGAACAAGGGTATTACCGGCTAAAAGGGAAATTTGTGTGATATCGGATCGCCATGCTGGAATTCTAAATGCGGTGGTGATTGACATTCCCGGACATAGAAAGTTGCATCATCGATGGTGCATGAGGCACTTTTGTGCAAACTTCTATAGGGCATGTGGTATCAAGGAGTTGGCCGATGATCTTCAGGATTGTTGTCTCGCTTTCACCAACAAGCGGTTTTCCACATTGTTCAATGCATTGCTCAGACACAAGAAACTTGACCCCGGCGGTCAGGAGTTTCTCAATAAGAACATTGCCGAAAGGAATATGTGGGCACGTGCTTTCGATGAAGATGGCCGGAGGTACGGTCAAATGACAAGCAATATGGCAGAATGCTTCAATAAGGTGCTCAAGGGTGTACGTGCATTACCCGTGACGACAATAGTTCAATACGCATTTGACAAGATGAATGAATACTTTTTGAAGCACTCAATGGAGACTGATAAGCAAATTGCTGGTGAGAACAAGGATAAGCACAAGTACAATTTCCCACCAAAGGTTGAAGAATGGTTGGAATTTCAATCACGAAAGGCAGACTCCAAAGAAGCTGTTCTATATGACGACAACGAGTGGAAGTATGAGGTGAAAGAGTCCGGAGGAACCACAAATGATGGCCGCCAGCACGGAGGCCGGGCTTTCAAGGTCTCCCTAACACGGTGTGATTGCAGCTGCATGAGGCCGTCTTTGCTTCATCTCCCATGCTCGCACTTGTTAAATGCATCCCGGGTTAGGAATGTGGACGTCAATCACCCTCTAACCGTGAGGGAGTCCGAGTTCTCAATCATGACGGTAAAGAAGACATGGACTCCACGGTTCCAGCCATACTTGGACCAATCACAATGGCCGGAGTATCATGGAGTTCAACTATGGCCGGACCCGAAATTGAAGGTCGTTAGCCGGGGAAGACGTAAGACTAAGCGTCTTAGAGGTGACATGGACGGATGGGGCCATGGTGGCGGTGGAGAATACGGCACCAGCCAATTCCAAGAGCCTCGTGAGGAATCCCGTTGTGGGGGCTGCAGTAATGGGGGACACAACACAAGAACTTGTCCCAAACCAAGAAAGAGATCAAAGAAAAATGGTTCAAGCACAAGCCAAGCAAATGATAGCCAACCAAGTGAACCAAGGGGTAGCCAACCAAGTCAAACAAGTGGTGGAGTGCCAAACCACTCAAATCAAACAAGTCAACGAGGAACTAGGCAACAAAGAGGGAGTCAACTTGGTCTTAGAAGAGGTCGTGGTGGTGGTAGAGGCCGTGGTGAAGGTCTTGGCCGTGGTGATGGTTCTGGCCGTGGTGGTGGTAGAGGATGTGGTGATGGTCTTGGCCGTGGTGATGGTCTTGGCCGTGGTGGTGGTAGAGGTCGTGGTGATGGTCTTGGTCGTGGTGCTGGTAGAGGCCGTGGTGGTGGTGGTGGTAGAGGCCGTGGTGGTGGTGGTAGAGGCCGCGGTGGTGGTGGTGTAGGCCGTGGTGCTGGTGGAGGCCGTGGTGGTGATCTTGGCCTTGGCGGCGGCCGTAGGGGAGGAATGTTCTCTTGGCTCAATGGACCATTGCCGTATGTGTCTTACTATGATCTTGTTCTTTTGGCTCAATGCTTGTGTTGTCATTTTGTATTGTGTAACTAACTATTATATTGCCATTTTCGTAGGTATGGAAACAATGAAGGGGGTGGAGGACACGGAGGGGGAAGGTGAGACCCCTTGGTGGTGCAAGGAGGGAGAAGAATAAGAAGAAGAAGAGAGGAAGAAGAAGAAACTACATGGAGACCCTATGTGTGTATGACTATGTGTGTATGACTATGTGAGGGGACTAATATTTCCGTGTATGATTATGTGAGACCCTATGTGATTTGGACAAGTATATGTGCTATGTGTGTATGAGTATGTGATTTGGACTAGTATTTCTGTGTTTTGGATGTGATTATGTGGCATCTTTATGAATCACAAAACAAAAAAAACAGTAGGTATTTGAAAACATCAGTTAGTGCAGCGCCGAAGGGCAAGGCACTGCACTGTGTAGTGTGGCGCCCAACGGGTAGGCACTGCACACTGACTTAGCAGTTTTTGTGGTGGAAAAGCTACTGGAACGCTCCTGGTGCTCTCTGGACTGGCATGTCCAGGCGTGCAGCGCCTAAGGCCAAGGCGCCACACTACACAATGCAGCGCCTTGCCCTTAGGCGCTGCACACATGGACATGCCAGTCCAAAGAGCATCAGGACCATTCCAGTAGGTTTTGCACCCCCAAAAACTGCTAAGTCCGTGTGCGGCGCCGAAGGTCAGGGCGCCACACTACACAGTGTAGCGCCTTGGCCTTAGGCGCTGCACTGTTAGGTGCAGCGCCTAGCCTTTGGGTGCTGCACACTGACTTAGCAGTTTTCGGGGTGGTAAAGCTACTGGAACGCTCCTGGTGCTCTCTGGACTGGCATGTCCAGGTGTGCAGCGCCTAAGGGCAAGGTGTTGCACTGTGTAGTGTGGCGCCTTTCCCTTGGGCGCTGCACATCTGGACATTTATTAGGTTGCACCAGCTCCCTCCCACCCATCCTCACCCCACACACCCCCACCCTCAACACAAACCCGAAGCTCAGTGCCTCCCCTCTGCCCTCCTCTCTCCCCCTCTCAAATCCTTCTCAGATCCGGAGTATTTGACCGTGGATTTCGAAGCCAATCCCCTCCCTTAAGGTAATCTCCTCCGATCCCCTCGTTTTCATCCATAGGAATTGTCACATTTGCTCAGATCTTGCTAGTGTGGGGGAAACCCTAGTTTTTGATAGGATTTGGAAATTTTTGTTTCTTTGCTAATTTGGTATGGTTAGGCTTTCATAGTATGCTAGGGTTAGGGTTATGTGTGTTCGATGTTGGTGTTAGGGTTATGTTGGTCTTAGGGTTGTGTTCATTGTTAAGTGGGGGTTAGGGTTGACCAATAATTCTCTGTTTTGTAGGCATGGCTTCATCCGGTTCCATGACGAGGCCACCGTGTGCTAACCAAGAAGACATGCCGAACAAGTGGGAGGACGCATCTTTGGACAAGGTGAAGGAGAAAGATGTCAACATCCCGCAATGTTGGTGTGCAGATGTTTGCAAGGTGAAGGTGTCCACCGACCGAAAGAAAGCATGGACGGAAGGGCGGAGATATTTTGTATGCCCGAACTATGCTTATGATCGTGCACTTCCAACTAACGCCTATGACCAACCACCGGTAAGCTCGAGAAGTAAAATGTTACTCTGAAATGTGTGTCAACACTAACAACAAAATTTTATGCAGTCACCGCCTCCTCTATGCAAGTACTTCACGTGGATAGATCTTGAAGTGCCAGAAGATGTGAAAGAGGACCAATACGCAGATTGTCTTAGGCGGCAACGGAGGTTCGAAGAATCATTTCGAAGGGGCTTGGAGGAAGAGCGTCGTCAGAAGGAGAGGATGGAGCGGAAGAAACGAGAGGAGGAGAGGGCACGCCAAGCGAAACTTGCTCGTGAGGAGGAGAGGGCAATAAAGCTTGCAAAGGCTCGCGAGGCGCAAGAGGAGGACTCGGCACATGACAAGAAGGGGAAATGGCCTCGCTCTACTCAGTAGGGACTTCGCTTCGGTGCACTCCTCGTCAACTATCTTCTAATGAATGTGTTGTGAAGTTGTGAGGGCATGTGAGATGTTGGTGAACTATCTTCTAGGGCAAGCTGCCATTTGTCATTTGTAATGAATGTGTCGTGAACCATGTCGTACTAATGTTTGAATTATCTTAAGTTATGAACATCGTTGGCATAAAATTTGTGTTTGTTCATATTGCTGTGATGCTGCAGTCATTGTAAGTATTATGGATGTAGTGGGAGTAGCCATGGGAGTAACTGTTGGCTTTCTGGATAGCCATGGCAGTAGTGCAGCGCCTAAGGGTAGGGCGCTGCACTGTACAGTGCAGCGCCTAACAGTTGGGCGCCACACAGTACAGTGCAGCGCCTAAATGTTGGACGCTGCAGTGTTGCTATAAGCAAAACTGCAGAAACAGATGCCATTTTGGGTGGGGTGCAGCAGCACTCAAATAACTAAAACATCAATAAAAGTACTATAAACTGGACATGCTAAGCAAAGAGAACTAATAACTTGAACATCACATCATTTAAGACAATTTAAGTTTGCTTCAAGTTTGCAAACACAAATACCATAACATAACCTCACAAGTTAATCAACCTCACAAGTTCACAAGTTCATCATATAACATAACCTCACAAGTTCATCAACCTAACACAAAGCACTAATGCCTTCCACGCGTGTTCCTGGTGCCACGCCTGCAGGTAATCTTCTTCTTTTTAGGAGCACGAGGCTCCTCTTCGTGCACTTCCTCCTCCGCCTCCGCCTCCTCCTCCGCCTCATCATCCAATCTAGCCATCCGCGAGGTCCCTACGACCACCTTTGGGTTGCCTCTGTTGTCATAGTCGTTGGGCGTGTACCGGCGTCTGGGCTGCCTAGGCTTGAACACATATGCGGACCGAGCTTGAGCGTCCGCCAAAGTCATGTCATCATCAAGCTCATCGCCCTATCACACAACGAAACAATATGGTGAAGGCCGATGTCGTAATCAAGTGAGAATCACATCTAAATGATTAGTCATACCTCTTGGGTGATCCCACCCTCATCATCCACATAAGCATATGAGGAACTCACATCGTCCCCCTCATGGTGAGGTGCGGGGTCTGATGGTGTACCAGACCTAGAGGCAGATGGTTCATCATATTTAGGATCACGGCAACCGAGAAGGTTCGATAACCGCCTTAACTTCTTGGCCTGACGCTGTAACATGAACAAGTGTGTAAGATATCAAACTTCGCAACATAGACTGGCTCTCATAGTGAATGCGATATGTACCTTGAGGAATGCTCATAGTGAACCATCATCATTGCCAGTTCCAACCGGTGTCTTCTCCAGAATAGACTGGCTCTCATCAGCTGCTTTCTTGATCTCGGTGCGCTGCGGATGAGAAAAAATGAATGCGTTAGCCATTCAAACATGTGTAATACGGTCAACAGGAAAGTAAAGAGGGGAACACTTTACCACATAGTTAATCACCGGAACAGCAGGCACTCCTTGCCCTAGCCTGACATCTCTGTTGTACTTCCCCTTTGCTAGATCCTCAAAGTTCACGGGTTCTTCAAGAATATCCTCATTATATGCCGGCGGGCATATCTCAACTCGAGTAGTTCCAATAAACCATCGTACGTA
Source organism: Triticum dicoccoides (assembly GCF_002162155.2). Taxonomy (NCBI): domain Eukaryota; kingdom Viridiplantae; phylum Streptophyta; class Magnoliopsida; order Poales; family Poaceae; genus Triticum; species Triticum dicoccoides. The sequence goes on along the minus strand of NC_041390.1, from coordinate 219,436,493 downwards.
GTTATCAAAAGCAAGTGAGTTGTGCTCACGAAGCGGGGCACGTGCAGTGCTACGAGCTTGCTCCACACAAAGCTGGAAGCGGGTAACATACACAGAATGATGCTTGGCCCAGTCCTTTATCTTCCGTTGCCTTCTCCTGTCCAACCCGCGTGGTATAAAACCAAACATTAGCACAATCAAAAGGAGTCCCGATGATTAGACAATACGCACACATGCTCTCTTACCTATGAAGTGCTTTATCCGTGTCCACCCAATCCGGCGGGTGAGGCTGGAAAAGACCAAACTGACGATACACGCGATGCGGCAAATGAAACTCAACCGCCCAGTTGCATATCAATGGGCACCGCATAAGCCAGAGATCCTTATCCCGCAAGCACATCGGGTTGAGGCGGAACTCCGCGGTGTACCCCAAGCTCTCACCCGCGCCATATGGCTGCCATTCCACCTATGAAACAGGGCAACAATGCAAATTTGATAACTATTTTTCAAGCAAGCATGAGAAAGGACTAAAGTAATGACCTCCTTACCTGCTCAGGCGTAATCGTGTCCAACTCGGCAATGTACTTTTGGTACATGAGATTGACATCGTTCGTCATCTCGGAAACAATATCCCACTTGTAAGCCCACGTGGGGCGCCGTAATTCGTCATGTTCATCTGCATACCAAGGATCAAACCTGACGCTCTTCGGGCGTCCAACAGGCAGACGCTCCCAGCTCCATACAGAAAGTAGAAGCAGATTACCACCAATGCCTGCACTAGGTGTGATCCTGCAACACGCATCATCCAGCTACATATGAAAGAAAAACAATGTTAACTTGACAGCAAGCTTGCATTGCTAATGAATAAATGAGTTGATCACAAAACAGACCAACTACCTGTCGGTACAAGTAGGCAAGAGTCGCTGAACCCCAGCTCCATTTGCTATCGAAGACGGTCAACGCCTTCAGCCACATCCATGGAGCGTTCTTGCCAGTGGAGTCAGGAAACAAAGTCCTCGACACAATGTACCACATATACACACGAGCATGTGCCTGGATCACATCATCAGTTGCATCCGGAGGGCACGTCGCAAAGTTATTTTGAATCCACGTGAAAGCAGCTCCAGCTGCCTTCCTTTCCCTCTTCTTCTTCTCTTCTCCCTCCTCTACATCATCCTCAGCCTCGGTAGGAGCCATACTGATAAGAGCAATCATCTGCTCGCGCCACCCATCAGAATCGGTGCTCATACATAGAGGCCTCCCGTTGATATCAAGACCGGTGATCAACGAGACATCCTCGAGCGTCACGGTCATCTCCCTGGTCCGAAGATGGAAACTGTGGGTCTCTGGCCTCCACCGATCAACAAGAGCGGACACCAGTGGAGCGTTCAGATTCGGTGTGGACCGGCTGACCAACAGAATCCACGGGAGTAGTCCTGCCTGCTTGATGTACGGTGTGTACCGCTCATCGTAAGGCATGGCAGGACCAGAGACCCCGTGATACCGAATCTTCAGAGGTTCAAGCTTCTGCAAAAAACAAGTAATGACAAATCTTAGGGCATGTAAATTTCAACTAAAGGCAAATTTGCAAAAGATTTAGAGTACTCATTATTACCTTATCCTTCTCGCGCATCATGTAGGACCGGTGTTGCACGTCGTAGACATCGTCCAGAAGCCAAACCATCCTTACAATTTCAAACAATAAACATACATGAGTTCATCTCAAATATCGGAAAACACTCAACATCTAATATATATCTAAAAAAACTCAACATCTCACATATAGCTACAAAACTCAACATCTCATAATTATCTACAAAACTAGGCATCTCATATATATCTAAAAAAATAAACAATCTAGGTTTAACTAACAAGAATCATATACTACCGGATATGACTACACATCCTCCATCACAACACCGAAAGAGTTTCCACCTAACGAATGAACACCGGATATGAACACCGGATATGAACACCGGATATGACTACACATCCTCCATCACAATAAGAATCATATACTACCGGATATGACTACCAATTCTTTTGGTTGCAATGAATGTGTGCTCATTCTGAAACACCGAAAGCCTGCCTTGACCACATTTGAACAATAGCATTGCTGCCTTGTCGGCTCTCTGCATACTTGTAAAACTAAATAAAATTCTGATAGTTGTTTTCAAAGTACTTGCCATTGATGAGAAAAGGATTCCACATTTGAAGGTCAGACCAGGAAATGGCTCCTGAGATGGATGACTTATCATCTCCAATTGCAATATTACATCAAAAAACTTAATCTGGAACACCGAACGATTTTACGGAGGAAAAGAAAGGGAACGGAGGAGTTTACGTACTAGGAAGGATTGGAGATCGAATCCAAGCCTCAAAACTTCAAATCTGAGAGGGGGTGTGGGGGGGGATCCGAAGGGGGCGCCGCCGCCGCCGCTCTCTGTGACAACAGAGCAACTGGAAGAACTGCCTGGGAGGGTCTGGCCCGATGCGGGCTAAGTCAACGTGCAGCGCCTAAGACACGGGCGCTACAATATACACAGTGCGGCGCCTAAGTCTTAGGCGCTGCAGTGCTGTCTGTGGGGCCGCAACTGGACCAGGGCTGCCACGCTGGCAGGATGTGCAACGCCTAAGTGATGGGCGCTGCACAGTAGGGTGCGGCGCCCAGCTGTCGGGCGCCACACGAAAGGGTCAGCAGAGTGAAATTTTTTTGAAAGCAGGTCAGTTTGTGAATTGATTTAGGCCTCAAGTCAAATATGTGAAATTTTCCGTTTTGGAATGTGCGGAGTGTAATTTGGTCTAAAGGAATGGTGAGCTGGTCAAAATGGCTGGATATGCGTTGCCGACCACGAGACTTTAAGGCCTCTTTTGGTTCATAGGATAGGATTATCATAGGAATAGGAATTTTGTAGGAAATGAGATGACGTGTATCTCAAATTCTATGAGTAGGAATAGGAAACAAGATGTCATTTGATTGACACCAAAGAAATTTTTCTATTGAGTCTAGGCTCTTTTTTATTTTCCTATAAAATATGGAGGATAGGAACCAATCCTATGTAGGAATAGGAATCCATTCCTATGAACCAAAGGGCTCTAAAAGAAAAAAATCCTATAAGAATCCTATCCTCTAGAATTCCTATAAAATTCCTCTAAATCAAAGTAGGCCTAATCCCGGATGCTTGAAAACGCAGCTGCAGTAATCGAGCACACACGCGTGAGCCGTCCGATGTCAATGGACGGTTCCGCGTCCAGTGGAACGATTAAGCGTCTCGACACATGTGGCGACAGAGAGACGCACCCTATGTATGCTTGATGGTGGGCCCAAACAGTAATTTCACGTGATATCGTCTTCCTTCTTCGCTCCTTTGGTTTGAAATTTCGAGAGACGCGTTGCTCCTCCTATCTATCTATATCTCTCTCTCACACACGCATTATTTTCTCCACCCCTCCATTTTCCCAGTGGTTTACGACACGATTTGGGCGTGGGTTCGCCGGAGATCCACCGACGCATGAGGCCGTCCATGGGCGCGCGTCGGCGGCGACAGCCGGAGGTAATCCCCCATCCTTTACATGCTCTTTTTGCATCCACTCGCGTCTGTTTCTGGGGTGCGTGTTCGATGGGGCTAGGGTTAGGTGGTGCTCGTCGCCGGGGTGGGCCGGGGGTTCGCCGACGCGTGTATGAAGCGAAGGACAGCTATGTCTATGGTGACGCCGTGCTCGTTCATTTTTGGGTCGAATACCTAGTTCATATGGGGGTGCAGCGGGCGTCCCAGTCGGGTAAGGTGCGGTCAGGTGGTTTTTGCCGACGGTGGAAGGGCATGAACTAGACGAGAGAGGAGGGAGCGGGGTGGTACAATTCGTGTTGAGATTTTGGGTTTTTTTTGGTAAGGTTGTTTGTTCAACGATAAAATTTTGCTTGTAATAGGCGCATGAGTCGCTATTTTTTTTTCATAAGTAGTTGCTTGTGTTGGTACTTTGGGTGAGGTTTTCGATTCACATGGGCAGTTGCTTAGAATATGGCAATAGTTGCTCTTTTTTGTCCAATATTTGCTCGCGTTTGGGATTTTAAGGATTTGGGGTGTTGTTTTTTCACAAAGGCGGTAGCTCAAAAATAGGGCAATAGTTGCTCATTTTTTTTCGTCTGCTAGTCGCTCGCGTGTTTTTAGGGGGGGCTACATGTTCTACCAGCATGTTTTTCGTTTTCCGTGTGCTTTGTTCTGATGTAGGTCGTGCACCTTACAGTGCTCCATCTTTTCACGGCTCGGGAAATATGAATTTGATTTTCTGAACATTTTTTGTGGCCAATATATTATTTTTGGATGCAACATCTTTGTAGTTTTAGTTGCTTCTTCTAGGAGAGTAGATGAGCTCTGGATGATTTTTGGATGTGCCCCCGGTATAAGTTATAGGAGTTTAGGAGGTTAGAAATTCAGCAAATATTTCGTATACCAGAGCATGCCTTCTTTTTCTATATCAGTAGCGAACTTAATGGTAATATGGTTTGAACATATATATGAAATTAAGGTTATTCGGGTTTTTTCAGCGATGTTTTTGCTTGCAATACGAGCAGGAATTTGTCTCAAATCATCAATAGTTGCTCGAATGTTTTGGGCTTTTGGGTGTTTTGGGGTGAGTTTTTTTCACAAACGCGGTTGCTGACAGTAGTTGCTCTCATGATGACAACGACTGCTTGTGTGTTGATGGATTTTTTTGGGTCGGGGTTATTTAATAGAGACAATTGCTTAAAGAAGGAGCAAGAGTTGCTCTTATTTTCTCCATCAGTAGTTGTTCTTTTTTAGCAGGTACTAAAATTTCTCTCAATTTTTGATTCTACATAATGACACTCAAAAGTAAAAGGATCTCGCAAAGCAGGAGGTACTCTTTTTACATTTTCTTTTTCTTTTGGGGGGTCATATATTAAGCACGTGTTTTGTTTACTTTTTACGTTTTTTAAATAATTAGGTGGCACCAATGACCAGCAATGTCGGACACAAGGGTGGGCACACGAAATGGAATTCAAACCGCGGTACGCGTAGGAAAATGGGATGCGGATGATATCGATGAAGTTGAAGAAGGAAGACATACGAAACGGGCGAAGAAAGGCCAACATGAGGTAATTCTAAAAGTAGAAACAATAGGGGCAGGGGGTTAGGTAGTTTCATCTTAATATAGATGGATTTGGTCAATCGAGGTCAGTAGTTGTTGAATAAACAGAGGAAATATGAATGTCATTGCAGGCACACCCAAAATAAATAGGATTTTTGAAATAGTGGATGGTTTTCCTTTCTAGGTGGCTAATAGTGAAACCCTTGGACCATCTTATATACCCCATGATTTTTTGTTAGTAGACGTTATTGCAGTAAAAAAAACTTGGCACATTGGCATTTTTTATATTCTGAACGACACAAGCAGCAAAATAAGTTGCATCAGAAGATAGAGGGAGTTACCCAACCCACAATAATAGTTTTTTTTGCAATGTATATATGTGTTAATGTGTGTATCCATATTTCTTTTGTGGTTAGAGGGAGTTGCCCAACCCAAAATAGTAGTTGCTTTTTTTATTTCTTTTGTGGTTGCCGGTTGGGAGGAGTACATCATCACTGAGGAACAAGGCATCACCAACAAGGCCATTCAAGTTAAACATTTTTCTTGAGGATGCCATCATAGACATGAGTTTTGGAGGTGTGCTTGACATTGGCACAAGCACCATGAAAGGTGACCTTGTCAAGTTTATCACGAAGTGCTATGGCCTAGAGTTGTCCCGGTTTATTATTCCAAAGAGGGGAAAGATTCCAATTGATGCTGCAAGCGTTGACATAATCTGGGGTTTGCCAAAGGGAGGCAATAAGGTTGTCTTCGACATGTAGCCAAACATAGTCAAGCGCATGCATGATATGCCTTGGTGTTCTGTTCCACTCAAGCCCCTAGAGCGGGATCTTGCTATTTTGTTCTACGAATGAGCGCGCTAACCATACGCGGGTGTTTTATGGGGCCCCTCCACCATTACTTGTAGTTGCATACTATGTAGAAGTCACAAGTTGGTTCTACATTCGCCACACCACTTATACTTGCACACAGGGGTAGCTCACTTGGGGGATTTGTTTATGCTATGCGCCATGACATTAGGGGGTATTCCCCTGGTGGCTTGAAACTTAGATGTATAGATCAAGCGACCCCCCCTGTTCAGGAGTAGTCGTTTGGTCATGTACGCATTTGGTTGGGTCCAAGTCAGAGATACAACCGACTCTCGACCACAACGTCAACCTGATCGGTGTCCCTTGGACTAGGATGTAGTAAAGGTGAAAGTCGTTCATTCACAACCGTGGCTTACTCAACCTATTTCCACCAACCTTACACATACAAAGGAATTTTCCTCTGAATATCACATTCGAGAACCGATGTAATTATAGCACAAAAACATAAACTTAATTATGAACATGAAAATATAATAATACATTTATTATTGCCTTCATGGCATATTTCCACCAACCTTGGCTCCTTGGACCATGCGATGACATAGTTATTACCATAGTAGAGGTTGAACGGGTTTGCCGAGTCCGGAACTGAAAGTGCAACTAATCCCGGGGTGATTTTGGTAATTAATAACACATAAATGTCATTGAGCTAATAAACATTGATGATAGATTTCAGAAAAAATCAATGATTGGCATGGCAAGGACTAATGGATGTGGATCCCTCAAAATGTCAAGGACAAGAATTGGCTACTCCAAGGCTCTTCATTTTTGGTTTAGTGATACAAGATCACATTGAGTCCCTTAGGAAAGCCAATACTATTAAAAGGGGATAAGGTATTGTTGATGAGGTTATTGCTCATGTGCCTAGTGATATTGTGATATGTCTCCAACGTATATATAATTTTTTATTGTTCCATGCTATTATAGTACCAATCTTGGATGTTTTGTATACAATTATATGCAATATTATATCATTTTTTGGGACTAATCTATTAACTTAGTGCCAAGTGTCAGTTGTTGTTTTTTGTCTGTTTTTGGTTTTTCAGGAAATCTGTACCAAACGAAGTCCAAATGCCACGAAACTTTTTGACGATTTTTTGGGACATAAGAGACCCTAGAAGCTTCGGTAGGAGGCCAGAAGGTGAAGGAGTAGGCCACAAGGCACATGGGCGTGCCTAGGGGTAGGCGCGCCCATGTACCTTGTGGGCCCCTCGTTCCTTCGTTTGACCTAATTCCAACTCTATAAACTCTCTAAAATCGGAAAACAAAAAGAGAGGCACCCAAAATACTTTTTTCGCCGCCGCAAGCTCTATTCATACGAGATCCCATCTGGAGGCCTTTTCCGGCACTCCGCCGGAGTGGAAATTGATCACAGAGGGTCTCTACATCAACCTTGTTGACCTTCTAATGATGTGTGAGTAGTTTACCACATACCTACAGGTCCATATCTAGTAGCTAGATGCTTCTCCTCTCTCTTTGATCTTCAATACAATGTTTTCCTCGATGTTCTTGGAGATTTATTCGATGTAATCTTCTTTTGCGGTGTGTTTATTGGGATCCGATGAATTATGGTTTATGATCAAATTATTTATTAATATTATTTGAGTCTTGTCTAAACTCTTTTATGCATGATTGTTATAACTTTATATTTCTCTCTGATATATCCGTTTGGTTTGGCCAACTAGATTGATTTATCTTGCAATGAGAGAGGTGCTTTGTGATGGGTTTGATCTTGCGGTGCTCAATCCCAGTGACAGAAAGGGACATGACATATATTTATATCGTTGCCATTAAGGATAAAAAGATGGGGTTTATTCATATTGATTGAGCTTACTTTGTCTACATCATGTCATCTTGCTTAAGGTGTTACTCCGTTCTTTATGAACTTAATACTCTAGATGCATGCTGGATAGCGGTCGATGTGTGGAGTAATAGTAGTAGATGCAGGCAAGAGTCGGTCTACTTGTCTCGGACGTGATGCATATATACATGATCATTGCCTTGGATATCGTCATGATTATTCGCTTTTCTATCAATTGCTCAACAGTAGTTTGTTTACCCACCGCATGCTATGCTCAAGAGAGAAGCCTCTAGTGAAAACTATGGCCCCCGAGTCTATCTTTATCATATATTAAAATCTAAAAATACTTTGCTGCAATTTATTTACCTTTACTTTATTTTATGTTTTTTTAACTATCTATCACTACGAGATTTGATCCTTGCAATTAATCGTCAATGGATTGACAACCCCTTGTTTGCGTTTGGTGCAAGTATTTGTTATTTTGTGTGTAGATACTGCTAACGAGGTGTCGCGTGGTTCTCTTACTAGATTGATAACCTTGGTTCTTAACTGAGGAAAATACTCATCTCTACTGTACTGCATCATCCTCTCCTCTTCGGGGAAATCTCAAGGCAGCTCACAAGTAGCAGTGTGCACACAATTCTGGTATTATTATGGTTTTGTTTTTGTGGTTTAATTAGTGTTTGTGCCAAGTAGAGCCCTTGGGATGATTTGGTTGATAGTTGCTTTGATTCTGGAAAAAATAAGAACTTTTGCGCCTAGTAGCAGAATTGTTAAATTCACTGGAACGTGATAAAATTATGAATGTTTTACACATGATTAATATACAAATTTCCCATGTTTTACAATTTTTTCAGAATTTTTGGAGTTGCAGAAGTATAATCATTCTTCAAATTACCATGGACTATTCTATTTTAGACAGGTTTTCGTTGCGTACTTTGCTTGTTTTGATGAATCTATGGATTGTATCGGGGGGTATAAGTCATGGAGAAGTTGGAATACAGTAGGTATTATGCAATAATAAAATATTAATGGGTTCATAACAGTACCTAAAGTTTGTGATTTGGTTGTTATACTAACGGATGTCATGAAGGTTTTTGTTGAGTTTTGTGTGCTAAAGTTCTCAAGTTTTGAGTGAGATCACGATAGATGAAGGAATTGAGAGTGGCAAGAGCCTAAAGTTGGGGATGCCCAAGGAACGCCAAGGTAATATTCAAGGAGACCCAAGCGTTTAAGCTTGGGGATGTCCCGGATGGCAAACCCTCTTTTTTCTATCAACCATCGGTAAATTACTTGGAGCTATATTTTTATTCATCACATAATATGAGTTTTGCTTGGAGTTGTGTATTATATGAGTCTTTGCTTTGTTTGTTTTTTAGTTTGCCACAATCATCTTTGTTGTACACACCTTTTGAGAGGGACACACACTCATTCATGATTTGTTAGAATATTCTTTGTGCTTCACTTATATCTTTTGAGCTAGGCAGTTGCTCTAGTGCTTCACTTGTATTCTTTAGAGCACGATGATGGTTATAATTTAAAGAAATAGTTGCACAACTTATATTATTTTGATAGTTTGGTAAATAGTAATGGCAATATGCACGGGTTATGAAATTGGTCCTAATAACATAGGTATTCAAGAGGGATATAATAAAAACTTTCATGTAGATCACTGAATATGATCAGTTTCACCCCTTCCAGTAGTTTTGTGAAATTAAGATGGTAATATGTGGGAGGTACTAGTGAATGATTGCGGTTTAGTAAGAATATTGGTGTTAAGGTTTGTGATTCCCCAAGCATGCACATATAGTCTCTCGTTATGCTAAGAAGTTGGAGCATGATTTATTATTGATTGTCTTCCTTATGAGTGGCGGTCGGTGACGAGCGATGGTCTTTTCCTACCAATCTATCCCCCTAGGGGCATGCGAGTAGTACTTTGCTTCAAGGGCTAATAAACTTTCACAATAAGTATATGAGTTCTTTTGTGACTAATGTTAGTCCATGGATTATACGCACTCTCACATTTCCGCAATTTGCTATCCTCTTCGGTACCGTGCATTGCCCTTTCTCACCTCGAGAGTTGGTGCAAACTTCGCGGTGCATCCAAACCCCGTGATATGATACGCTCTATCACACATAAGCCTCCTCATATCTTCCTCAAAATAGCCACCATACCTACCTACCTTGGCATTTCCATAGACATTCTGAGATATATTGCCATGCAACTTCCACCATTCGGTTTTTATGACACATATCATCATTGTCATATTGCTTTGCATGGTAATATAGCTGGCATAGTATTTGTGGCTCAGCCACCGTTCATCATTTTTTATACATGTTAGCTAGAGAGTAAAATATGGTTGTAGAAATTTTCATGTTACTAAATTACCTCTCTTTGTGTTGAAATTATTAATGCTTCCTTCTTCCTATTTGCATATGCTAGAAATTGCTTGTCTTGATAATTTGTTTTCCTATAAAATGCCTATGCATATGAAGTATGTTAGACTTAAATGTGTTGGTCACATGTTTTATGATGCTCTCTTTGCGCTTTAGTTCTTGTCTTTTACGTGAGCATCATTAATATCCCAAGCCTATCTTAATGGCTATAAAGAAAGAACTTGTTGGGAGACAACCCAATATTTTTTGTTTTTCAGTGTGCACACAATTATGCTACTGTTATGGTTGTGTTTTTGTGTTTAAATTATTGTTTGTGCCAAGTAAAGCCTTTGGGGTGATTTGGATGATAGTTGCTTTGGTTCTGTGAGAAAACAGAAACTTTTGCGCCAAGTAACATAATTTTCTAAATTCACCAGAACATGATAAAATTCTAAATTGTTTACACATGATTGATATACAAATTTCCCACGTTTTCCTAATTTTTCATAATGTTTGGAGTTACAGAAGTATGGTCATTGTTCAGATCATTACAAATTGTTCTGTTTTTTATCTATTCTATTTTCGTTGCATTGTTTGGTTCTTTTAATGAATCTATGGATTGTATCGGGGGGGGGGGGTATAAGTCATGGTGAAGTTAGAATACAATAGGTACTACACAATAATAAAATATAAATGGGTTTACAAACAGTACCTAAAGTTCTGATTTGCTTGTTATACTAAGGGATCTCATGAGTTTTCTGTTGAGTTTTGCGTGCTGAAGTTTTCAAGTTTTGAGTGAGATCATGATGGATAAGGGAATAAGGAGTGGCAAGACCCTAAGCTTGGGGATGTAGGATTGCAATCTATATCAAGAACAATGAAATCTACGGGCACATAATTCCTATTTTCAACAATAAGAACATCATTAATTCTTCCCATAGGTTTCTTAATAGTGGAATCCGCGAGGTGCAAATTTAAAGAACAATCGTCAAATTCACGGAAACCTAACACATCACACAAAGTTTTTGGAATCATGGAAACACTAGCACCCAAATCACATAAAGCATAGCATTCATGATCTTTAATTTTAATTTTAATAGTGGGTTCCCACTCATCATAAAGTTTTCTAGGGATAGAAACTTCCAATTCAAGCTTTTCTTCATAAGACTGCATTAAAGCATCAAAGATATGTTTAGTAAAAGCTTTATTTTGATTATAAACATGCGGAGAATTTAGCACAGATTGCAACAAGGAAATACAATCTATTAAAGAACAATTATCATAATTAAATTCCTTGAAATCCAAAATAGTGGGTTCATTGCTATGTAAAGTTTTGACCTCTCCAATCCCACTTTTACCAATTTTAGCATTATGATCTAAAAACTCTGAATCATTGGACGCCTTTTAACTAAAGTTGACTCATCTCCAGTCCCATCATTATCAAGGTTCATATTGCAAAACAAAGATTTAATAGGGGACACATCAATCACTTTTAGATCTTCATCCTTATTATCATGAAGTTCTTCCGGTTTGGCAGCCATCTTATTAACTAAGGTGGCCTGCTTATCCGAAATTTGGGCTATTAAGTTTTCAAGATGAGCGAACAGAGATTTCAGACCATAAAATTCTTTAGACATATCATCGAGCTCTTTATTCATGTACCCCATAAAACTTCTTGAAGGAAATATGCCCTAGAGGCAATAATAAAGTTATTATTTATTTCCTTATAATCATGATAAATGTTTATTATTCATGCTAGAATTGTATTTTCCGGAAACATAATACATGTGTGAATACATAGACAAACAGAGTGTCACTAGTATGCCTCTACTTGACTAGCTCGTTAATCAAAGATGGTTATGTTTCCTAACCATGAACAATGAGTTGTTATTTGATTAACGAGGTCACATCATTAGTAGAATGATCTGATTGACATGACCCATTTCATTAGCTTAGCACCTGATCGTTTAGTATGTTGCTATTGCTTTCTTCATGACTTATACATGTTCCTACGACTATGAGATTATGCAACTCCCGTTTACCGGAGGAACACTTTGGGTGCTACCAAACGTCACAACGTAAATGGGTGATTATAAAGGAGTACTACAGGTGTCTCCAATGGTCGATGTTGGGTTGGCGTATTTCGAGATTAGGATTTGTCACTCCAATTGTCGGAGAGGTATCTCTGGGCCCTCTCGGTAATACACATCACATAAGCCTTGCAAGCATTACAACTAATATGTTAGTTGTGAGATGATGTATTACGGAACGAGTAAAGAGACTTGCCGTTAACGAGATTGAACTAGGTATTGGATACCGACGATCGAATCTCGGGCAAGTAACATACCGATGACAAAGGGAACAACGTATGTTGTTATGCGGTCTGACCGATAAAGATCTTCGTAGAATATGTAGGAGCCAATATGGGCATCCAGGTCCCGCTATTGGTTATTGACCAGATACATGTCTCGGTCATGTCTACATTGTTCTCGAACCCGTAGGGTCCGCACGCTTAAGGTTACGATGACAGTTATATTATGAGTTTATGCATTTTGATGTACCGAAGGTTGTTCGGAGTCCCGGATGTGATCACGGACATGACGAGGAGTCTCTAAATGGTCGAGACGTAAAGATTGATATATTGGAAGCCTATGTTTGGACATCGGAAGTGTTCCGGGTGAAATCGGGATTTTACCGGGTTACCGGGAGGTTACCGGAACCCCCCGGGAGCCATATGGGCCATCATGGGCCTTAGTGGAAAGGAGAAAGGGGCAGCCCAAGGTGGCTGCGCCTCTTTCCCCTCCCCTAGTCCTATTAAGACTAGGAGAAGGTGGCCGGCCCCCATCTCTCCCTTCCCCTCCGAGGAATCCTAGTTGGACTAGGATTGGGGGGAGGAATCCTACTCCCAGAGGGAGTAGGACTCTCCTGCGCCTCCCTCTTTGGCCGGCCAGCCTCCCCTCCTCTCCTCCTTTATATACGGAGGCAGGGGCACCTCTAAACACACAAGTTGACACAAGTTGATCCACGTGATCGATTCCTTAGCCGTGTGCGGTGCCCCCTGCCACCATATTCCTCGATAATACTGTAGCGGAGTTTAGGCGAAGCCCTGCTGCTGTAGTTCATCAAGATCGTCACCACGCCGTCGTGCTGACGAAACTCTTCCCCGACACTTTGCTGGATCGGAGTCCGGGGATCGTCATCGAGCTGAACGTGTGCTCGAACTCGGAGGTGCCGTAGTTTCGGTGCTTGATCGGTTGGATCGTGAAGACGTACGACTACTTCCTCTACGTCGTGTCATTGCTTCCGCAGTCGGTCTGCGTTGGGTACGTAGACAACACTCTCCTCTCGTTGCTATGCATCACATGATCCTGTGTGCGCGTAGGAAATTTTTTGAAATTACTACGAAACCCAACAGTGGCATCCGAGCCTAGGTTAATGTTGTTGATGTTATATGCACGAGTAGAACACAAGTGAGTTGTGGACGATACAAGTCATACTGCGTACCAGCATGTCATATTTTGGTTCAGCGGTATTGTTGGACGAGACGACCCGGACCAACCTTGCGCGTACGCTTACGCGAGACCGGTTCCCTCGACGTGCTTTGCACAGAGATGGCTTGCGGGCGACTGCCTCTCCAACTTTAGTTGAACCAAGTATGGCTACGCCCGGTCCTTGCGAAGGTTAAAACGGAGTCTATTTGACAAACTATCGTTGTGGTTTTGATGCGTAGGTGAGATTGGTTCTTACTTAAGCCCGTAGCAGCCACGTAAAACATGCAACAACAAAGTAGAGGACGTCTAACTTGTTTTTGCAGGGCATGTTGTGATGTGATATGGTCAAGGCATGATGCTGAATTTTATTGTATGAGATGATCATGTTTTGTAACCAAGTTATCGGCAACTGGCAGGAGCCATATGGTTGTCGCTTTATTGTATGCAATGCAATCGCGATGTAATGCTTTACTTTATTACTAAACGGTAGTGATAGTCGTGGAAGCATAAGATTGGCGAGACGACAACGATGCTACGATGGAGATCAAGGTGTCGCGCCGGTGACGATGGTGATCATGACGGTGCTTCGGAGATGGAGATCACAAGCACAAGATAAGGATGGCCATATCATATCACTTATATTGATTGCATGTGATGTTTATCTTTTTATGCATCTTATCTTGCTTTGATTGACGGTAGCATTATAAGATGATCTCTCACTAAATTATCAAGAAGTGTTCTCCCTGAGTATGCACCGTTGCAAAAGTTCTTCGTGCTGAGACACCACGTGATGATCGGGTGTGATAAGCTCTACGTTCAAATACAACGGGTGCAAAACAGTTGCGCACGCAGAATACTCAGGTTAAACTTGACGAGCCTAGCATATGCAGATATGGCCTCGGAACACGGAGACCGAAAGGTCGAGCGTGAATCATATAGTAGATATGATCAACATAATGATGTTCACCGATGAAACTACTCCATCTCACGTGATGATCGGACATGGTTTAGTTGATTTGGATCACGTGATCACTTAGAGGATTAGAGGGATGTCTATCTAAGTGGGAGTTCTTTAATAATATGATTAATTGAACTTAAAATTTATCATGAACTTAGTCCCTGATAGTATCTTGCTTGTTTATGTTGATTGTAGATAGATGGCTCGTGCTGTTGTTCCGTTAATTAATGCGTTCCTTGAGAAAGCAAAGTTGAAAGATGATGGTAGCAATTACACGGACTGGGTCCGTAACTTGAGGATTATCCTCATTGCTGCACAGAAGAATTACGTCCTGGAAGCACCGCTGGGTGCCAGGCCTGCTGCTGGAGCAACGCCAGATGTTATGAACGTCTGGCAGAGCAAAGCTGATGACTACTCGATAGTTCAGTGTGCCATGCTTTACGGCTTAGAATCGGGACTTCAACGACGTTTTGAACGTCATGGAGCATATGAGATGTTCCAGGAGTTGAAGTTAATATTTCAAGCAAATGCCCGGATTGAGAGATATGAAGTCTCCAATAAGTTCTATAGCTGCAAGATGGAAGAGAACAGTTCTGTCAGTGAGCATATACTCAAAATGTCTGGGTATAATAATCACTTGATTCAATTGGGAGTTAATCTTCCGGATGATTGCGTCATTGACAGAATTATCCAATCACTGCCACCAAGCTACAAGAGCTTCGTGATGAACTATAATATGCAAGGGATGAACAAGACTATTCCCGAGCTCTTCGCAATGCTGAAAGATGCGGAGGTAGAAATCAAGAAGGAGCATCAAGTGTTGATGGTTAACAAGACCACTAGTTTCAAGAAAAAGGGCAAAGGGAAGAAAAAGGGGAACTTCAAAAAGAACGGCAAGCAAGTTGCTGCTCAAGAGAAGAAACCCAAGTCTAGACCTAAGCCTGAAACTGAGTGCTTCTACTACAAGCAGACTGGTCACTGGAAGCGGAACTGCCCCAAGTATTTGGCGGATAAGAAGGATGGCAAGGTGAACAAAGGTATATGTGATATACATGTTATTGATGTGTACCTTACCAATGCTCGCAGTAGCACCTGGGTATTTGATACTGGTTCTGTTGCTAATATTTGCAACTCGAAACAGGGACTACAGAATAAGCGGGCACTGGCAAAGGACGAGGTGACGATGCGCGTGGGAAACGGTTCCAAAGTCGATGTGATCGCGGTCGGCACGCTACCTCTACATCTACCTTCGGGATTAATATTAGACCTAAATAATTGTTATTTGGTGCCAGCGTTGAGCATGAACATTATATCTGGATCTTGTTTAATGCGAGACGGTTATTCATTTAAATCAGAGAATAATGGTTGTTCTATTTATATGAGTAATATCTTTTATGGTCATGCACCCTTGAAGAGTGGTCTATTCTTACTAAATCTCGATAGTTGTAATACACATATTCATAATGTTGAAACCAAAAGATACATAGTTGATAATGAAAGTGCAACTTATTTGTGGCACTGTCGTTTAGGTCATATCGGTGTAAAACGCATGAAGAAACTCCATACTAATGGACTTTTGGAACCACTTGATTATGAATCACTTGGTACTTGCGAACCGTGCCTCATGGGCAAGATGACTAAAACACCGTTCTCCGGTACTATGGAGAGAGCAACAGATTTGTTGGAAATCATACATACCGATGTATGTGGTCCGATGAATATTGAGGCTCGTGGCGGATATCGTTATTTTCTCACCTTCACAGATGATTTGAGCAGATATGGATATATCTACTTAATGAAGCATAAGTCTGAAACATTTGAAAAGTTCAAAGAATTTCAGAGTGAAGTTGAAAATCATCGTAACAAGAAAATAAAGTTTCTACGATCTGATCGTGGAGGAGAATATTTGAGTTACGAGTTTGGTGTACATTTGAAAAACTGTGGAATAGTTTCGCAACTCACGCCCCCCGGAACACCACAGCGTAATGGTGTGTCCGAACGTCGTAATCGTACTTTACTAGATATGGTGCGATCTATGATGTCTCTTACAGATTTACCGCTATCATTTTGGGGATATGCTTTAGAGACGGCCGCATTCACGTTAAATAGGGCACCATCAAAATCCATTGAGATGACGCCTTATGAACTATGGTTTGGCAAGAAACCAAAGTTGTCGTTTCTTAAAGTTTGGGGCTGCGATGCTTATGTGAAAGCTTCAACCTGATAAGCTCGAACCCAAATCGGAGAAATGTGTATTCATAGGATACCCAAAGGAAACTGTTGGGTACACCTTCTATCACAGATCCGAAGGCAAAACATTTGTTGCTAAGAATGGATCATTTCTAGAGAAGGAGTTTCTCTCGAAAGAAGTGAGTGGGAGGAAAGTAGAACTTGACGAGGTAACTGTACCTGCTCCCTTACTGGAAAGTAGTTCATCACAGAAAACTGTTTCAGTGACACCTACACCAGTTAGTGAGGAAGCCAATGATAATGATCATGAAACTTCAGATCAAGATACTACTGAACTTCGTAGATCAACCAGAGTAAGATCCGCACCAGAGTGGTACAGTAATCCTGTTCTGGAGGTCATGCTACTAGATCATGATGAACCTACGAACTATGAAGAAGCGATGGTGAGCCCAGATTCCGCAAAGTGGCTAGAAGCCATGAAATCTGAGATGGGATCCATGTATGAGAACAAAGTATGGACTTTGGTTGACTTGCCCGATGATCGGCAAGCGATTGAGAATAAATGGATCTTTAAGAAGAAGACTGACGCCGATGGTAATGTTACTGTCTACAAAGCTCGACTTGTCGCAAAAGGTTTTCGGCAAGTTCAAGGAATTGACTACGATGAGACCTTCTCACCCGTAGCGATGCTTAAGTCCGTCCGAATCATGTTAGCAATTGCCGCATTTTATGATTATGAAATTTGGCAAATGGATGTCAAAACTGCATTCCTGAATGGATTCCTGGAAGAAGAGTTGTATATGATGCAACCAGAAGGTTTTGTCGATCCAAAGGGAGCTAACAAAGTGTGCAAGCTCCAGCGATCCATTTATGGACTGGTGCAAGCCTCTCGGAGTTGGAATAAACGTTTTGATAGTGTGATCAAAGCATTTGGTTTTATACAGACTTTTGGAGAAGCCTGTATTTACAAGAAAGTGAGTGGGAGCTCTGTAGCATTTCTGTTATTATATGTGGATGACATATTACTGATTGGAAATGATATAGAATTTCTGGATAGCATAAAGGGATACTTGAATAAAAGTTTTTCAATGAAAGACCTCGGTGAAGCTGCTTACATATTAGGCATTAAGATCTATAGAGACAGATCAAGACGCTTAATTGGACTTTCACAAAGCACATACCTTGACAAAATTTTGAAGAAATTCAAAATGGATCAAGCAAAGAAAGGGTTCTTGCCTGTGTTACAAGGTGTGAAATTGAGTAAGACTCAATGCCCGACCACTGCAGAAGATAGAGAGAATATGAAAGATGTTCCCTATGCATCAGCCATAGGCTCTATCATGTATGCAATGCTGTGTACCAGACCTGATGTGTGCCTTGCTATAAGTTTAGCAGGGAGGTACCAAAGTAATCCAGGAATGGATCACTGGACAGCGGTCAAGAACATCCTGAAATACCTGAAAAGGACTAAGGATATGTTTCTCGTATATGGAAGTGACAAAGAGCTCATCGTAAAAGGTTACGTTGATGCAAGCTTTGACACTGATCCGGACGATTCAAAATCGCAAACCGGATACGTGTTTACATTAAACGGTGGAGCTGTCAGTTGGTGCAGTTCTAAACAAAGCGTCGTACGGGATCTACATGTGAAGCGGAATACATAGCTGCTTCGGAAGCAGCAAATGAAGGAGTCTGGATGAAGGAGTTCATATCCGATCTAGGTGTCATACCTAGTGCATCGGGTCCAATGAAAATCTTTTGTGACAATACTGGTGCAATTGCCTTGGCAAAGGAATCCAGATTTCACAAAAGGACCAAACACATCAAGAGACGCTTCAACTCCATCCGGGATCTAGTCCAGGTGGGAGACATAGAGATTTGCAAGATACATACGGATCTGAATATTGCAGACCCGTTGACTAAGCCTCTTCCACGAGCAAAACATGATCAGCACCAAAGCTCCATGGGTGTTAGATTCATTACAGTGTAATCTAGATTATTGACTCTAGTGCAAGTGGGAGACTGAAGGAAATATGCCCTAGAGGCAATAATAAAGTTATTATTATTTCCTTATAATCATGATAAATGTTTATTATTCATGCTAGAATTGTATTTTCCGGAAACATAATACATGTGTGAATACATAGACAAACAGAGTGTCACTAGTATGCCTCTACTTGACTAGCTCGTTAATCAAAGATGGTTATGTTTCCTAACCATGAACAATGAGTTGTTATTTGATTAACGAGGTCACATCATTAGTAGAATGATCTGATTGACATGACCCATTCCATTAGCTTAGCACCTGATCGTTTAGTATGTTGCTATTGCTTTCTTCATGACTTATACATGTTCCTACGACTATGAGATTATGCAACTCCCGTTTACCGGAGGAACACTTTGGGTACTACCAAACGTCACAACGTAAATGGGTGATTATAAAGGAGTACTACAGGTGTCTCCAATGGTCGATGTTGGGTTGGCGTATTTCGAGATTAGGATTTGTCACTCCGATTGTCGGAGAGGTATCTCTGGGCCCTCTCGGTAATACACATCACATAAGCCTTGCAAGCATTACAATTAATATGTTAGTTGTGAGATGATGTATTACGGAACGAGTAAAGAGACTTGCCGTTAACGAGATTGAACTAGGTATTGGATACCGACGATCGAATCTCGGGCAAGTAACATACCGATGACAAAGGGAACAACGTATGTTGTTATGCGGTCTGACCGATAAAGATCTTCGTAGAATATGTAGGAGCCAATATGGGCATCCAGGTCCCGCTATTGGTTATTGACCAGAGACATGTCTCGGTCATGTCTACATTGTTCTCGAACCCGTAGGGTCCGCACGCTTAAGGTTACGATGACAGTTATATTATGAGTTTATGCATTTTGATGTACCTAAGGTTGTTCGGAGTCCCGGATGTGATCACGGACATGACGAGGAGTCTCGAAATGGTCGAGACATAAAGATTGATATATTGGAAGCCTATGTTTGGACATCGGAAGTGTTCCGGGTGAAATCGGGATTTTACCGGGTTACCGGGAGGTTACCGGAACCCCCCGGGAACCACATGGGCCTTCATGGGCCTTAGTGGAAAGGAGAAAGGGGCAGCCCAAGGGGGCTGCGCGCCTCCCCCCCTTCCCCTAGTCCTATTAGGACTAGGAGAGGTGGCCGGCCACCCCTCTCCCTCTTTCCCCCTTGGGAATCCTAGTTGGAATAGGATTGGAGGGGAGTCCTACTCCCGGTAGGAGTAGGACTCCTCCTGCGCCTCCTCCTCCTGGCCGGCGCACCCTCCCCCCTTGGCTCCTTTATATACTGAGGCAGGGGCACCTCTAAACACACAAGTTGACACAAGTTGATCCACGTGATCGATTCCTTAGCCGTGTGCGGTGCCCCCTGCCACCATATTCCTCGATAATACTGTAGCGGAGTTTAGGCGAAGCCCTGCTGCTGTAGTTCATCAAGATCGTCACCACGCCGTCGTGCTGACGAAACTCTTCCCCGACACTTTGCCGGATCGGAGTCCGGGGATCGTCATCGAGCTGAACGTGTGCTCGAACTCGGAGGTGCCGTAGTTTCGGTGCTTGATCGGTTGGATCGTGAAGACGTACGACTACTTCCTCTACGTCGTGTCATTGCTTCCGCAGTCGGTCTGCGTTGGGTACGTAGACAACACTCTCCTCTCGTTGCTATGCATCACATGATCCTGTGTGCGCGTAGGAAAATTTTTGAAATTACTACGAAATCCCAGCACTTCTTTGTTCTTTAACCTCGTTTCTAAAGAAATTATTATGCTCAAACTGCAAGGACATAAAACTTCTAACATTATTTTCAATTTCTTCCAACCTTCTAAGGTGAGGATCAAAACTTTTTGGTAAGGCCATCACGGCAAACAATCCAACACACAAGCGCACAAGAGGCGAGCGAAAAAAGACAAACAGAAAGATAGGGCAAATAGAACGGCAAGGGTGAAGTGGGGGAGAGGAAAACGAGAGGCAAATGGCAAATAATGTAATGCGAGGGATAAGAGTTTATGATGGGTACTTGGTATGTCTTGACTTGATGTAGATCTCCCCGGCAACGGCGCCAGAAATCCTTCTTGCTACCTCTTGAGCACTGCGTTGGTTTTCCCTTGAAGAGGAAAGGGTGATGTAGTAAATTAGCGTAAGTATTTCCCTCGGTTTTTGAGAACCAAGGTATCAATCTAGTAGGAGACTACACGCAAGTCCCTCGTACCTACACAAACAAATAAGAAACTCGCAACCAACGCGATAAAGGGGTTGTCAATCCCTTCACGGTCACTTACGAGAGTGAGATCTGGTAGAGATAATAGTAATAAGATAAATATTTTTGGTATTTTTATGATAAAGATTGAAAGTAAATATTGTGAAATAAAATAGATTGGAAACTTATATGATAAAATATAGACCCGGGGGCCATAGGTTTCACTAGTGGCTTCTCTCAAGATAGCATAAGTATTATGGTGGGTGAACAAATTACTGTCGAGCAATTGATAGAAAAGTGCATAATTATGAGAATATCTAGGCATGATCATGTATATAGGCATCACGTCTGCGACAAGTAGACCGAAATGATTCTGCATCTACTACTATTACTCCACACATTGACCGCTATCCAGCATGCATCAAGAGTACTAAGTTCATAAGAACAGACTAACGCATTAAGCAAGATGACAAGATGTAGAGGGATAAACTCAAGCAATATGATATAAACCCCATCTTTTTATCCTCGATGGCAACAATACAATATGTACCTTGCTGCCCCTGCTGTCACTGGGAAAGGACACCGCAAGATTGAACCCAAAGCTAAGCACTTCTCCCGTTGCAAGAAAGATCAATCTAGTAAGCCAACCCAAACTGATAATTCCAAGAGACTTGCAAAGACAATTAAATCATACATATAAGAATTCAGAGAATAACCAAATATTGTTCATAGATAATCTTGATCATAAACCCACGATTCATCGGATCTCGACAAACACACCGCAAAAAGAGTTACATCGAATAGATCTCCAAGAAGATCGAGGAGAACTTTGTATTGAGATCCAAAGAGAGAGAAGAAGCCATCTAGCTAATAACTATGGACCCGAAGGTCTGAGGTAAACTACTCACACATCATCAGAGAGGCTATGGTGTTGATGTAGAAGCCCTCCGTGATTGATTCCCCCTCCGGCAGAGCTCCAGAAAAGGCCCCAAGATGGGATCTCTTGGGTACAGAATGTTGTGGCGGTGGAAATAGGGTTTCGTGGTGCTCCTGGATTTTTTCGGGGTATATGGGTATATATAGGAGGAAGAAGTAGGTCGGTGGAGCTACGAGGGGCCCATGATGGTGGAGGGCGCACCCAGGGGGGTAGGCGTGCCCCTTGCCTCGTGGCCGCCTCATTTGTTTTTTGACGTCCACTCCAAGTCCCCTGGGTCACGTTTGTTCCAAAAATAACTCTCCCGAAGGTTTCATTCCGTTTGGATTCTGTTTGATATTCCTTTTCTGCGAAACACTAAAATAGGCAAAAAAACAGCAATTTGCACTGGGCCTTGGGTTAGTAGGTTAGTCCTAAAAATAATATAAAAGTGCTCAGTAAAGCCAATTAAACATCCAAAACAGATAATATGATAGCATGGAACAATAAAAAAATTATAGATACGTTGGAGACGTATCAAGGACTAAGGAAATGTTTCTCGGTTATGGAGGTGACCAAGAGTTTGTCGTAAGGAGTACGTCAATGCAAGCTTTTACACTGATCCGGATGACTCTGAGTATCAATCTGGATACATATTGAAAGTGGGAGCAATTAGCTAGAGTAGCTCCATGCAGAGCAATATAGACTTAGAAATATGAAAAATACATACGGATCTGAATATGGCAGACCCGTTGACTAAACTTCTCTCATAAGCAAAACATGATCACACTTGAGTACTTTTTGGGTGTTAATCACATAGTAATATGAACTATATTATTGACTCTAGTAAACCCTTCGGGTGTTGGTCACATGGCAATGTGAACTATGGGCGTTAATCACATAAAGATGCAAACTATTGGTGTTAAATCACATGGCGATATGAACTAGATTATTGACTCTAGTGCAAGTGGGAGACTGAAGCAAATATGCCCCAGAGGAAATAATAAAGTTGTTATTTATATTTCCTTATATCATGATAAATGTTTATTATTCATGCTAGAATTGTATAAACCGGAAACTTAGTGCATGTGTGAATACATAGACAAAACAGAGTGTCCCTAGTATGCCTCTACTTGACTAGCTCCTTAATCAAAGATGGTTAAGTTTCCTGACCCTATACATGTGTTGTCATTTGATGAACGGGATCACATCATTAGAGAATGATGTGATGGAAAAGACCCATCCGTTAGCTTAGCATAATGACCGTTAAGTTTTATTGCTATTGCTTTCTTCATGACTTATACATATTCCTCTGACTATGAGATTATGCAACTCCCAAATACCGGAGGAACACCGTCTGTGCTATCAAATGTCACAACGTAACTGGGTGATTATTAAGATGCTCTACGGGTGTCTCCAAAGGTGTTTGTTGGGTTGGCATAAATCAAGATTAGGATTTGTCACTCCAAGTATTGGAGAGGTATCTCTAGGCCCTCTCGATAATGCACATCACTATAAGCCTTACAAGCAATGTGACTAATGAGTTAGTTGCGGGATGATGCATTATGGAACGAGTAAAGAGACTTGCCAGTAACGAGATTGAACTAGGTATGAGGATATCGACGATCGAATCTCGGGCAAGTAACATACCGATGACAAAGGGAATACCGTATGTTGCTATGCGGTTTGACCGATAAATATCTTCGAAGAATATGTAGGAGCCAATATGAGCATCCAGGTTCCGCTATTGGTTATCGACCAGAGATGTGTCTCGGTCATGTCTACATAGTTCTCAAACCCGTAGGGTCCACACGCTTAACGTTCGATGATGATTTCTATTATGATTTATGTGTTTTGGTTACCGAAGTTTGTTCGGAGTCCCGGATGAGATCACGGACATGACAAGGAGTATCGAAATGGTCAAGAGGTAAAGATTCATATATTGGAAGGTAGTATTCGGACATCAGAATGGTTCCGAGTAATTCGGGTATTTTTCCAGAGTACTGAGGGGTTACCGGACCCCCCTGGGGAAATGTTGGGCCAACATGGGCCTAAGGGAGAGAGAAGGAAGCCCACGGGGGGGGGGGGGTGGCCGCGCGCCCCCCTCCTAGGGAGTCTGAATAGGACAAGGAGGAGGGGCGGTGCCCCCTTCCCTTTCCCTCTCCCTCTCCTTCCTATTCCCTCCAGTCGAGGAAGGAAAAGGGGGGATCATACTTGGGCTAGGTGTCCAAGTAGGACTCCCCCCATGGCGCGCCCCTCCTGGCCGCCGGCCTCTCCCCCCCTCCTTTATATACGTGGGCAGGGGCACCCCAATGCCACACCAAGATTTCTCTTAGCCGTGTGTGGTGCTCCCCTCCATAGTTTACTCCTCCAGTCATAGCGTCGTAGTGCTTAGGCGAAGCCCTGCGCGGATCACATCACCATCACCGTCGCCACGCCGTCATGCTGACGGAACTCTCCCTCGACACTCTACTGGATCAAGGGTTCGAGGGACGTCATCGAGATGAACGTGTGGTGAACACAGAGGTGTCGTATGTTCGATACTTGGATCGGTTGGATTGTGAAGACGTTCGACTACATCAACCGCGTTAATCTAATGCTTCCACTTTTGGTCTACGAGGGTACGTGGACACACTCTCCCCGTCTCGTTGCTATGCATCTCCTAGATAGATCTTGTGTGATCGTAGGAAATTTTTGAAATTACATACTATGTTCCCCAACAACAACTGTTGAAGATGCACCACCGGTTCAGATGTCGGCCGCTGAAGCAGCGGGGGGAGACCCAGCTGTAGTACATGCTCAGCAGACCAACCTGGTGGAACGGACTGCTAAGCAGTCTGATGCTTCAGAACTGCCTGCGAAGCAGTCTGTAGGTCCATAACCGACTGCTCATCAGTCCGTCGGTCCACAGTCGCGTGATCAGCATACCAATGCGTCAGCACTTCCTGCTCAGCAAACCAATGCGTTGGCATGGCCTCCTCAGCACACCGACAAGTTGGCACCACCTGCACAGAAACCTGACATAGCTTCAATGCATGGTCAGCAGTCCGATGCCTCTGCTTCTACAACCCATCAGTCCGTCACAGCAGCACCACCAACTCAGTGATCCGGCATAGATAAACTGTCTGCTAAGCAGTCCGTCCAAGCTTCACCGTCTGGTCGACAGTCTAACTTGCAGGCAACCAGACGTTCTGCCAGAAATGCTTCAAGTACCAAGAAGGAAGTTGCCAAAAAGGCTACACCCCCGAGGAAGCGCAGCGGGAAAGTGAAGAGGAAAGAGAATGATTGCCTCTTACTTAAAGCACTCATCGCCCAGAACCAAATTAACAACAGCTTGTTCGAATCGAGGAGTAATATTATTTCTGGCGCCATGGATGATGAAGAAGTACGATTTTTGCTTGCTAAAATTAAAGCAGATGTACTTCAAGCACGCTATTACGTCCATGGCCAGCCATTTCTTGTTGGCGAATACTTTGATGAGTGCGTCTCCAGTTGCCGCGAGTTACATGAATATTGCATGGATCTAATCACAGAAGGTCGTCATGGTTTGCTAGTCCACTACAACAGAGATCATTTCTGACGCGATGCTGGTTCCATCAATGTGAGTTTCGAGGATTTACATCTCTTCTTAAACTTCAACGAGCTCGATGCCACTCTTGTTAGATGCCTGATTTTGTAAGTACTTAACAAACTCTGATCAACTTCTCCATACAAGGCTGTAAATAATAAACAGCTAACTGCATTTTATTCCTCTCAGGAGATTGAACGCCCAGAGAAGAAAAATGGAGTGTGTATTTCATAGATCTTGAATTAGCAAATGGCACAACAATACATGGTAAGGACCTACGGGACTGGGCCGCTAACACGATCGTCCGTCTCTTCGAAAACACGTCCCATGCAGAATCATTTCTCTGGCCATATCATGAACGGTAAGTCAAGTAAACAACCACGCATACACTGATTGTCTTTCAGATTTCGACATAATTCGTAAGTTCATGGCTTTCTTAATATGTAGCAATCACTGGATATTGGTATTCATTGTTCCAAACAAGAACACGGTTTACTACATCGATTCTCTCAGAGAGTCAACAAACGCTCAGGATCTGACGCATCTTCAGCAATTCATCGATAGGTGTTGAATTATGTGATGTTGAAATTAATTTGCATTCATATCTGGTTCAATAATTGATGTTGTCAAAATTCATCTTCATTTGCAGTGTGCTCGCATTGTGGAAAACTAAACCAGGGAACCTGTTCAAGAGGGAACTACCTCTGCAGCACGAGATCGTTTCCCCAGTAACACACTGAAATCCGTTATTTTTGGATAATTTATCCAATAGTCTGCAAATACATTTTCTTACGCTAGTCAAATGTTCAAGCTTCTAAATAAACCTCTTTCTATTTTGTCCAAAGAAAAAATAATACATCTAACACCGGTTAGGTTGTTCCTAACAGGACAAATACATGACTAATTCTGTACAAAAAAATTTAGTGTCCTCAGCAAGAAGCAGGGACCAACCTTTGTGGATACTATGTTTGCAGACACACGATCTCCATCTGCAAATATGCTCATAGTAGTGACGATCCTCGCGAATTAGTAACAGTAAGTCTATCTTAATTAATATCTTCTACTCCACTCATATGGCACATTTTGATCTTAAAAACACTGCAGCTCATCTTAAAACCGAGGACCCCTGAACCGCTCCCGGCAGGTGAGTTGCTGATGGTTCGGAGATTTATCAGCGACTTCTTCCTGAATCACTACATCAATCCCACTGGTGATAATGAAGATTTCAGGATGCCTTCTCCTGCAACATTGAGTAAGAGTTAGCCGCTAAACATATATATACACATGGATCCATTGTTTTCCATCTGATGAGGTCTTCATATTTTGTACAATATGATTACTTATGTAATGCATATATGTGTGGACAAATCATTGGAATTTAGCTACCATATGTTCAATTGCAATTGTTGCAAAATCTGATGAATGTTCTTCCTGTGGACACTAAATGTTCAATTGAATATTGTGGTGAATTTGCTTTTCGCGTGCTGATTCGAAATAGGATATTTTTATTTATTTGTTCAATTGAATATTGTGGCGAATTTGCTTTTTGCGTGCCGATTCAAAATGGGGTATTTTGGTTTATTTGTTCAATTGAATATTGTGGCGAATTTGCTTTTTGCCTGCCGATTCAAAATGGGATATGTTTTTTTAACCTGGAAATTGCTCCGCACACGGTTCAACTAAATGAGTGTGTGCGATCCGCATCGGAAAGCATATGTCAATCGTAGCAGAACCGTCGGTGATACACAGCAGATTGCAAATGATTTGTAGCGCTACTACGTGTGCGTAGGGTCTCCAGAACCGTTTGTGATATCGCGTTATCACACATGAGAACTCGGAGTAAACCGTGCCCAGTGTAAAATACAATCCCAGTCGTATTTTTTCTAGCAAATGTGTGGGATCCCAAACGAAAAGCACACATCACTCTTCCGGCAACCGTCGGTGATACCCAACAAATCACAAACGGTATGCAGCACTTTTATGCGTGCAAAGAGGCTCCTGAACCGTTTGTGATAGAACATTATTGCAGATGGTAATTGTTGGGAAACGTGTGCGATGGGGTCTTGTATGGCAGATGGGTTACGCAGAAAACTCGTGTGCGATGGGGCACAAATCGCACACAGTTCATATGTTGGCCCATGTGCCTTACATATTGTTTCCCAAATGGTTCATTACGACAGACCGTATGGTTTCACTGCGTTATTAGAAACGTTTAATCACCGATACCACACGCGCAAAAGAATTTAGTGTGTGTTGCATCGCACATGATTACATTTTGGAAGGCCTCTGGATCATTGCTCCATATCCCCGACGGTTTCTGGGTCGTGTGGGAAGGACACTCTATCGCCCACACTCACTTGGCAACGGTCCCAAATGTCATCACAGAAAGGGGTTAAAACCATTTGTTTAGCACCGACGCGTACCAGTGCATATCAATATATTTTTAGCAAGCGAAGATGCAAGCGAATAGAAGGCACATGGCAACACAAGCAAACATAAGATCGAATGAGAGAAAGGCAAACAAAAAAGGCGAAATCAAAAGGCAAATATTTTTGTATTTTTCTAAAAATGTTTTAGAAGTGGGGGAGAGGAAAATGAGAGGCAAATGGCAAATAATGTAATGCAAGAGATGAGATTTTATGATGGGTACTTAATAGGCTTGATGTAGACCTGCCTGGCAACGGCGCCAGAAATTCTTCCTGCTACTTCTTGAGCTTGCGTTGTTTTTTCCCTTGAAGAGGAAAGGGTTATGTAGCAAAGTAGAGATAAGTATTTCCATCAGTTAGAGAACCAAGGTATCAATCCAGTAGGAGGTACAAGCAAGTCCCCACTCTATGCACCTGCACAAACAATCAAACACTTGCATCCAACGCGATAAAGGGGTTGTCAATCCCTTCACGATCAATTGCAAAGGTGAGATCTGATAGAGATAGGTATAAAAGATTGCTAAAATGTAAAATAAAGTAAAAGTAAATAAATTGCAGCAAGATATTTTTGGTATGTTTGGTTTATAGATCTGAAAATATATAATGGAAAAAATAGACCCGGGGGCCATAGGTTTCACTAGAGGCTTCTCTCTTGAAGGCAAATAATACGGTGGGTGAACAAATTACTGTCGGGCAATTGATAGAAAAGCGCAAAGTTATGACGATATCCAAGACAATGATTATGCATATAGGCATCACATCCATGTCAAGTAGACCGACTCCTGCCTGCATCTACTACTATTACTCCACACACCGACCGCTATCCAGCATGCATCTAGAGTATTACGTTCATAAAGAACGGAGTAATGCCTTAAGTAAGATGACATGATGTAGAGGGATAAACTCAAGTAATATGATGAAAACCCATCTTTTTATCCTTGATGGAAATAATACAAATACGTGCTTCGCTACCCCTACTTTGTCACTGGGTGAGGACACCGCAAGATTGAACCCAAAACTAAGCACCTCTCCCATTGCAAGAAATACCAATCCAGTAGGCCAAACCAAACCGATTATTCGAAGAGAAATACAAAGATATCAAATCATGCATATAAGAATTCAGAGAAGATTCAAATAATATTCATAGATAATTTGATCATAAATCCACAATTCATCGGATCTCGACAAACACACCGCAAAAGAAGATTACATCGGATAGATCTCCAAGAACATCGAGGAGAACATGGTATTGAGAATCAAAGAGAGAGAGAAGAAGCCATCTAGCTACTAGATATGGACCCATAGGCTGAGGTAAACTACTCACGCTTCATCGGAAGGGCAATAGGGTTGATGTAGATGCCCTCCGTGAACGAATCCCCCTCTGGCAGATTGCAGGAAAAGGCCCCAAGATGGGATATCACGGCAACAGAAGGTTGCAACAACGGAAAAGTATTTTCGTGGCTCTCTCTTAGGTTTTTGGTATATATGTGAATTTATAGGACGAAGATGTAGGTCAGGGGACTCCCGAGGGGGCCACAAGGCAGGGGGTGCCCCCCTAGGGTGCACCCTCCACCCTTGTCATTGCCTCGTGGGTCTTCTGACTTGGACTCCAAGTCGTACAGTTTTCTTCTGGTCCAAGGTTTCTTCTGGTGCAAAGTTTTATTCCGTTTGGACTCCGTTTGATATTCCTTTTCTGTGAAACTCAAAATAAGGAAAAAACAGAAACTGACGCTGGGCTCTAGGTTAATAGGTTAGTCCCAAAAATAATATAAAATAGCATAATAATGCATATAAAACATCCAATACAGATAATATAATAGCATGGAACATTCAAAAATTATAGATACGTTGGAGATGTATCAAGCATCCCCAAGCTTAATTCATGCTCGTCCTCATGTAGGTAAATGATAAAAACAAAAAAATTGATGTGGAATGCTACCTAACGTATCAGGCGCCTTACAAGGCTCCAATGAAGAAGGGAAAGAAGAAGAAGGATTTTTTGGAGACCAAGGGAGGCCTCCGCTTGAGAGACCGTCCAGACACTAAGTCCGGAGATAATGCGGTCCCGTCTGCCCAAGACGGGGTAGGAGGAAGATGAGGAGGAGAGCGCCTCCTCCCATTGCAAGAAGAGGGCAACGTCTAAGGACATCGAGGAGGTGAAACCTTCTCAGGCCCAGAAGAGGCGGTGCAGACCCAAGTTGGTCTTGCCCGACAGTTCGGACTCCCATGAGGAGTCCATGGAATCTAAAGAGGTCCCAGAGAAGGACCGCATGGTCAAGCCCCCCGCCACAAGGTATGAGCTTCCGCATTCCTTGTTTCATTTTTACTTGTTCTTTACTGACAGAAATGGATTGTGTGATATCACAACTCACCGCGCGGCCTCCCTATCGAGCCAACCTCGGAGGGGACCTCTCCGCCCGCCGACTTGGCGGCTGCGGATCAGCACCACACTCTGCATGGCCCCTTGTCCCTGAAGAGGCCACGGAGGTTTTGTCCCAAAGGTCCCCTCCCCGCCTGAACACGGGTGAGGGGGCGACACAGTCATGGACGAGGCTGATGCCTCGGTCACCGAAGACCAGGAGGGTGCATCTCTCCTACCCAATGTGGGAGGAGAGTCCAGACCATCTAGACCCTCCCAGCCGGCCGCACCTGAGCCCCCAAGGCCCTCACAGGTGCCGGTCCCACCTTCTGATGGGGAAGGGTTGAGGTCCCGCCGCCCGCGTCAGACACCAATAACCAGGCGGTGGCGGATTGGCCGAACGCGATGGAGGAGTTGGTAAACAACTTAGTTATTATTGACGGGCACCGCACCCTTATGGGTGCGGTTCTTCGAGGTGTTCGGTCCGTCCATGCCCGACTGAACGATATTGTCCAGGGCCTTCTAATAGGCTTTGAGGTGAGTCAAGTAATGTTCTTTCCCCGCAAGACGGTTTTAACTCTTTTTTTGTTTAGCCAAAGTATGAACATGACATATATATATAACAGCCCCGAGACTCTGTATGGATTGCAAAAACCTTACAGAGGGTCAAATATTTGTAAGCCAGTATTTAGAGTATAATGATTGATTTGACATCGCAGGCATCGTCCTTGGCTGCAGCTGCTAATGCTACTGCCTTGGAGGATATGGATCGGAAGCTCAAATTCTCCGATGAAGAGCTTGACCTTGTCAACAAGCAGCTTGATGAGGCACAAGGTAAGCTTCTATCGAAATGCATAGTCAATGCCGCCAGACACTTACATTCTAGATTGTTGAGCCCGTGATGTTTGGTGACTGTAGCTGCCGCCGCAGAGGTTGAGAGCCTCAAGGCGGCGCTGAAAAAGGCCGAGGCCGAGGTGGCCAAGAAGAAAGCTGATGCTAAAAAGGCGGTGTCCGAACTTGAGAAGGCGAAGACCGCCAGCGAAAAACATGAGGCTCGAGTGGCCGAAGTGTAGGTGGAGCTCAGGGATGCCATCACGAAATGTGAGGCCCTTGAGCAGAAGCAGAAAGAGCAGTCCTCTAAGCTGTCCAAGGTGGAGAAAGAGTTCGAGGAGACAAGGACCAAAGTGCGGGGTGCCGCGAAGAACTCCGGCAAGTGAGGAAGATCGCGGATGGTAAGTTGTACTTACTGCAAAGTGTTTCTGGTGGCAAATGGTTCACCTTGCTGACTCGGGTATGGCGCTCCGCAGGCATTTTTGCCAAGCTTCCCAAGAGTGCGGCGAAGCACTACGCCAAGCGAGAGGAGAACTCCGATCAGCGACTCTTCTGGGCACAGTTCCAGGCACCCGAGCATCCTCCCCTCCTCAGCAACTAGATGAAGCAACTAATGGAGCTGCATCGGATGGTTGGGCTGGCCATGAAGGATCTGTGTGTCCGGCTGTGGCCCTTGGAGCCAATTCTGAGCAGCTACTTTGGTTTGGTGCAGAAGTTGCGTGATGCATCGCCCCGAAGATCAAGCCAATGGACATGGCCACTGGTCCCACGTCGGCTTGAAAGGAGCATCGCCACCCCGAATTGTATTTCACACATGGTACAGATGGTGCTCGGGCGATAGAGGGCCAGTGTTCCAAGGATGTAATCATTGAGTGATTGTATTAATTTTTCAACTGGACCTTTTGCTTTATGATGCGGCCTGTTTATATACTATGGTGTTTTAATTTTGACTCCCGTGCGGCCGTTTATTATTCTAAAAGTTACCAGTCATCGGCTTCATCCCCCAAGTGAATGGTACAAGGGGTGTCTCGTCTCTACACTGTTACCCTTAGCCGACGTCTCGGTGCTTGAAGGCGGTAGTGCGGGAGAGGGACTAGGCAATCAGACTATTCGGCTTTATTGCTTTCACTTAGCCATAGGAGCTTGACGGTGGGAGATAATGACTAGCCCCCGTGTTTTGTGATGTATGTGGGATCCGAAGCATGCCTTTGTAATCACATGGTTTGTGCTACAACGAACCCTACGCATGACACGAATAAATCGCCAATGATTTCTTAGTTTGACAATTGTCATCGGATCACTGACCAGTTCTCGCTTACTATGATGGTCAGTTTTCAGCTTTCTCCCCTGAGGTGCTTGACTGGACTAGCCAGAAGTACAATCGCAGGGGTTCTCCCTTTTACCTTCTTAGCCGAACATGTGGAACATAAGAGGGTAAGCATAGGAGCTAGGCAACCCAACTATTGACCCAAGTCATAGTTCGGAACTAATGCATATAGTGCAATATCCTAGACGCCGAACACTCCACGAAAACCGGTGCTGGACTTAGTACATAGAGTTGATGGGAAGATCAAGCATTTGGTCAACTAAACGATTTGTATTTGTTACACAATGTGTGCATGCCTAGCTGTTCGAAGAGCAGGGAAAAAGAGAAAGAGAAGAAAGAGGTCTAGATAATGTGGATGCCCGAACACCATAAAGGATGTTTTTATTTTCGATAAGCTCTGGACATCTATCCGTACAATTCAAACTGCTGAGGCATTTATGATAATTAAGAAAAGAAAATTGTATAGAGAAAGGTTTACACAGGGCCTTGATATGTGGGTCGAAACCTCAACTGTGCCCTCCTGCACGTCTGCGCCTTTTCTTCTATGAGGTGGGGGGGAGTGAATTGGACACCTGCGTAGAACACCGCATACTGGCAAGGGTGCCTTCAATAGGGACCTTGAGATGTAGCCTTGTCGTCATAGCTTGATGCTGAGCGAGTCCGGAGTCCTTGAGATGTCACCCGAACATGTGGACCCCTTTACCGCCTCCTTCGGCGCACCGAACACTTCGAATGGACGGATGTAGCCACGGCCGGACTCGACGAAATAAAAGCCATACTGGCAACAAACCCAGTCCTGGCCGTGCCAAACATTGGCGAACCAATGCTATTATACATTGCAGCAACACATCAGGTTGTAAGCGCAGTGCTCGTCGTCGAATGAGAAGCAGACGGACACAAATTCCCCCTTCAAAAGCCGGTCTATTATGTGTCCACTGTCCTCACTCCCTGCAAATCACGGTACCCGCATTATCAAAAGATCGCGTACGC
This sequence comes from Triticum dicoccoides, assembly GCF_002162155.2. Classification (NCBI taxonomy): domain Eukaryota; kingdom Viridiplantae; phylum Streptophyta; class Magnoliopsida; order Poales; family Poaceae; genus Triticum; species Triticum dicoccoides. The sequence continues at coordinate 219,403,072 of NC_041390.1, read as the reverse complement.
GGTATTCATGGCATCCCGGAAGCTATGACACTACTTTCAAGAGTGTTCAATAACAGTAGCCACGGAAGTACCACTTAATAACATTATAAACAACCGTGACGCAACGGACCGGATTGCAAAATGGGCCATTGAGCTCCTCCCATTCGACATAACTTATAAGCCACGGCGAGCCATCAAGTCGCAAGTCTTGGCCGACTTCGTCGCAGAATGGACGGAGGCCGAACTCCCTAAAGAGTACGGCACATATTCAAACTGGGTCATGCACTTCGATGGCTCCAAAATATTGGCCGGTCTAGGGGCTGGCGTCGTTTTGACGTCCCCCACAGGAGACAGTTCAATACGTACTCCAGATAATGTACATAGACTCCAACAACGCAGCCTAATATGAGGCCCTTTTACATGGTCTCCGGATGGCAGTATCCATGGGCATTCAACGCCTAGAGGTGCGCGGGGACTCGAACCTTGTAATACCCAAATAAATGGAGACTTTGATGCCAAGGATCCAAAAATGGCAGCTTATCGCAATGCCGTCCTAAAAATGTCAGCTCAGTTCGAAGGGCTCGAATTTCACCATATAACCCGGGAAAATAATCAGGCGGCAGATGTCCTGGCATGCATTGGCGCAAAACGCGATGTAGTCCCCCCCAACACCTTCCTGGAAAGGCTGTTCAATCCATCCGTAGTATGGGAAGGGGAACCCGGCAATAACAGCCCGGACCCAACCGCATTGCCCGACACTGAACACTCTGACATAATTGGAGGCTCTGCCAATGAAATAACACCTTCAACCCATGTAATAATGGCCGTCATCGCCCCGTGGACAGAACCATTCCTTGCTTACCTTACTAGGCAGGAACTCCTCGGGGACCAAAATGAGGCACGCTGCATAGTGCGGCGATCTAAAGCCTATAAAGTCCATGAGGGAGAGCTTTATAAAAAAGCACTACCGGAGTCCTTCAAAGGTGCATCTCCGAAGAGGAAGGGCGGAACCTCCTGGCTGAAATTCATGCCGGACTCGGCGATCATCACGCTGCAGCTCGATCCCTTGTAAGCAAGGCCTTCCGTACAGGCTTTTATTGGCCGACGGCCTGGGCAGACGCCCAGGACTTAGTCCAACGATGCGTCGGTTGCCAGCTTTTTGCAAACCAAAGCCATATGCCACCCACCACCCTCCAAACTATCCCCATCACTTGGCCCTTTGCGGTCTGGGGGCTTGACATGGTTGGACCCCTTAAAGGCAGAACCCACAAGAAAAAATACTTACTGGTCATGGTGGATAAGTTCACCAAATGGATAGAAGCCAAGCCTGTTAAGACGGCTGAATCCGGACCAGTGATAGACTTTATATCCGGGGTTGTACACCGTTAGGGCGTCCCCCATAGCATCATCACTGATAACGGCATGAACTTTACGGCCGATGAGGTAAAACTCTGGTGCAAAAACATGGGCATCAAGCTCGATTATGCTTCCGTCTATCACCCACAAACTAACGGCCAGGTCGAACGTGCAAATGGTCTTATCATGAGCGGCATCAAACCCAAATTAGTGCGGTCCCTCAAGGAATCTAACACGCACTGGGTAGAGGAGCTCGACTCCGTACTCTGGGGGCTGCGGACCATGCCGAATGGCACCATCGGATACACACCATTCTTTATGGTGTACGGCGCAGAGGCAGTTTTGCCTTGTGACATAATTCATGACTCACGTCGAGTGCGCATGTACGAAGAAAGAGAAGCCGAGCTCGATCGGCAGGACAGCTTGGACGCATTGGAGGAGGAGCGTGACGTGGCAAAAGCCCGTTCCGCATTCTACCAACAGCAGGCTCGAAGATACCAAAGCAGAGAAGTACGGGCCAAAAATTACAACGTCGGTGAATTAGTTCTACGACTACCAGACAAGAAAAAGGACAAACTCAAGCCCAAGTGGGAAGGTCCCTTCATAATTGACCAAGTACTGACTGGTGGAGCGTACCGCCTGCAGGATGCATAGGATAACCGACTCAAGCCGAACCCATGGAATGCAGCCCGTCTCCGAAGATTCTATGCCTAGCGCCGGACTCTGTGTTCGTCTCCTTCCTCTGTCCATTTTTTATATATTTTCTGTCTTACATTTCTCTTCCTCTCTCTCTCTCTCTCTCTCTCTCTCTCTCTCTCTCTCTCTCTCTCTCTCTCTCTTATAGCCTTTAAAGGCTCATAAAGTGACGCGCTATCCGCACTCATTAAACCTGGGGGCTTCTTTAAACAGAAGCTTATTCATACGGGCTTCATGCCAAACACATGTGTCACACTTCCGCATGTACCTTTTATTCACCATTATATGCATCGATATGACTTACGTTTTGGCCAAGCTGGTTTGCCTGGCTCCTGTGCTTACCCCTACGTTCCCGATTGTTCGGCTAGGTGGTAAAGGGAGCACCTCTGCGATTGTTACTGTCGGGTCAGCCGGACATGTACCTCAGACTGGGTGAAGCCGAAAGCTAGCGTTCTTAAGGGAATATTCGGTCGGTGAACTAAACATGATCTTTTTTATTTATTTTTATCTATACGCCCCCAGATGTTTTTCCTGCGTTTCTTTTCGCAGCATGGACATGCACCTTAGGACATGCCTCCTAGGGAAAGGAACCCCTAACGGAACTATTGTCCCTGGAAGATGTTTCTTACTAACCATGTAATATAACATAACTAGTCAGGCACTTGTCTGTTCACGCACTAATGACCCCTACGCCTGGTCTCCATGCATTCCTCGGTTCCTATATAACCGCATGGGAATTCGGACACACTCCGGACCGTTAGGTACCGAGGCTGAAGCGAAAAGGTCGGCCATGACAAATGATCTACAATTCGGCTAGAAGGCATTATAAATGTCAATTAAATTACATAGTCATTTTGACTGATTGTATTCCTCCTCAATGCCATCTAACAGGCTGTCTAATTTACAGTCCTGCTGGGAATACTTTGTGGCCAACTCTACTTGGCCATATACTAAGCTTACAGGGATCTCCTTCCCATCGGGCCCTACAGGACCGACCTCGGCCATGTGGTTGGGGTCAGCCTTTGCGTACCGCGTCTTCACCATAGCCCAGGCCTCCCTCGCGCCTTGATGGCAGGCCAATATCTTCCACAATCGGAAGCGCCGCCGTGCTTCCTTTAGCTTCTCCGCAAGCTCTCCAAGACCTTCGGGCATGGAGACGGATGGCCACAGGGCCTGGGCGACGCCTTGCATCGCCTGCCAAACTCGATCGAGCAGTTGCGAGAGCTCGGGAAGAAGGTCACCCGTAGAACCGGGCATCTCCTCTGTAGGACGACCTGTTAGCACACCTATAGACGTTGCTCTGTTAGTCGACTTCCCCGCCGAACTTTCTTTCAAAGGTTCGCTCAAGCACTTACTAAATATGCCGCGCCGAAGCCGCTGATTCTCCATAATGGAGTCTGACAGCTGGGCACGAACATCTTTCAGCTTGACGCCCAGCCTGGTGTTGGCATCTTGGAGATCGTTCTTCTCCCGCCTCACCTTTGTCAACACCTTCTCACCAGCCTTTAGCTGGCGTAGGAGGTGTTGCCTTTCCGGATTCAATCCGGCGCCATCTGCAATTTCATTTGTCAGATTCGCACCCATGCCGTGCTTCGCAGAATACTTATCTTTTGAAGTATATATTACCAGAGGGGGTCTCCTTGGGCTCCCCTTCCGCGGCTAGTGCGGCCTCAAGTTGGGCTTTGCACTCTTCCAGCTCCTTGGACAGTAGGGAATTCTTTTCTGTAAGAACCTGCATAACAAATGATCCTTAAATCAGTTATTCTAACTGTTTCAAGTCTCGGGGGCTACTGGTATCTATATATAATTACCAAAATTTTCTTACCCGTATGTCTTTTACATACTGCTCCGTGGCTCTGGCTAGACCATTTTGAGCGGCACGGAGGTACGCATCTCCCGATTTGAAGGCATTTAACGCCTCTTGGGAGAAACAAGTGTCGCGAAGAATTGTCCGACGACGCCTGTGGTTCATGGCACTCTCCACCTCAGAGTTGGTGGCAGACAACCTGTCCACATCCTCCGTCGGAGGAGCGCTCGGTGCGCGCCTTGTGTTCGCCTCCACCTCCGGACCAGGCTTTGGAGCCTGGCTAGTGGAGGCGCGGTTGGCATCCTCTCCGAATCCAGTCCGGCAAGGTCTCTTTGTCCTAAAGAGAGCACGGGTGTTAATGTGCCTTGAAGGTGTAACACCTGGGATAAGGGGGCGCGCCATACCTTTGCACTGACGTCTCGGTCCGGACTGCACCTCTTTTCTGCCCACGGGGCCCTGCGGCCCCTCATTGGCTTGTCGCCGCAGGATCGGCCTCCCGTTTTTGGGAGGCCAGGATTAGCCCTGGGTAATCAGCCGTAATGGCCACCAAGGCGTTGTCCTTGCTCGATTGATGGAACACTCCATCAATCAGCTCCACCGAAAAGTCCGGATCCTCTTGAGAGTCCGGGTCGAGGGACCGTCCTGGGTCCTCGGGTTGTGGAGGAGGGCTGCTTATTTCTTTAACAGCCTGGCGCAGTTCCTGCGTTGAAATCGCTAGATCGAATATTTAACAATGGGGATATAAAATGGATGGGCAAGATGTGACCACTCACCCAGCTTGGAGGATTGTACATGGAAAATCCACCCTTTGGGTCGACGCGGAGAAAATCCTCCTCTTCTCCCTTGTACAAAGCGGACAAGGTCTTTATTAGAGCCACAGCCGAATCCGGCCCCTTACGGCCGTAGCGGGTGGTGTCGTCCTCCCCGTTGAAGTCCCACATGGGGTGGCCTCTATACTGTAGCGGATGCACCCCTCGTATGATGCATGCGGCCATGACCCTGATCATGATCAGTCCGGAATGAGCTAGCAATCTTATCCGGCCCATCAGGTAAATAACGTCCCTCCCACTTTTCCTCTAAGGGCTCCGTGGACGCCAGCTTAGGCGTTTCTTTAAGGGAGCATTGTCGAATTCAGGGAGGCCGATTCGGACAGGATCCGGCAGCGGGACGTCTTCTATATAAAACCATTCCGAGGGCCAGTCTTCGGACGCCTTCTTTGGGGTTCCGGACAGATATCCGGTCCCGGCGATGCACCACACTTCGGCTCCGCCCACTTGATACATTGACCCCTTCTTGGAACGGGGCACGAGGCAGAATAGCTCTTTCCACAGCCCGAAATGAGCCTCAACACCCAAGAATAGCTCACAGAGGGCTACAAAGCCCGCGATATGCAATACGGAGGCAGGTGTGAGATTATGTAGCTGGAGGCCGTAGAACTCCAGCAGCCCCCGGAGAAATGGATGGATTAGAAATCCGAGCCCCCTTATTAAATAAGGGACGAGGCACACCCGCTCTCCTTTGGAGGGATTAGGGGCACTCTCTGCTTGCTCTCCGCCATTATAGACGGCAAGACCGGCTCGAACCGGGACCACATAGGCCGGGGGGAGAAATCCCTTGGTCTAGAGCGTCACTAGCTCGCTATGCGGGATGGAGCATCTCTCCCAATATCCAAGCTTAGGGCTGGAAGGGCGAGGGGAGGAGTTGCGACGGCTGGCCATGGTGGAATGGACCTTTGTCGGATGCGCTCTGATGAACACTCGCGAAGGCGGAAGGTGTGGTTTGGATCTAAATCCTCGTCACCTTATATAGGACAGCTCATTTACGTGGCTAGGGGTGTGGATGTAAAAACACTCAGACTTTTCATATTCGTTTGACACGTGGGAAGCGGCCATTATTGGGCGTAGAAGCCAAGGAAGCGCAACATCTACAAGAAACCAGACTTTATTCAACAGGTACACAGAAGTTGGGGGAGAACCCGCCTTGCAATGCCGAAGACAATCTGCGTGCCGGACTCGTCATCATTGAAGCCTGGTTCGGGGGCTACTGAGGGAGTCCTGGATAAGGGGGTGTTCAGATAGCCGGACTATACCTTCAGCCGGACTCCTGGACTATGAAGATACAAGATTGAAGACTTCGTCCCGTGTCTGGAAGGGACTTCCCTTGGCGTGGAAGGCAAGCTTGGCGATACAGATATGCAGATCTCCTACTATTGTAACCGACTTTGTGTAACCCTAACCCTCTCCGGCGTCTATATAAACCGGAGGGTTTTAGTTCGTAGGACAACATACACAACAACAATCATACCATAGGCTAGCTTCTAGGGTTTAGCCTCTCTGATCTCGTGGTAGATCTACTCTTGTACTACCCATATCATCAATATTAATCAAGCAGGACGTAGGGTTTTACCTCCATCGAGAGGGCCCGAACCTGGGTAAAACTTCGTGTCCCTTGCCTCCTGTTACCATCCGGCCTAGACGCATAGTTCGGGACCCCCTACCCGAGATCCGCTGGTTTTGACACCGACACCCGTTGTCATCCGAGGATGCGGTGATGCCATAGTTTGGTTGAGCCGAACACATGGTGTTATGTGTTTAATATAACCCCCACGGCCGTCCATGGTATCTTGAGCGCGAAGTTGTGCTGACGAGGCACGTAGAGCGCGATGAAGGCGGGCATGCCATGGGGAGCGTATCCCTATTTGCGGCGTACACAAGCGCGTTCCCATGACTGGGATCGGGCTCGAGCCCATTTAATTGTATCTCTGGCCTTTACAGCAGGCTGATACCTTCACCCGCTGGCGATGGATTGGTCTTCAGCTGCCAGGGCCGTGATACGTCTCTGTCGTATCTATAATTTTTGATTGTTTCATACCAATATTGTACAACTTTCATATACTTTTGGCAACATTTTATATTATTTTTCAGACTAACATATTGATCCAGTGCCTAGTGTGAGTTCCTGTTTGTTGCATGTTTCTTGTTTCACAGAATATCCATATCAAATGGAGTCCAAACACGATAAAAACTTACGGAGATTTTTTTGGAATATATGTGATTTTTGGGAAAAAGAATCAATGTGAGACGATGCCCGAGGAGCCCATAAGCCCTAGGGGTGCGCCCCCTACCCTGGGCACGACTGGGAGGCTTGTGGACACCCCTGTAAGGCGTTGGTGCCCTTCTTCGGCTGCAAGAAACATAATATTCGGATAAAAATCATGTTAAAATTTCAGCCCAGTCGGAGTTACAGATCTCTCGGAATTTAAGAAACGATGAAAGGCCAGAAAACAGAAACGCAAAAACAAAAGGAAACAGAGAGAGAGAGAGAGAGAGAGAGAGAGAGAGAGAGAGAGAGAGAGACCCAATCTCAGAGGGGCTCCCGCCCCTCCACTGCCATGGAGGCCAAGGAGCAGAGGGTAATCCCTCCTCCCATCTAGGGGGAGGCCAAGGAAGATGAAGAACGAGGGGGGCTCTCTCCCTCTCTCTCCTGGTGGCGTCGGAACGCCGTCGGGGCCATCATCGTGACAGCGATCTACACCAACAACTTCGCCGCCGTCATCACCAACTCTCTCCCCCTCTATTCAGCGGTGTAACACCTCTTCTCCCCACTGTAATCTCTACTTAAACATGGTGCCCAACGCTATATATTATTATCCAATGATATGCGGCTATCCTATGATGTTTGAGTAGATCCGTTTTGCCCTATGGGTTGATTGATGATCATGATTGGTTTGAGTTGTATGTTTTATTATTAGTGTTGTCCTATGGTGCTCTCTGTGTCACGCAAGCATGAGGGATCCCCGTTGTAGGGTGTTGCAATATGTTCATGATTCGCTTATAGTGGGTTGCTAGAGTGACAAAAGCTTAAACCCGAGTAAGGGGGTTGTTGCGTATGGGAGTAAAGAGGACTTGATACCTTATAATCCTATGGTTGGGTTTTACCTTAATGATATTAAGTAGTTGCGGATGCTTTCTAGAGTTCCAATCATAAGTGCATATGATCCAATTAGAGAAAGTATGTTAGCTTATGCCTCTCCCTCATATAAAATTGCAATAATGATTACTGGTCTAGTTATCGATTGCCAAGGGACAAATAACTTTCTTGTGACAAAAAGTTCTCTACTAAAACTAACTTAATTGTTTCTTTATCTAAACAGCCCATACATTTTATTTACGTGTTCTTTATTATCTTGCAAACCTATCCCTTTACACCTACAAAGTACTTCTAGTTTTATACTTGTTCTAGGTAAAGCGAATGTCAAGCGTGCGTAGAGTTGTATTGGTGGTCGATAGAACTTGAGAGAATATAAATTCTACCTTTAGCTCCTTGTTGGGTTCGACAATCTTACTTATTGAGAAGGGTACAATTGATCCCCTATACTTGTGGGTTATCAAGGCCTTTTTCTGGCGTCGTTCCTGGGGAGCAATAGCGTGGGGTGAATATTCTTGTGTGTGCTTGTTTGCTTTATCACTAAGTAGTTTTTATATTCTGTTCTAAGTTGTTTTATATCTTTAGTTATGGATATGAAACACGAAATATCAAAAAAAATAGGTGTGTTTGCTACTCAAGGAGATGGGTGTAGCACGCAAGATGTGATTCTATCCCAATCACGTGATGAACTCATGATTGGGGCACAACCAAGTTTCGAGCGCATAGCAAGGCGGATATCATTACAACATTCCATGTACTAAATAGATGAGAATACAAGATAAAGGCTTACACTCACCACAAGGTACAACATGAATACAATAGTACACCAATACATAGCAATCATCATACAGAAGAGCAGGAAATCAAACGAAAAAGAAGAACGACATCCACCCTTCTAATCCCAGGCTCCCGACCCAGAACCTATCCTGCAACTCCAAAACAAGCAAGCATCGCTCTCACATCAGATCATTGCATTACCTGTACCTGCAACTGTTGTAGTAGTAATCTGTGAGCCACGAGGACTCAGCAATCCCATTACCATGGGTATGAAGACTAGCAAAGCATAATGGGTATGGAATGGATAAGTGGCGAGGTTGCAGCAACACTAAGCATTTGTATGGTGGCTAACTTACGAGTACAAGAATAAGAAGAGAAACTATGCATAATGTTCGCAATCTAGTAATGATCAAGAAGTGATCCTGAACTACTTACGAGTCAAACATAACCCCACCATGTTCTCTTCCCGAACTTGCTCGAGAAGAGACAGTCATGGTTACACACGCGGTTGGTGTATTTTATTTGGATTAGATGTCAAGTTCTCTACAACCGGATATTATAAATTTCCCATCTACCACATAACCGCGGGCATGGCTCTCGAAAAGATTAAACCCTGCAGGGGTGTCCCAACTTAGTCCATCACAAACTCTCATGATCCGTGGAGGAAAATTTCCATCTGGGGACAACCCGATCAAACTCGGAATCCCTGTGCACAAGACATTTCGACAATGGTAGAACAAAACCAGCAAGACCTCCTGACATGCCGACATCCCGATAGGAGCCGCGCGTATCTTGTCCCAAGCCACGATCGGATGGGACATCCTACAAGTACAACCAATCCTCAAGTTTCCCCATGATGGCCCCGCAGTCTACCCGGTTTGGACCAACACACTCATGAGGAGCACTGGCGCCGGTTGTTGATTAAGAGTCCTCAGATGCTAACCGGTCCCTATGCAAATTTTAGTTGTTATTAGGAAAATGGTAAAACCAAAGTTGGGCCTTGCTGGAAGAGTTTTATTCAAAGCAAACTGTCAAGGGGGGGGGGGCATAAATCCCGACGGTGTTAGGAATGCAAAATCAAGGAACATAACACCGGTATAATGGAAACTAGGGCGGCAAGAGTGGAACAAAACACCAGGCAAAAGGCCGAGCCTTCCACCCTTTACCAAGTATGTAGATGCATTAATTAAATGAGAGATATTGTGATATCCCATGATAACCATGTCCCAACATGGAACAACCTGCACTGCACCTGCAACTAGCAACGCTATAAGAGGGGCTGCGCAAAGCGGTAACATAGCCAAACAACGGTTTGCTAGGATGGTGGAAAAGGTTAGAGGCTGTTTCATGGCAACTTGGGAGGCTTGATAAACAAGTGGTAGGTAGCCCGACATAACGATAGCATCGATACAACTAGCAAGCAAAGATAGAAGTGGTATCCAGGGTAATGACCATCTTGCCTGAAATCCCGCTAGGAAGAAGACCGAATCCATGAAGTAGACGAACGGGTGTAGTCGAGTGAATCCTCACAATCGCAACATTACCAGAATTAACAAGAAGAAGCAACACCGAAAAGAAGCAAACAATATGGTAAACATACATATCATAACCATGGCATGATGCACAATCAAGTATGATGCATGTCCAGATTAATGGTTCATGGCATGGCAAAGTGCAACAAACAATACTACAAATTAAGTGGAGCTCAATATGCAACGAGTTGCATATCGAGGAAACCCCACATTCCAATTATTTAGTCCACTCCCGTTTATGCTACTCATCAGCTTTAAATGTTGGTTAACATGCAAGAGGTGAAGCACAAATAAACTACATATTTAGGCAAGTTAAATGAGGCCGGAAACAACAAACAACAATTTCGGAAAATCCCCATATGCAATTTTCAAAAATTGGTACTGTTCTTCCCTAACCCATATTTTAGAGTTGTTAAACATGCAAAGAAAGTGCACCATGTTAATCTATGCACTATTCCACCCCATTTACATATGAAGTTTATTTAATTCAGAGCTATGGTTAATTAGTTATGAAATAAACCATTTTAACATATCATTTATGCAAAACAAATGCAAACAGTATTTTAAACATTTTTACCATGGATGAAAGTTGTATATCATGAAACTAGATGAAATTCTAAGTGTCTTACATATATAAAACATTTTAATCCGATGCACGGTTTGTGAATTATTAATGCATGAACATGGAGGGTCAAACTGTAAATATGCAGTTTTTCTAGAAATGGAGAAATTCGTCCACTGAAAAAACAGGAGGAGGATAGGTCGCGGGGTTGGCCTAGTTGCTCTTGCTGCTTGCCGGCGTCGCTCCGGATGCACGGGATATGCGCGAGGCAGACGGGACTCCGCTGGGATGAGGGAGGAGGCGCACAGCTAGGCAATCTCTGGCGCGACTGGGGTGTAGAGGAGGCTGGGACGAGCGGGCCTGGCCTGTCCTAGCGGGCTGCTCGCTGATGAGGTTCAGGTGAGGTCGCCGGCCAGTGGAGGTGTGCGAGGTCGTGCGAGGTCCTCGAGCGGAGGCGGGGTTCCTCCTGTAAGCAAACAGAGAGGGAGGGGAGTCGGGTAAGAGAGAGATCGAGAGGAAGGAGGAGACGGAGGAGAGGTGCGGCGGCCTACTGGCTTCTGGCGATGAGCGGCGCGGCGTCCATGGCTGGTCCTGTTGCAAGAAGAGACGAGGGATATGAGAGAAGGGGAGGAAGTGGAAACAGAGGGAGGTAGAGAAGATAGAGGGTAGCGGGAGGAGGCGAGGCGACTTGACCATGGCCTTCGCCGGCGGCAGGCGCGGGTGCCCGAAGAGTTCGTGGGGTGGAGCTCCAGCAGAGTTGTTGCTGCTGCTTGCAGCAGCAGCCAAGCGAGAGGTTGGTGCGATGAGCGAGCTTGATTGGACGGGCGCGCAAGACGAGGGAGATGGTTGGAGGGCGAGAGATGATCTGGATCGGGTGCAAGCTCTGGTTGGTTTGATGCTGAAAACGAGGGAGGGAGAGAGGCTGGCTTGCTGTGGTTGGGCGGCGGAGGAAAACAAGGAAGGTGGTCAGAGAAGATTCGGATCGGGAGGAGATCCCGAGGTGGGAGACGACAAGGTGGAGTGTGGCAGCAAAGATTGGATAGGGGAGGAATGGATGGGACAGGCTAGGGATTAGGGTTCGGTCAGATTATATAGCAAATGGGCTAGGGTTAGAGTTAATCCGTCCCTCTGATCATAATCGGATGGTTTGAGATCAATAGGTTAGGAAATCGAATCAAAGAACCGAAGATGTTTTAGGGATGTTTGGGGATGATCTAGACCCATCGGTGATGACTGAGCGGTTCGTCGAGGAAGTTTTGGACGCGCGCGAGGAGTCTGACAAAAGTCCATGGAGGCAAGGGGGTTTGATGGGCTCAGAGAAGAGGGAGAAGAGAGCGGTTCGGTTGATCTGAGAGAAGGTCAATAGAGACAAGGAAGAAGCAGCAACTATGATTGGATGCAAGTTTTATGAAAACATGTGGATGTAATGCTCATGATGCCATGGTGAATGCAACAAACAAATAAAAACACACGGTGACAATGAAAATAACTGGAAGGCATCTGGAGCGTCGGTCTCGAGTTGTCACAATGGGGAACCTCCTAAGACCCTCAATGCTCATTATCTGAAAAATATTAAACACTACTTCGATAATCCTGAGAAAACCCCATTCAACTTGATAATGGGAGACACGTCAGATCAACATGAATACTTTAGGGATTGTCGCTTGACTCAAAAAGGGAAACTCTTATGGGATCAAATTGAAATGTTACATTGGTATGCTTGGAATTTATGCTTGAGATATGATTATACTTGTTGCTCTAGGATAAGGCTCCACACCTTCCATTTTCATGTAATTTAGTGATAATGAAACGTTGGCTTCTTATGATAATGGTATATATTATTACTATGATGTGGAACGAATAGAAGAATTTGTTGCTTTTAAGGGTGCTTATAAAATCAAATATTTGTTTGAAAAGTATGAAGATTTTGATGATGTTGTTTATAGACCTAAATTTTTTGCTATACTTAAATATTGCTACGAGAATTATGAATATAATGCCGATATTAATGTGTTTGTTGAGAAAGTCTCCGCTGTCCAAGAAGAGATTAATATTTTGCAGGTGTTGGTGTACAAAAGTAGGGGCTCTCCTTTTGCACCCCTTTACTTGTGCACGGGCAGTCAAAGCCGCGCCCACGGCCACACTAAGCAGGGAAGAGGAGGGAAGCCGGAGCACAAGACGACCAAAGCAACGCCAAGACTAGAGACGCAGAGAGAGCAAGAGGGCGAGGTGGACTCCCCCGGCAAGACCTTTGCCGGGGTGGCTTCTGCAGCCTCGGCAAGATCCTTGCCGGGCAACTCGCCTGACGCCAGCAGAGCGCGCCACCCTTGAGCCCAAGGGGTTCCAACTCCATCAACCATATTGGAACCAAGGCTCGGGAGGCACCTCCGTGGTGGCATGCAGATCTTTGCAGAGATCATAGATGCAGAAGATCAGATGAGAATCATAAGACGACGATCCTTGCCGGGGTGCTTGCCAACGAAATGCACAAGACCCCTAGCAAGATCCTTGCCGGGGACGACCGTGGTGCCGCAGCGAGACCCTTGCCGGACCCTCGGCAAGAGCCTTGCGAGGACGCCCGCGGGGCCACAGCCAGGCCCACGTGTGCGAAAACTCCTCCGCCACTCCCCATACAGCTGCCAGCTTGACCAGCTGGGCAGGCATCTGCGTGGCAGCACGCGACCTCTACACCAACTCAGCAAACACCTACGTGGTGACATGCAGATCTTCGTGAAGGCTCCACCATCGCGCCAGCCCAGTAGCCAGCCAACGTGGCGCTACAACGCCTCATCAGCTTGGACGCGCGTCGGAGCCAGGCGAGGCGACGATAGCTGGGACGAGCTTCTTTACCATCCCCAATAAAGCAAGAGGGGCACATCAGCAGCGCATTAAATGCGTTTGTCCGACGATGCCAGGGGATAAACTCAGCCCCTGTACACCTTTCCACCTCCTATGTGCCACTGTGGCGACCCCTTTTTGTCTATAAAAGGAGGCCCGAGGCGTACTGGAGGGGGATTTGGCTCTTTTGGACTAGGGAGACATTGTAGCTAGTTCAAGAACACAAGAACACTCCAATATACATCAAACCCGCTCCAAGAACACAAGAACACTCCAATATACACAAGAACACAAGAACACTTCAAGAACACAATAGGCATGACTAGGGTTTTACGCGATCTTCGCAGCCCGAACCTGGGTAAACGATTTGTGTGCTGACCGCCAGACCCGCTCTTTGCACGACCCCGCGCCCGCCTACCGTAGAAGGGATCCCAGTGACCCCATAGGTGTCGTTTCCCACCGACATCTCTAGCGCACCGGGTAGGGGGTGCGCAGTTGTGAAAATTCAGTCTGGTTGAAGCAATGGCTTCATCATGGTCGTCACTTCAAGCAAGGAGACGACCGAACAAATGGCATCCTCGGTGGACGCGACGAACACTGACGCAGCAGCAGAAAAGCTAAGTCATGCAAAACTTTGAGTAATTCCTTTTTATATATAAGGTTATCGTCCTCGATGATCTTGCCCTACCACTATTGGCAACACCCTCGTTTTGTTTCGAGTCCACTCAATAGTTTGAGCGGCTGCGTCAAGAACGGCAGGGTGACCTTCTGCGATTAGCAACGCTCTCGTACTGTCTCGAGTCCGCTCGACAGCTCAAGCGGACGCGTCAAGAGCAGTGAGGTGGTTTGCCCGGCAGGAAGCATACCCGGCAGGCCAATGAGGATCCGTCCTCAAGGCACCACCTGGGTTTCCGCACCGGCAAACCCACCTGATTAACATAGGGTGGACATACAAAGGGATATCAAACGGGAAAATAACATGCATCGTTTCGAAAGTACTGTTGGGTTATATTACATCATTGTTGATGCGGTTCTAACTAAAGATAAAAATTGTCTTGGCCATGAACCTGCAGCGGCGATAAGAAACAGGGTGCCTAGTCCCAGCGTTGGCCTTGTACCCTTCGAACTCCGCCGATGCGGCCGATGACGGGCTCGATGCGCTCCTCGAGCGGCGCGGGGTCCACGTCATCCGGCAAGCTAGCCGGCGAAGCTTCGAAGTTGAGGTCAGGATTCCAGTATGCCATCTTGGTGAGGACCTTGGTCATGGCACCCCGGCAAAGCCTCTGGGCCTCTTCGACCAGAGAGGCCGCCCTGTTGGAGTGGAACCGCTCCAGGGCCCCGAGAACACCCTCGAAGAACAGATTCAGCCTGGCATTAGGACTCACGTTCGGCTCCGGGACGTACCTCACATTTGGCATCCCCATGGTAGCCAGCTGCATGGTGATCCTGCCGGCGACATCAGCAAGGCAGCTAATCCAGAGCTTCTCGCCCGCCACGAAATCCGCGTGGTTGATGGCGTCGTTCTTCCGCAGCTGCCTCTCCTCCTCTAGATTCTTGGTCAGGGTCTCCTCCCGGGCCCTGACCTTAGAGAGCGTCCTCTCAAGGCCCTCCAACTTCAGCTTCAGGTCCTTGATGGACTCGTTGGCCATGGAGAGCAGCTCGGCCTTGGCGAGGGCCATGGCTTGCGCGTCATCCAAAGTGCCTTTGGTCGTGTCCCTTTCCCCCGTCAGCTCCAGGACCTGCTTCTTCAGCTCGTTCCGCTCCACCTCCAGCTCGTTCACCCTGCCGGCGTGGACCTGGGCCTGAGCGTTGAGGGCCTCCTCGTGCCTCCACTCCAGCTCCTGGGTCCACTGCGCGACAAGCTGCTTGACCTCCTCGTCCTTGCCGCGGAGTGTCGCGGTGAGTTTCTGCTCGCGAGCGGCGAGGTCCTCCTCCTAGGAGTTCAGCACGGCCTGGTGTTGACGCCGAGCGGCCTCCTCCTTGGTGGCCTATCGACTCGCCGCCCCCTGGGCCTTCTCGACATCGGCCTGCTTCATGACAAGCTCCATCGTGCGCTCGGCCAGCTGGTCCTCGGCGGCCTTGAATTCCTCATAGTCCTGACGGAACCAAGCCCGCGTCTCGGCAACGCGCCCTTCGAGGTCCACCTCCGCCTTGTCCACCGCTGCCATCCTGGACTTGGCCTTGTCTAGGCAGGCATGGTGAAGCGCCTGAAGCTTGTGGAAGCTGGCGCTCATGCTCTGGAGGAGCCGCTCTTCCTAGGAACTGCCGCCACCGACGCTCGCTCCGTCGACGACCTCAAGCCCGGCAGTGGCAAGCACCTCATCGTCGAACACCTCCCCCTCGATAGGCGCCGTGGTGCTCGTCGTCCATGGGAGGTGGACGAACAAGTCGTCGCCCACCTTCAGGTATTTGCCCAAGCCAGAAGCAGCGGAGGAGGAAGGTTGGTCGTCAACCACCTCCTCCTCGGCAGCGGCCTTGCCGGCCTCGCCGGCAGGACCCTCAGTGGCATCCTCAGCAATGTCCTTGGCGGCCTCCTCAGCAGCGATCTTGTCGGTCTCGGCCGCGGCCTCTCTAGCGATCTCTCCGATGACGGTGTCCACGTCCTCCCGGTCCATCCAGGAAGGATCTGGGTACCGATAAGGAAAATGAGGTGAAGCCAAGATCAAAATTTGGAAGAAGAAAAACAAGCGGGAACGGGAGGCAAACAACTCACCCGTGCCAAGCTAGGACGAAGTGGCCCCCTCCCCACCGACATTCGGTGCCGGGACGGAGCCGCCGGCGCTCGGGTTGACCTCCTCCTCCTCCGTGCACATGGGCTCGGTGCTTGGCGCCCTTGCCGGGGACACCCCTCGGGGCGGCGTGGTCGATGAGGGCGGCGTGTTGAGGGTGGCCCTCGGTGGCTCCTCCTGCTGCCGTTCTCCTCCTGCAACCACGACAAGGTCAGCACCAAGAAATCGTGAAGTGATGAACGCATGTTGGGGGCTGCGCCGGGGCTGCTCTCCACCACCACCCGCGGCGTACTTGAGGTGTTCGTAGGGGGCTGGCCGTTTGAGGGAGTCCTGGACTAAGGGGTCCTCGGGTGTCCGATCTATTGGATATGGGCCGGACTGATGGGCTATAAGGATACGAAGACCGAAGAATCCACCCGTGTCCGGATAGGACTCTCCTTGGCGTGGAAGGCAAGCTTGGCGACCAACTATGAAGATTCCTTTCTCTATAACCGACGTTGTGTAACCCTAGTTCCCTCCCATGTCTATATAAACCGGAGGGCTAGGTCCACAGGTAGGCCGAATCCTGATAATCATAGCCAGGTTAGACTCTTAGGGTTTAGCCATTACGATCTTGTGGTAGATCAACTCTTGTAATACTCATATTCATCAAGATCAATCAAGCAAGACATAGGGTATTACCTCCATAGAGAGGGCCCGAACCTGGGTAAAACATAGTGTCCCCCGTCTCCTGTTACCATCGATCTAGACGCACAGTTTGGGACCCCCTACCCGAGATCTGCCAGTTTCGACATCGAAGTTGGTGCTTTCATTCAAAGTTCCACTGTGCCATCCCCAAAAGGTTTGATGGCCCCTTCAATCATCAACAACGATGCTGTCCAAGGAGAGACCTTCCTCCCTGGACAGATCTTCATGTTCGGCGGCTTCGCACTGCGGGCCAACTCGCTTGGCCATCTGGAGCAGATCGATATCTACACCCCTGGCCACCAGGTCAGATTTGGGAGCTTGAACTACATTGCGGACATCTGTGGAGACTTGATCTTTGCTGGATTCGAGACCGTGACAACCACTCCTGGTCACCCCGATGGACATGACCTAAATCTATCATCGGACACATCCAGGAGATAGCTCCTGTAACCGCTCTGGCCTTAGATCCGGAGCATACTGCGCCATCCAAGGACCGGAGGCTCAACCCCACCACGGAGGCCACAGATTCCCCAGCGTTGGATCCGCACATGGACTTAACCTCACACGATATCTGTGTCACCGAAACTCCGGACTCGTCTCCGGTGATAAGTTCCGAACCGTGTGAGTCCGCGGATGCCGAACTTGATCGTTTATCGATCTTCGAATTTAGCGCCGCAGACATCTTCCAGCACTCGCCTTTGGGCGACGTGCTAAACTCATTAAAGAACATGTCCTTGGTGGGGGACTCACATCCGAACTATGTCCGGTTTGAACTAGGGGCCGACGATGGAGAATTTTGCTTCCCACCCGCCACCCACTTCATAGCCACGGTCGAGGATTTAACTGACATGCTTGATTATGACTCCGAAGACATTGACGGTATGGACGACGATGCTGATGAGGAGAAAAACCAAAATCCCCCATTTACTGGACGCTGGATGGCCACTTCTTCGTACGATGTGTACATGGTGGACACACCCAAAACAACCAACGACGATGACAAAGAAAATCCAGTCGAGAATAAACCTCCTGAGATACAGCAAAAAACGTCGGCGTCCTCGGTGCCGCTCTAAGTCACGTCGTTCAAAAGACAGCAATGCTGGCACCATAGAAAATAATACTCCGGACGACGCTGAAAACAATGAAGACCTTGCTGAGGTAACATCCGAACAGGAGGAGCAAGAAAATGGGCAAGATAGCCCCGACGAACATGCCAGGCCCAATGACTCGGAGGACGGTAGTTATCATCCGCTCTGCGAGGATGAGGAAAGCCTCGGCAACGAAGATTTGATCATGCCTAAGGAACCTCTCGAGCAAGAGCGCTTCAAGCGCAAGCTAATAGCCACCGTAAGGAGCCTGAAAGAGAAGAAGCAGCAACTTCAAGCTGACCAAGATCTGCTCGTCAACAGGTGGATTGATGTCCTGGCAGCCGAAGAATACAGTCTCAAACACCCAGCCAAGAGTTACCCGAAGCGAAGGTTGCTACCTCAGTTCGATGAAGAGGCGCCGGAGGCCATGCCTCCCTCGCGTAATGCGGCTGACCGACCACTACGCGATCAGGACAGTGCGGCGGACCGACCACCTCGTTGTCGGGATAGAGCGGCAACTCAGGCCGAACAGCAGCCTGCCCCACCCCCATGCAAAAATAGAGAAAAAGTAGTTCGGGGCCATACATACGACCTCCGACAGACCCTGGATAATAGAGCAGGATATACCTGATCGATTTACGGATCACGAGGACATTCCTCGACACGTGATGATGGCTACCTATTCGGACGTGACAAACCTAGTCACGCCCGAGCCGACAACCGCAGACGGACTCCATCAGAGCTACATCGCGATGCGGCCAGATATAGAGGCACCACACACCCTCTTTGCTTCACTGATGAAGTAATGGATCACGAATTCACCGAAGGGTTCAAACCCGTGAATATTGAATCATACGACAGGACAATTGATCCTGCGGTATGGATCGAGGACTTTATCCTCCACATCCACATGGCCCGCGGAGACAACCTCCATGCTATCAAATACCTCCCACTAAAGCTTAAAGGACCAGCTCGGCACTGGTTAAATAGCCTGCCTAAAAATTCTATCGGCAGCTGGGAGGACTTGGAAGAAGCCTTCCTCGACAACTTCCAAGGTACATATGTCCGGCCACCAGACGCCGATGACTTAAGCCACATAGTTCAACAACTTGGAGAGTCAGCCATGAAATTCTGGACTAGGTTCCTAACCAAAAAGAACCAAATCGTCGAATGTCCATATGCTGAAGCCCTAGCGGCCTTTAAACACAGCATCCGCGATGAATGGCTCGCCCGCCACCTCGGCCAAGAAAAGCAAAAATCTACGGCATCTCTTACGGCACTCATGACCCGCTTTTGCGTGGGTGAGGATAGTTGGCTGGCTCTTAGCAAAAACACAACCAGTGAGCTAGGCCCCTCCGAGGTCAAAAACAGCAATGGCAAGCTCCGACGTAACAGACACAAACGCCGAAGCAATGGTGATAATACCGACGACACTACAGTCAACGCTGGATTCAGCGGCTCCAAGTCCAGCCAGCGGAAGAAACCATACAAAAGAAACAATCAGGGACCATCCAGCCTGGACCGCATACTCGATCTTCCGTGCCAGATTCATGGCACCCCCGACAAACAACCCAATCATGCCAACAGAGATTTGTGGGTTTTTAAACAGGCCGGCAAGTTAAATGCCGAAAACAAGGATAGGGGATCACAAAGCGAAGACGACGACGAGGAGCCCCGGCCACCGAACACAGGGGGACAGAAGAAGTTTCCCCCTCAGGTCAAAATCGTGAATGTGATATACGCTACCCAAATCCCCAAGAGGGAGCGCAAGCGCGCACTCAAGGACGTCTATGCGATAGAGCCAACCGCCCCAAAATTTAATCCATGGTCATCATGCCCGATCACTTTTGATCGCCGGGATCATCCGACCAGTATCCATCACAGCGGTTCAGCCGCACTGGTCCTAGACCCAATAATTGATGGGTTCCACCTGACGCGAGTCCTGATGGACGGTGGCAGCAGCCTCAACTTGCTCTATCAGGATACAGTGCGCAAAATGGGCATTCATCCATCACAGATCAAACCCACAAAGACCACCTTCAAAGGAGTCATACCAGGTGTAGAGGCCCACTGTACGAGCTCAATCACGCTTGAGGTTGTCTTCGGATCTCCGGACAATTTTTGAAGCGAGGAGTTAATCTTTGACATAGTCCCCTTTCGCAGGGGCTATCACGCACTGCTCGGACGGACCGCATTCGCCCGATTCAACGCAGTGCCACACTATGCTTATCTCAAGCTCAATATGCCCGGTCCATGTGGCATCATACCAGTCAATGGGAATACGGAACGCTCCCTCCATACAGAAGAGCACACAACTGCCTTAGCAGTAGAAGTACAGAGCGGCCTTCTCAAGCAGAACCTTAATTCGGCTGCCGAGCCCACAGACACCGTCAAGTGGGTCCGAACTACCCTGCAACAGGACAGCTCAGCTCATCAGGAGCTAGACTAGCAATTCGGCCTCCATCTCAGCCCTGGTCAAGTAGTGGCATTCGCACCACACGTACATAACTACGCACTCAAAATTCCATGGGCATCGATGGAGGCATAGCTAGTTTGTGATCCATAGTATGGCTCAACCAACACTGGATACACACATACTTTCACTTTTATTTGTTTTCTTTTCAGGTTTCAATCCCGCAGGCCCCATCGGATGGCCTGATCACCAGCCCTCTTGAAGGATAAACACACCAAGACGGCGAGAAACGCAGACGTACGAGGGATTTTCAAGGTGGTTTCGTTAACAATCACTCTACCTATTTTTTAGGACCCACATGCAGCTTTCCCTTGGTCTTTGGCATATTAAATAGCCTGTTGCTTATCGCACTACTTGTATCAATGCGCCTCGACATATTAATAAAATTACATTGAAAACAGTTCGCGGCTGGAGCTTTAAAGCCCCAGCCTATCACCTTTTGCACCCTTTCTGTTTTCTTTCTTTTTTTCTTCCCTTTCTCTTCTTCTTCCTTGTGGGTAACCCCATCAGGTAGCACCCGTACACTTTGGTACATTTGATGTTTGCCAAGGGCTTCATAGCACCCCACACTACGGCAACAAAAGTCCGAACACTTTTTATAGTATAGTTCGGCACCCCAAATTTAGCACTATATGCATTGGCTCTGAATCATGTATTTGGTCAATAGTTGGGTTGCCCGCTCCTGTGCTTGCTACCTTATGTTTCGCTATATCGGCTAAGGTAGTAAAGGGAGAACTACCGCGATTGTGCCTTGGTTTATCCAAAGGAGCACCTTAGTAGAGAAAGCCGAAAACTGACTAACATGATGCGGCGAGAGCCGGTCGGCTGTTCGGAGGTTGCAAATCGTTGGAGATTTCTTCTGCATTCCGCGAAGGATCTGTACTTCTCGATCAGACGCTTATAGCACTCTGGTTCGGATACTAGGGACTGCGCCTATGTTTTATTGTCCAACTCCTATGGCTAAGTGAGGGCGTTCAAGCTGCATAGTCTGATTGCCTGGTTGGTTGCGCTAAACAACTCCTTTAAGGACCATATAATTGGATCAGGATTGTTTAGGTTCCATCCCGAACACCTCCGTATTTCCTATGTGGGGGCAGAAGCCGATGACTAGCCAACCCTCAGATTTCATACAACACGGCTGCACAAGAGGTAAAATTTAAAACATAACAAGCATTATATTAAAAACCCACTTTGGTCTATCATACAAAGTAAAAGGAACTTGAATACATTCATTCAAAGATAATATCCTGCGAACACTGCATTGCTACAATGCAAGACACCTCTAGGACATCTGCAAAACGGCGCTCGGGTGTGCGGTGCACCTTGCCCTCTGGCGGCCCCTTGGTAGGCTCGACAGCGTCCATCTTCGCCCACCACATCTTGCAGCAGGCGAAGGCCATGCGCGCACCTTCAATATAGGTTGATCGCTTGATGGCGTCCAGCCGGGAACAAGCGTTCACCAGCTGCTTCACAAGCACGAAGTAGCTGCCGGGCATAGCTTCGGCTGGCCACAGCCGGATTATCAAATCCTTCATGGCTAGTTTTGCCACCCTATGCATCTCCACCAGTTGTTTCAGCTGATCGGCGAAGGGAACGGGATACTCAAGCGTAAGATACTGTGACTAGAACAATTTCTCCGTGGATCTCCCTTCTTCAGCTTGGAAGAACTCCGCGGCGTCGGACACACTGCACGGTAGATCTGCGAAGGCTCCTGGAGAACTCTGAATCCGGGTTAGTAAGAAATACTTCTTCTTCATCTATTTGCTTTGCATACTAAATGCCTTACCCGCCATGATCTGCCTGGCCTCTTGGATCTCCTGGAGGGCACACCGGGCTTCAACCCGGGCTGCTTGTGCGCTTTGATGAGCCTTGGAGAGTTCGGTCTGTCGAGCCGGAACATCACCCTCCAGGGTCTCGTACTTCTTCACCGCGTCCTGGAGCTTTTGCTGGACCTCGTTCAGCCGGGCCTTCAGCTTCTTGCGAGCGGCCTGCTCCTTGACAGCTTTCCCCTCGGCTTCAGCCAGGGCCTTTTTCAGGGCCTCGATCTCAGTCGTCGCCCCTACACATATAATGACACTACGGTCAGTATACATCATTTACTCTTTCCGAATATATAACGAGCCATTGCATACCTTGCTGGTCTTCCAGCTGCTTCCTCGCTTGGCCGAGTTCCTCCTCGGCCCGCTCCAGTATCTGCTTCAGCTTAGAGACTTCCGCAGTGTGAGAGGTCGCGGCCAGCAACGAGGCCTGTTTATTAACATCAAACACATTTTAGTTAGTTTCCTGCGAAATTTCATTGATCCTCTATCCGGCTTCTCTTTCCAAACACCGGACAGTGTCTCAGGGGCTACTGTCTATACTAGGATTTTCTTGGTTAAACACTACTTACCTCAAAACCTGTCAGTAGGCCGCTGCAGGCTTCGGTCAGTCCGCTCTTAACGGACTGAACCTTCTCAATCACCGTACCCATAAGGATACGGTGTTCTTCCACAATGGAAGCGCCTCGTAGAGCTTCCAATAGATTATCCGGCGCCTCTGGTTGGACAGAGGTCACCGGTGGGACGGGCGCGCCTCCTTTTCTTGATGGAGGCTGCTTGTCGGACTCCGGGGCCGTATGGGTCTCCGGATCCGTGCTCAGAGGGGGGCCGAATTGAGCACGACCCCCATCGTCAGTCTCCAATGGGGCCTGTTCCCCCATGTGTCCGACGGCCGAGGTATCGCCCTCCGGCGCCGCCTTGACAGCCTCCCGAACCTCTCCCTGTCCTGGGAAGGTCCTTCGGGACAACACCTCGACGTCTCCTTTGGACTTGGGAGAGTAAGCGGCCGACGGTGTCTCGCTGGCCATCTCCTTTTAGTACAACGAGCCTCTTGACGAGGATCGCTGGGAGCTGTCGTGGGCCGGACTGCAATAGCATAATTAATCATGTCAACACAACAGAGAGGAGAGGCTATATTTATGGGCACGTATGAGTCTTAGCGCTTACGATGTAGCCCGAGGCTTAGTGCGGGGGCGTCGCTCCGGACTGCTGTCGACATCCCATGCGGAGCTGCCCACGAGCGGGCCTTTCCCCTTCTTCGACGTCTCCGCCTACAGAATTGTGGAGGCCGCCCTCTTCTTCCTCCCCCCGTCAGGGGGAGAATCACTCTCCTCCTCCTCATCGTCGTCGTCTTTGGCAACGGAGGAGCGGGTCTTGTCTTCGGACATCGCGTCTGAAGCGCCCTTGCGACGGGGGCCACTCCAGACCCCCTTGGCCTTCCCCGTGGCCTTCTTTGCCGACGCCGTATAGGGCTCCGGCACCAGCATCTTTGCTAAACGCGGGATGACTGGTTCTTCAGGCAGCGGAGCCGGACACTGGATCTTCTTCGCCCTCTCCATCTAGTCCTGAAGAAGCAATGATAATAATAGCTTAGATATCATCCTTGAAACAAGCAAGTAGGGGATGCGTTAAAAATAACATACCTCGTTGGCGAGGTGGTTGATGTCGTGCCTGCGGTCCGAATCTGTGGCCGGCGGTGTCTCGTTGCCCTTGAAGAGCAACTTCCAGGCGTCTTCGTGAGTAGTTTCGAAGAGCCTCTTTAGGGTATGGTGCTTCTTCGGATTGAACTCCCATAGAGGGCAGCTTCAGCTTTGGCACAGGAGAATCCAGTGAACTAGCATCACCTGGATTATATCGACAAGCTTGGTATCTTTGTCCACCATACTTTGAACATGCGTCTACAACGCTATCAGCTCATCTGGCGAACACCAGTTCGGGCTCTTCTCAACCCAGGAGGTGAGCCGCATTGGAGTGTCGGAGTTGAATTCGGCAGTTGCGGCCCAGTTTGCGCCGCGGGGTTCTGTGATGTAGAACCATTGTTTCTGCCATTCCTTGACAGTCTCCACGAAAGTGCCTTTCGGCTAGGAGACATTGGTTAGCTTGCTCACCATGGCACCTCTGCACTCCACGTGCTGGCCATCCACCACCTTCGGCTTCACGTTGAAGACCTTGGGCCACAGCCCGAAGTGGGGTTGGATGCAGAGGAAGGCCTCACACACGATGATGAACGCCGAGATGTTGAGGAAAGAGTTCGGGGGTAGATCATGGAAGTCTATCCCGTAATAGTACATCAGCCTGCGGATGAAAGGGTGAAGTGGAAACCCTAGCCCACGGAGGAAATGAGGGATGAATACCACCCTCTCGTTGGGCTTCGGTGTGGGGACGACTTGCCCCTGGGATGGAAGACGATGGGAGATTTCCTTCGCCAAGTACCCAGCCGCCCGAAGCTCAGTAATGTCCTTCTCCTTGATGGAGGAGACCATGCACTTGCCTTGACCTCCGGATACGGACATGGTTGAATGCTAGCTTGAGTGGGAAGGAGATGAGAACTTGGGCGCTGGAGCTCAAGAGGGGAAGGGCAGAGGAAGAGAGAAGGCGTGGGAGAAGAAGGGGGAATCCTTACCCCCTTATAAAGGCAGTGAATATCGAATGCCTCCCCACTCGCCCTAAAACTCTCCTATTCCCAAGGGTTGTGTAAACGGCACGGTTGGGTTACTGTAACACCCACAATGCGGCTATATCTCCCACATGTCGGGGCACGACTTAGAGGCATAGCCGCATGGTAGGCATTTCGCAAGAGGGGTAATATTTACACATCCCATGTACTGAATAAGAAAGGGATAAAGAGTTGGCTTACAATCATCAATTCACACAATACATAAATATATCATACATCATCCGGAATACAATCAAGGTCCGACTACGGCACCAAAATAAAGAAAGACAACCCCAAATGCTAGATCCCCGATCGTCCCAACTGGGCTCCTCTACTGATCATCCGAAAAAGAAAATAGTAACAGCCTGATTCCTCGTCGAACTCCCACTTGAGTTCGGTAGCGTCCCCTGCACTGGCATCATGGGCACCTGCATCTGTTTGGAAGTATCTGTGAGTCACGGGGACTTAGCAATCTCACACCCTCGCGATCAAGTCTATTTAAGCTTAAAGGTAGGAAAGGGGTAGTGAGGTGGAGCTGCAACAAAGCACTAAGCATATATGGTGGCTAACTAACGCAAAAGAGAGCGAGAAGAGAAGCAAAGCACGGTCGAGAAGCTATAAATGATCAAGAAGTGATCCTGAAGCTACTTACGTTCAAGCATAACACGAGACCGTGTTCTCTTCCCGGACCCTGCAGGGTTTTGAACTTTCAAAAGCCATGCCCACGGTTATGGGCAGACGGGTATTTGTTAATATCTGGTTGTAGAGAACTTGACACTTAACTTAATTAAAATGAATCAACCGCGTGTGTAGCCGTGATGGTCTCTTTTCGGCGGAGTCCGGGAAGAGAACACGGTCTCGTGTTATGCTTGATCGTGAGGGTGTGAGATTGCTGAGTCCCCGTGACTCACAGATACTTCCAAACAGCTGCAGGTGCCGATGATGCCAGTGCAGGGGACGCTACCGAACTCAAGTGGGAGTTCGACGAGGATTCGGGCCGTTACTATGTTTATTTTCTGGATGATCAGTAGAGGAGCCCAGTTGGGACGATCGGGGATCTAGCATTTGTGGTTGTCTTTCTTTATTTTGGTTCCATAGTCGGACCT
Organism: Triticum dicoccoides; assembly: GCF_002162155.2. Lineage (NCBI taxonomy): Eukaryota > Viridiplantae > Streptophyta > Magnoliopsida > Poales > Poaceae > Triticum > Triticum dicoccoides. Next base: position 219,377,042 of record NC_041390.1, on the reverse strand, counting down.
TGATTGTATTCTGGATGATGTATGACTATTTATGTATTGTGTGAAGTGGTGATTGTAAGCCGACTATTTATCCCTTTCTTATTCAGTACATGGGATGTGTAAAGATTACCCCTCTTGCGACATGCCTACCATGCGGCTATGCCTCTAAGTCATGCCCCGACACGTGGGAGATATAGCCGCATTGTGGGTGTTAGAAGTTGGTAATCAGAGCCTTCCCCGACTTAGGATCCCCCTGCTTGATCGAATCGCTGACGTTGTTGAGTCTAGAACAACATGTTTTGGGTCTTAGGATTATATATATCGGAGAGTAGGATTCTTTTTTACTCCTCAGTCCCTTCGTCGCTCTGGTGAGGCCTCCTGACGTAGAATTTTGACTCTTCTCTCCTCAAATTTCACGAAAAAAATTTAGGATCACGCGGGTATCTTGGAATCGTTCCCATGGTTTTGTGACGAGAACATTGTTCTTGGTGCCTCCTGACATTTAGGGGTTGTGGCAGTGTCCTGGGGAGTTGAGCTCCGAGGTGTTATCGTCACAATTTTATCGTTGCAGTTCTCGAATACCTGAGTTCGCCAACATCGAAAATCTCTTTTATGCAGTTGTTGGTGAGATAACCTCGACGCCACCCAGTACTGGGGCGGGAGTTCAGGAGTATTGCCATAACTCGTATAACGGATGCTTTTCGAAGGTTGAGGTAAATGATTTCCGAAGGTTTCTTGGTTATGTGTTGAAGGATGGATACAGCTGGATGTAGGATTTGCTAGTTTTGGGTGAGATATTATGCTTTCCCTGTATCCCCAACACCTGATTGCATAACCAGAAAGTTTCAGGAGTTTCATAGGTGGGAATTCAAGCAGCTCTAGTATTTCTTCCCGCAGATATTTGGTTTGTGATTGGGTAATCCTTACCAATTATTTTTTCATATCCATACCTTGTTGATTTATTCATCTACCTTTATCTAAGTGGCTTCTCAACTTTATGGAAGTGTGATGATTTACTTTGGAATTCATTCATTCGTTCTTGTTCGAATGTTAAGGCTATATGTTGCAATTTCGATCCATTGATTCAGCTTGAATATATGTCTTTCAAGATGCTAACGGATGTCAACCTCTTCAGGATGGCTCCTCCAACGCGTCAGAATCCGTACCCTCTGCCACCACCTCCACCTCTGGAGGCATGGCAAGCTGTCATGGCAGCCACCAATGCCAACACTCATATCCTTTTGCAACTCTTGCAAGAGCGCAACCAAGGGCCAAGCAACCAAGGAAATCAAGACCAAGGCAATAATCAGCCTCAGTTTGCTACCCTCAATCAGTTCCTTGCAAACCAGCCAAAGTCCTTCAGCAACTGTGTTGAGGCCATAGACATCGACGACTGGCTCGTGGATATCTGCAAACATTTTGAGTGTAGCAATGTCAGGCCTGAGGATTTTGTCAAGTTTGCTTCATTCCAACTCAAAGACCAAGCTCCTGAGTGGTATCAACAACACAGAGATTCCAGAGGAGGTCGTGTGATTACCTGGGATGATTTCCGCCGAGACTTCAAAGCTCATCACATCCCACAAAGTGTTGCTGAGAGTAAGCGTGAGAAGTTCCGCAATCTCAAGCAAGGCAGCATGTCCGTGTATCAATACAATATCCAGTTTCAGAGACTCGCCCGCTTCGCTAAACAAGACGTCCCGGATGAAAAGAGCATGATTTATCAATTCAGAGGTGGCCTCAGAGAAGATATGCAATTAGCTCTCGTGCTTCTTGAGCCGACTAAGTATGATGAATTCTACAACATGGCACTAAAGCAAGAAGCCGCTCAGATTAAATGTGATGCTTCTAAGAAGAGAGTCAGGGATGTAGCTCAATCTTCTTCTTCAACTCAAGTGGCAGCTGAGCAACAGAAGTTCCGGTTGCCTCCTCCTCCTTCGTTTCATCAGCCTTACCAGCAGAAGAGTAAAGGTGGCAGTGGATCTTCCCACCCACCCAACCCAGGCTATTAGATCAACGCTCAGTCTCATACTCCAAGGTCAAGTGCTCCTTACCACCGTCCGCTCTCAGAGGTTACTTGCAACAAGTGTCAGCAGAAAGGGCACTATGCAAACAAATGCTTCAACCAAAGGCGCCTTCCGCCTCCTCCTCTCATGAGATCTGCCAGCAATGCAGTGGTCAAGCATAATCCCAAGCATGCTAAGGTCAACATGATGAACGCAGCTCAGGCAGAGGATTCTTCAGAAGTGATCATGGGTAACTTTCCAGTTAACTCTATTCCTGCAAAAGTTCTTGTTGACACTGGTGCATCGCATTGTTTCATGTCAAGATCATTTGTTTCAAAGCATGACTTCGTTTCGGAAATGTTGGGTAAACCCATGAGAGTGGTTTCTCCGGGAAAGTCTATGAGGGCTGCCACGATGATCCCGGATGTTTCCATCAAGATGGCTGACTATAAATTTATGTCTTCTCCAATGGTTCTTGGCGACTCGGATATTGATCTAATTCTCGGCATGGACTGGCTTTCTAAGCACAAGGCTTAGCTTGATTGTGCTGCCAGGCAGATTCAATTGACACACTCGTTTGAGGATGTGCTCATCTATGCCGCTCGAGATGAAACCATTCGACTGTTTTCTCTCAATGAGAAGGGCGAGTTTAATGCCATCTCTCAGATTCCAGTCGTTTGTGAATATCAAGACGTCTTTCCAGAAGAGCTTCTAGGAATGCCTCCTCGCCGGCCAGTTGAATTCATTATAGATATTGAGCCTGGCACAGAACCTATTTGCAAACGTCCTTACAAGCTTGGACCAGAAGAGTTGAAGGAGTTGAAGAAACAACTCGATGAACAAGAGCATATGGGTCTGATCAGACCGAGTTCATCTCCATGGGGTTGTGGTGTTCTTTTTGTCAAGAAGAAGGATGGAACGAAATGACTCTGCATCGACTACCGTCCATTGAACAAGAAGACAATAAAGAACAAGTACCCACTTCCCAACATCAATGAGCTTTTCGAGCAGCTTAAGGGTGCTCAAGTTTTCTCCAAGCTTGACCTCCGCATGGGTTATCATCAGATTCGCATTCCTGAACAAGATATCCCCAAGACAGCATTCAGAACAAGCTATGGTTCTTATGAATATACTGTCATGTCTTTCGACCTTGTCAATTCTCCTCCAACGTTCTCTCGCATGATGAACTTCATCTTCAACCCTTACACAAATGATTTTGTCTTGGTGTATCTCGATGATATTTTGTTCTTTTCCAAGAATAAGGAGGATCATGCCAAGCATCTGAGATTGGTACTTGACAAACTCAGACAGCATCAATTCTATGCGAAGTTTTCCAAGTGTGAGTTCTAGCTTGATGAGGTTCTTTACCTTGGCCATATCATCTCCACCAAAGGCATCGCTGTTAATCCTGAGAAAGTGTCTGCAATTGTGAATTGGGAACCTCCTCAGAATGTGAAGCAGCTCCACAGTTTTCTTGGGCTTGCAAGCTATTGTCGAAGATTCGTTGAGAATTGCTCTAAGATTGCAAAGCCTCTTTCCAACCTCCTCCAGAAGCATGTCAAGTATGTCTGGACGCCTGAATGTGACGTGGCTTTCAACACCCTCAAAGAGAAGTTAGTCACAACTCCTGTTTTGACTCCTCCTGATGAATCCAAACCATTCGAAGTTTTCTGTGATGCTTCCCTTCAAGGTCTCGGTGCTGTGTTAATGCAAGAGAAGAAAGTTGTGGCTTATACCTCTCACCAGTTGAAGCCCAATGAAAGGAACTACCCCACTCATGACCTCGAGTTGGCGGCAGTGGTACATGCTCTATTAACGTGGAGACATCTCTTGTTGGGAAGGAAAGTGGACATCTTCACAGATCATAAGAGCCTCAAGTACATCTTCACTCAACCCAACCTCAACCTCAGACAGACTCGTTGAGTCGAAATGATTCAAGAATACAATCCGAGTATTTAATATACTCCAGGCAAGGCCAATGTCATTGCAGATGCTTTGAGCAGGAAGGCTTACTGCAACAGCTTAATTCTCAAGCCCTTCCAACCGGACCTTTGCGAAGCTTTCCGCAAACTGAACCTCCAAGTTGTTCCTCAAGGCTTTCTTGCCAACCTCCAAGTCTCTCCTACTTTGGAAGATCAAATTCGTGAGGCACAACTTCTTGATTCCATGGTGAAGAAGGTGAAAAATGGGATTGCCAAGAGCCAACCCAAATACAAGTGCTATCGCATTGATGACAAAGACACTCTATTCTTCGAGTATCGATTGTGGTTCCTAAAGGTGATCTAAGGAAAGTCATCATGAATGAGGCGCACAATTCCCTTCTATCCATTCATCCTGGAAGTACAAAGATGTACCATGACCTCAAGCAGTCGTGTTGGTGGACTCGAATGAAGCGAGAAATTGCTCAATTCGTGAATGACTGTGATGTCCGCAGAAGGGTGAAAGCAGAACACCAACGGCCAGCTGGTCTCCTCCAACCTCTTTCTATTCTAGAATGGAAGTTTGACCATATTGAGATGGACTTCGTGACTGGATTTCCCAAGTCCAAACGTGGAAATGATGCTATCTTTGTTGTCATCGACAAGCTTACGAAAGTGGCTCATTTCCTTCCAATCAAAGAATCTATCACAACAGCTCAGTTGGTAGAGCTATACACCTCCAGGATTGACTCCTTGCACGGCATTCCACAGTTGATATCTTCAAATCGTGGAAGCATCTTCACTTCTAAGTTCTGGGACTCCTTTGAGAAGGCCATCGGCACCAACATTCTCTTCAGCACAACCTTCCATCCTCAAACTAGTGGCCAAGTCGAGCGAGTCAATCAAATCCTTGAAGATATGCTCAGGGCTTGTGTCATTTCCTTCGGTATGAAGTGGGAAGATTGTCTTCCATATGCTGAGTTCTCCTACAACAACAGCTTCCAAGCGAGTTCGGGCAAGGCCCCATTCGAGATTCTCTATGGCAGAAAGTGTCGTACTCTTAATTGGTCAGAGACTGGTGAACACCAACTTCTTGGCAATGACTTAATCACAGAAGCTGAAGAAATGTGTAAAATCATCTGTGAAAATCTCGAAGCCGCACAATCGCGCCAGAAGAGTTACTATGATAGCAAGCACCATGACTTGGCTTTCGAGATCGGAGACCATGTCTACCTCCGGGTCTCTCCAATGAAAGGCACTCGTCGCTTCGGTATCAAAGGGAAGCTTGCCCCTAGATATGTGGGTCCTTGCAAGATCATTGGAAAAAGAGGCGATCTCGCCTATCAACTTGAGCTTTCGTCCAAGTTCGCAAATGTGCACGACATGTTTCACATGTCACAGCTTCGCAAGTGCTTCAAGACTCCTGAGCGCACCATCAACTTCGAAGAGATTGATCTCCAAGAAGACTTGTCTTATCATGAGCATCTCGCTGCTATTCTTGAGGAAACCGAGTGCAAGACTCACAACAAGTCTATCAAATTCCTGAAAGTGAAGTGGTCACATCATTCCAACCGAGAAGCCACATGGGAGCGCGAGGACCACCTCCATTTTGAATATCCAGATTTTTTCAGTCCTAGATCTCGGGACGAGATCCTTTCGTAGTGGTGGAGTGTTGTAACACCCCAAATGTAACTTGCCATATTTGTACTCCGACTCTTGCCATTTCCGACTTTAAGTTATGAGATTTCCCTTCATGGTTGGGTTTTGTCTTCCTTTTGCATTTTGTTCATGTCATGCATTTCATATCATGTCATCATGTGCATCTCATTTCCATACGTGTTCGTCTCATGCATCCGAGCATTTTCCCCATTGTCCGTTTTGCAATCCGACACTCCTACATGCACCGGCGTCCCCTTTTGTCTCTTTTCGTGAGCGGGTGTTAAACATTCTCGGAATGGACCGAGATTTTCCAAGTAGCCTTGGTACACCACCGGTAGACCGCTTGTCAAATTTCGTGCCATTTGGAGTCCGTTTGATACTCCAACGGTTAACCGGGGAACCACCAAGGCCTCGTGTGTGTTGCAGCCCAACACCCCTCCAAAACGGCCCAAAAACCCTTCTAAACCCCTTCTATGTCCTCCGTCGTCGGATCACGATCGTGTGGGTGAAAACTACACCCCATTTGGACACTCCTACCTCCTCCTACCTATAAATATGTGCACCCCCTCAAATTTCGGGTCGAAACCCTAGATCCATCCTCTCCCTCCGCGTCGGACACGTCCGCACTGGCTGTACGCGTCTGCCGCTGCGCCCCGTCCAACCCGCCGCTGCCATGTGGCGCTCCACCGGTCACCGCCGCCGAAGCCCGCCGGGCCCAAGGCCGGCCCCCACGGGCCCATCCGCCGTCGCCCCGCGTCACGCCCGCCGCCGCCACGCCGGCGCGCGCCGCCGCTCCTCCGCCGGATCCGCCCCGGCAACCTCCTCCTCCGACCGGCCCCGTCTCCTCCCTCGTCCGGCTAAGGTCCGGCAAGACTCCGACGAGTTGTTCCGGCGAACTTCGAGATCCGTGGCACGAACCCTAGATCTGTTTTTCTGGGAGGTGAAAATTCCACTAAGTCCTTATCTTTGTAACATTTTATGCCCCTGTTCCCATAACTCCATGACCGTAGCTCCGTTTCATGCTCATTATATATCAAAATGTTCATTGGGAGATGCTCTTCATTTCATTCCATTGTGCCATGCTTGTTTGAGTCCATCTTGATGCCCAAATAGTTGATGTAAGAGTGCTATAAAATGTTTGCTCCTGTTACTTAGCAGATTATGATGATTTGTCATTTTTGTCACATTTGGTGTGTGCTTCATATGGGCATGAGCTCTACATGTGTTTTCATCTATGTCATGCTATCTTTAAAGGGGTGCTTGCCATGTATTTTTTTGATCTATGTGGCGACTATCACAAGCATGCAAAGTAGCCTTCGTGATATTGCTGATTTCAGGGTCTTAGGATTTTGCTAAGTCTTTTGTCTGCTGTTATTTTTATGCCATGTAAACATGATGCTACAGTGAGATCCATGCTTGTTTTGAGTATCTTCAGTAAGGGTGTTTTGGAGATATGGTATTCTCTATCCATCCATGCCCATGTTTGCATTTATGGAGTGCCCTAGAATGTCTTAATATTGCTCTACTTTTGCTATAAAATGTTCCTGGCAGATTGTTTACATGTTAATCAATTTTGCCATGGGTGTTGTTATTGATCCATGCATGCTATGTACTTGATCTTGCCATGGTTAGCTTCTTGAACATGTCTTCTTGCTGTTAGTATGATTATCTTGTCATGCAAGGCTTTGTGATGAGTGTTTTGAGCTCGCAAAGATGTCTTCATAATTCTGTTTATGCCATGCTCTGTTTTCTGCGAAATCTAAAACTGTTGATAAAACTTGCTATGTTTACATGAGTTCCATCATATCTTCTGTGCCTTTTTGGCTCATGAACAGTAAGAGACTTTTGATCTATGTATTTAATAGATTCATGCCATGCCTTTTTTTTGCCATTATATGATCCTGTAGCATGTTGTTTGCTAGCTCTAAACATGGCTTCCTAATGTTATTCCTGGCATGTTAGTATTTTCACTAAGTCTGTGATGCTGATATCTTTTGCACTTTTGCCATGCCTGTTTGAACCTGCTCTTGTGTGATTTAGCCGTAGCTCAGTGTTCATGTTTTTTCAAGAATCTTGAGTACATCACTGCCATATGCCTTGTTGATATGTTGTAGTGCAGTATCTTAGTTTCTTGTTGCATTCTAGATAACATCGTGTTGTTAATCGCAGAATTGTGCCATTCTTGTTTTGCTTGCCATTTGCAAACCGTGCATCCGATTCCGGTGATCTTTATATCGATTTCGACCGAAATCATCTCATCTTTCCAGAGGCACACTTGGTTTGCCAAGTTGATGCCTTGATCAATCTTTCCCTTCCAGAGCACGCATATGCATTGCCTATCATGCCTTGCATATCATGCCATGTTTTGCATCATGTTGCTTGTGCATTGCACCGTGATTGATTGTTGGTCCTTTGCTTGTGTTCTTGCTTCTGGTAGAGCCGGGAGACGAGTGCGTGATCGAGGAACCTGTTGATTACGCTAACGAGGAGCAAGCTTTCATCAACTCTGAGAACTTTGCAGGCAAGATGACCATACCCTCGAAATCACTTCTATCTTTGCTTGCTAGTTGTTTGCTCTATTGCTATGCCGCGATACCTACCACTTGCTATATCATGCCTCCCATATTTCCATGTCAAGCCTCTAACTCACCTTTCCTAGCAAACTGTTGTTTGGCTATGTTACCGCTTTTGCTCAGCCCCTCTTATAGCGTTGCTAGTTGTAGGTGAAGTTGAAGTTTGTTCCATGTTGGAACAAGGATATTTGTTGGGATATCATTATTATATCTTGTTTACTTTAATGCATCTATATACTTGGTAAAGGGTGCAAGGCTCGGCCTTATGCCTGGTGTTTTGTTCCACTCTTGCCGCCTTAGTTTCCGTCATACCGATGTTATGTTCCTTGATTTGTGTTCCTTACGCGGTTGGGTGTTATGGGAACCCCTTGACAGTTCGCCTTGAATAAAACTCCTCCAGAAAGGCCCAACCTTGGTTTTACCATTTGCCACCTAAGCCTTTTCCCTTGGGTTCCGCGGACTCAAGGGCCATCTTTATTTTAAACCCGCGGGCCAATGCTCCTCTGAGTGTTGGTCCAAACTAGAGCATCGTGTGGGACCGTCCCTTGGAAACTTGGGTTATGTTGGTACCTGTACGCTTAGCTTATCCGGTGTGCCCTGAGAACGAGATATGTGCAGCTCCTATCGGGATTTGCCGGCACAGTCGGGTGGTCTTGCTAGTCTTGTTTTACCATTATCGAAATGTCTTGTAACCGGGATTCCGAGACTGATCGGGTCTTCCTGGGAGAAGGAATATCCTTCGTTGACCGTGAGAGCTTGTGATGGGCTAAGTTGGGACACCCCCGCAGGGTTTTGAACTTTCGAAAGTCGTGTCCGCGGTTATGGGCAAATGGGAATTTGTTAATGTCCGGTTGTAGAAAAATTGACACATAACTTAATTAAAATGAATCAACCATGTGTGTAGCCGTAATGGTCTCTTTTCGGCGAAGTCCGGGAAGAGCACACAGTCTTGTGTTATGCTTGAACGTAAGTAGTTGCATGATCACTTCTTGATCACTATTAGCTTCTCGACCGTGCTTTGCTTCTCTTCTCGCTCTCTTTTGCATTAGTTAGCCACCATATATGCTAGTGCTTGCTACAGCTCCACCTCACTACCCCTTTCCTACCCTTAAGCTTAAATAGTCTTGATCGCGAGGGTGTGAGATTGCTGAGTCCCCGTGACTCACAGATACTTCCAAACAGATGCACGTGCCGATGATGACAGTGCAGGGGACGCTACCGAACTCAAGTGGGAGTTCGACGAGGAGTCGAGCCGTTACTATGTTTCTTTTCCGGATGATCAGTAGAGGAGCCCAGTTGGGATGATCGGGGATCTAGCATTTGGGGTTGTCTTTCTTTATTTTGGTTCCGTAGTCGGACCTTGATTGTATTCTGGATGATGTATGACTATTTAAGTATTGTGTGAAGTGGCGATTGTAAGCCGACTCTTTATCCCTTTCTTATTCAGTACATGGGATGTGTAAAGATTACCCCTCTTGCGACATGCCTACCATGCGGCTATGCCTCTAAGTCGTGCCCCGACACGTGGGTGATATAGCCGCATTGTGGGTGTTACAGTTACCCACGCCCACATTGATGAAAATCCCGCAATAAGGGGACATGATCTCTGCTTTGACAAGACGTGCCAATGGAAACCGCATCTCGAAGCTCGGAACGACGGACAAAAATGGTTTGATATAGTGACCGAAAAGATGTGATGTCATCTTGAAAAAAGTTGTCAGCAGATGGGACTCGTGAAATACCATATTCCTTGTGGTTGTGTATGGTACTTGTGTTGCAGATCTGGACACCTGCGTTTCATCCGAAGACTATCCTGGAGTATTCGGAAAGTAGAACCCGCCTTGCAATGCCGAAGACCATCTGCGCGCCCGACACGTCGTCATTGAAGCCTGGTTCAGGGGCTACTGAGGGAGTCCTGGACTAAGGGGTCCTCGGGCGTCCGACCTATTGGATATTGGCCGGACTGATGGGCCGTAAGGATACAAAGACCAAAGACTCCACCCGTGTACGAATAGGACTCTCCTTGGCGTGGAAGGCAAGCTTGGCGACCAACTATGAAGATTCCTTTCTCTGTAACCGACCTTGTGTAACCCTAGATCCCTCCCGTGTCTATAGAAACCGGAGGGCTAGGTCCGTAGATAGGCCGAATCCTGATAATCATAGCCAGGTTAGTCTCTTAGGGTTTAGCCATTACGATCTCGTGGTAGATCAACTCTTGTAATACTCATATTCATCAAGATCAATCAAGCAAGACGTAGGGTATTACCTCCATAGAGAGAGCCCGAACCTGGGTAAAACATCGTGTCCCCCGTCTCCTGTTACCATCGATCCTAGACGCACAGTTTGGGACCCCCCTACCCGAGATCCGCCGGTTTTGACACCGACACCGTTCGCCGAGGCCTTGGCCCTCTTCGCCGCCCTCTGGGCCAGCGTCTCCCTATCCCTGCAAAGATGAAGACAAATCAAGGAAAGTGGAACGGTCCGAGGGGACGGAGATGACAAAAGACGAGACACTTACTCATCCTCTGCCTCTTCTTCCGCGGCCTTCCTCTTCCTCCTCGGGCTAAGAGACCCGAGGACGAAGAAGACCTCCATGTCGTCACCTGGGGAGGAGGGGAAGTAGGTGGAGTTGGGGGACGCTTGGACAGAGAAGGGGCGGCCATTCTCTTCGTCACCGCCGCAACCTTCACCGCCTTCCCTGTCGCCGCGACCCTCGTCTGACGCATGGACGCCTCCGGAGGTTGTGCAGTCCTGCCGGGGCGAACCGGCTCTCCAGAGACGGCCCGCCGCAGGACACGCCCTCTCCCCGTGGCCAGGGGCTTGACAGCCTCAGCCTCCTCCTCGGACGACTCATCGACATCATCTTCGTTGAGAGGGGCCCCGGTGCCGGCGCTGCTGGCGTCCCCAGCGGATTCCGCCCACTGGGCGAGCTCCTTCTCCTCCGCGGCCGTCGCGGCCTCATCCTCCATGCCGCCAGCGCAGCTGGCCTCCTTGGCGAGCTCCGCCTCCGCCGCCCTGGCGACGATGTAGTCCAGCTCCGCCTGGGTGGTGTCTTGGATGAGTAGCGGCTCCTCGCGGACGTACTTCTCTACCAAGGTGTCGAAGAACTCCTGCACCTGATCCTCCTCCGGCTTGGCCCAATTTGGGTCAGGGCCGTGCGCATTGAAGTCCGATGTCATGGCGATGATGTCCGTCTGGCGAGAGTTGTTGCTCAGCGGGACCATCCCCGCCGGCAACCCGAACCATGGCCCCTTGTCGACCTTGCCGGCCTTCGCGGCCTTGCCGGCCCTGCCGCCGTGACTCACGTCGAGTTGAAACAGCCGCTGGCAGAAATGGGCGTGCCCCATCACCGTGAAGTTGTGGTTCAGGCTGGGGCGAAGTCTCATGATATCAGCCGCATTGCTAAAAAGACAGGCCGGCCTCCCCTTGTTGTGCAATGGAGTGATTCGGCGGCGGATGAAATCCGCCCCAATCATCTCTAGGGTGAGCCCTGCAGCGGCGAGGCGGTGGATCCTAGTGGTGGCGACTGTGAGCCTCCCGTCCTGGGCGTCGACGTAGCCCCAGTCATCTCTGCGAACCGGCGGCGTTTGGCGAACTTGGCAAAATTCCTGTGGGTCACCTCCTCAATCGAGCACCACCGGCTCCGCCACTCCTCCCACCTCTCCTTCTGAGCGCCCTCTAGATATGTCCCCTTCCCAAGGAGCCTTGGGATCCAAGTGACACAACCGGAGATGGCGCCTCCCTTCTGGATCCAAGGATAAAAGTAGTGGCGGAAGAGTGTCGTGCTGGAAAGCACTCCGGCGAAGCCCTCACAGAGATGGGCAAAAAGAGCCATCCACGCCACGGCATTTGGAGTGAAATCCAGAAGGTGTAAGCCATAGGTGTGCATGATGTCGTTGAAGAAATCAGAGAACGGGGGGCAGAGGCCGCAAGAAAAGTAGTCGACGAAGAATGGGTACCGATTCGGGGCGGCCTTGGCGCAATCGGCGGGGATGACGCACATGGCCGGATGCCCCGT
>NC_041390.1:219338561-219364625 GCF_002162155.2 Triticum dicoccoides | reverse complement strand
TCTTGCACCCCCAAAGGGGCTTGAAGTTAGCCCCGAGGTGGACCGCATCGACCGTCAGGGGAAAGTAGGCAAGCTGCGTCCGCCGCGCCGCCGACTCGCTCTCCGGCGGCTCCGCCCCCCCGGCATCCTTGGGCACTCCTTTGCCTTTGCTGGTTTTGGGTGCCATGGAGGTTGCGAGAGGTGGAGGATAGAGGGCAGCAAAAACGCAGCGGCGGTGGGCGAGAGCAAGGGCTTGAGGAAGAAGAAGAAGGGGACGACAGTTTTAAGATTCGAGAAGGCACAGGGGGTAAATGAGCAGCGCGCCCGTGGTTACTCCTTTTTATGAGGAAGGTGCGAGCCGCCTCTTTACCACGATGTGACGCATGCATGCGGAAACCGCCCCACGCATGACCCCCACGTCACGCATGACCCCCCATGTCGTGCGTTCAACGCGGGTCGTGGGGAAGCGCAGCGGACTGAAAGTTGTTGCGGTAAAAAACCGCCCCACCTGCCCGCGCACCATTCTAGGCCTAGCCCAACAACACGTCACGCTCATGTGTGGCCCAGTCCCAGGGGCTCCTGTTGGTGTACAAAAGTAGGGGCTCTCCTTTTGCACCCCTTTACTTGTGCATAGAGCCGCGCCCACGGCCACACTAAGCAGGGCAGAGGAGGGGAGCCGGAGCACAAGACGACCAAAGCAACGCCAAGACCAGAGACGCAAAGAGAGCAGGAGGGCGAGGTGGACTCCCCCGGCAAGACCCTTGCCGGGGTGGCTTCCACAGCCTCGGCAAGATCCTTGCTGGGGCAACTTGCCTGACGCTAGCAGAGCATGCCACCCTTGAGCCCAAGGGGTTCCAACTCCATCAACCATATTGGAACCAAGGCTCGGGAGGCACCCCCGTGGTGGCATGCAGATCTTTGTAGAGATCATAGATGCACAAGGTTAGATGAGAACCAAAAGACGACGATCCTTGGCGAGGTCCTTGATAAGGAAATCCACGAGACCCCCGCCAAGATCCTTGCCGAGGACGACCGCGGTGCAAAACTTAGCACCTCCTTGACCTTTCAACATAAAGTAGTTGTTTCTCCCTCCCAAAGTGGAGGATGAGCACCTTGTAAATCATACTATGTACATTGTATCATATTTTTGAGTAATACAAACACAGTGGGAGCCTCTCCCACTGTCTGACCTCTAAAAAAATGACCGCGGTGCCGTAGCGAGACCCTTGTTGGGCCCTCGGCAAGACCCTTGCGAGGATGCCTGCGGGGCCGCAGCCAGGCCCCCGTCTGCCAAAACTTCACCGCCGCTCCCCATACAGCTGCTAGCTCGACCAGCTGGGCAGGCATCCGCGTGGCAGCGCACGACCTCTACACCAACTCAGCAAGCACCTATGTGGTGGCATGCAGATCTTCGTGAAGGCTCCACCATCGCGCCAGCCCAGCAGCCAGCCAACGTGGCGCTACAATGCCTCGTCAGCTTGGACGCGCGTTGGAGCCAGTCGAGGCGACGACAGCTGGGACGAGCTTCTTTGTCGTCCCCAATAAAGCAAGAGGGGCACGTCGACAGCGCATTAAATGCGTTTGTCCAGTGACGCCAGGGGATAAACTTAGCCCCTGTACACCTTTCCACCTCCTGTGTGCCACTGTGGCGACCCCTTTTTGTCTATAAAAGGAGGCCCGAGGCGTACTGGAGGGGGGTTCAGCTCTTTTGGACTAGGGAGACACCGTAGGTAGTTCAAGAACACAAGAACACTCCAATATACATCAAAGTAGGATTAGGGTTTTACGCGATCTCCGCGGCCCGAACCTGGGTAAATGATTTGTATGCTGACCGCCAGACCCGCCCTTTGCACGACCCCGTGCCCGCCTACCGTAGAAGGGATCCCAATGACCACATAGGTGTCGTTCCCACCGACAATAGGAATATATGGCAGAAGAAACTGATGACACTGTGAGCTCATTAGATGAAAAAGATGACAAGGAGAGCGAAGAACAAAAGGAGGAAGAGCGGATTATCCACTCGTGTCCACCTTCTAATGAGAGTAACTCTTCAACTCATACATTCTTTAATGGGAAAACTTTGTTTTTGCCACTCTAGCTTTTGACCACTATGCTTATCCCACTCTAGAATTTGACATTTCACTTTTGCCACTCTTAGTTTTTGACAATACATCAATATTTCCATTCCATGGCAAAAGCAATAATTTTAGAGTGGCAATTGCGATACATTGTCAAAATCTAGAGTGGCAAAAGTAAAATGAAAAGTTATTGCTTTTGCCACTGAATGGCATTTGTGATGTATTGTCAAAAACTAAGAGTGGCAAAAGTGATATGTCAAAATCTAGAGTGGTATAAGCAAAGTAGGAAAAAGCTAGAGTGGCAAAAACAAAGTTTTCCCTTGTTTAATTTCCCTTCGTGCTTACCGAAGGATGAATGCTATGACCCCTTGGATTCGTTTAAAATATCCCTTTTTGATGAAATTGATGCTTGTTATGCTTGTGGCCATCATGCCAATATGAATTATGCTTATGGAGATGAAGTTACTATAGTTCCTTATATTAAGAATGAAATTGTTGCTATTGCACCCGCACATAATAGTCCTATTATCTTTTTGAATTCTCCCAACTACACTATATCAGAGAAGTTTGCTCTTATTAGGGATTACATTGATGGGTTGCATTCTACCAATACACATGATGATTTTGATGAGTATAATATGCATGTTCTTGCTGCTCCTACTTGCAATTATTATGAGAGAGTAACTACATCTCCGCCTCTCTATTTTGCCAATACAATAAAATTGCAATAAACGATGTATGCTATGTATCGGCCTTTACTTTATGTGCATGAATTGTTCTTTTATGACATGCCGATGCATATAAAGAGAGTTAGACTCCCTTTTGCATGATATATGTTCCTTCGTGCTCAATACTAAATTACAAATCATTGTTAATTAAAATTGGCTTTGATATACCTTGGGATCCGGGTAGATCAATTACTTGAGCACTTTATGCCTAGCTTAATGGCTTTAAAGAAAGCGCCACCACAGAGACAACCCGAAATTTTAGAGAGTCATTTTATTTTGTTTTGTGCTTTTAAAAAGTTTTAGAACTAAAAAATATATAGAGGGGAACCTAAAACTTTCCAAAAAGAAAGTGAAAGTAAGAAAGACGAGCACCATTGAAGAGGGGGAGCTCCTTGAACTTTGTTCATGCCGATGGAAGCTTTGCAAATCTTGATTATAGAAACTTTTCAACAAAAATAATTATCCCCTTGTACAAATCCATTATATTATAAAATAATGTGCCAAGATTTGCCTTTAGGATGATTAGATTGCTTGTTCGCTTTGTGCAGTGCAAAAATAGAAACTTTGGTTGTAGTGCATGAATTTACATTTTTTACTCGAACGTGAAAAGTTTCTGAATTTTTTACACGATACTGGTATACAAATTGTTTATTTTGTCCTAAGGTTTTAGAATTTTTGGAGTTACAGAAGTATAGTAGATGTTCAGATTGCTACACACTGTTCTGTTTTTGATAGATTCTGTTTTTGATGCATTATTTTGTGTGTTTTGATGAATCTATGGATTGTATCGGTCATATAAGTTGTCATGAAGTTAGAGTACAGTACATATAATGCAAAAATAAAATATGAATGAGTTTGCAATAGTACTTAAAGTAGTTATTTGCTTTATTATAACAACGGATCTCATGAGGGTTTTGTTAAGTTTTGTGTGATTGAAGTTTTCAAGTTTTGGGTGAGATCACGATGGATGAAGGAATAAAGAGTGGCAAGAGCCTAAACTTGGGGATGCCCGAGGCACCATGATACGTATTCAACGTATCTATAATTTATGAAGTATTCATGCTAACATATTATCATTCTTGGATGTTTTACAATCATTTTATAGCAACTTTATATCATTTTTTGGGACTAACCTATTGACCCAGTGCCAGTTGTTGTTTACATCGCAAGAAATCAATATCAAACGGAGTCCAAACACCGTGAAATTTTTTGGAGATTTTTTATGGACCGAAACACCCGGGATGGGCCATAGAAGCACCTGGGGGTGCCCCGAGGGGGGCACAACCCACCAGGGCGCGCCTGGGGGCCCAGGCGCGCCCAGGTGGGCTGTGCCCACCTCAGTGGCCTCCCGCACCCCCTCTTTACCCTATGAATTCACAAATATTTCGAAAACCCTCGGGGTTAACCTAGATCAGAAGGTCCACCGCCGCAAGGCTTTGTAGCCACCGAATACCAATCTAGACCCCGTTCCGACACTCTGCCGGAGGGGGAAATCATTTACGGTGGTTGTCGGTGTCAAAACCGGCGGATCTCGGGTAGGGGGTCCCGAACTGTGCGTCTAGGCCGGATGGTAACGGGATGCAGGGGACACAATGTTTTACCCAGGTTCGGGCCCTCTTGATGGAGGTAAAACCCTATGTCTTGCTTGATTAATATTGATGATATGGGTAGTACAAGAGTAGATCTACCACGAGATCAGAGAGGCTAAACCCTAGAAGCTAGCCTATGGTTTGATTGTGTTCTAGTTGTTGTTGTCCTATGGACTAAAACCCTCCGGTTTATATAGACATCGGAGAGGGCTAGGGTTACACAAGGTCAGTTACAAAGGAGGAGATATCCATATCCGTATTGATAGCTTGCCTTCCACGCCAAGTAGAGTCCCATCCGGACACGAGACGAAGTCTTCAATCTTGTATCTTCATAGTCTAACAGTCCGACCAATGGATATAGTCCGGCTGTTCGGAGACCCCCTAATCCAGGACTCCCTCAGTAGCCCCTGAACCAGGCTTTCAATGACGATGAGTCCGGCGCGCAGTGTTGTCTTCGGCATTGCAAGGCGGGTTCCTCCTCCGAATACACCACGAAAGAATTTTGAATATAAGGATAGTGTCCGACCCTGCAAAATAAGTTCCACATACCACCGTAGAGAGAATAATATTTCACAAATTCAGTTTGCTGACTTATTTTGGCAACATGATATTACGTCATGGCCCGGTGATTATTCGAACCGTTTCCTTTAACTAGCCCCGCACATAACGCGAGGCAGTTTTTTGACACGTCTTGTCAAAGCGGAGATCGTGTCCCCTTATTACGGGATTCTCATCAATACGGGTGTGGGTAACCCAACCGCACCATCGATTACGGCGCTTGGGGGATAAGCGAGTTTTACCAGGCTAGTGGGGACGCTTAGTTTCGTCCGCCCATATAAGGAGATAAGGATTCACCTTCTCATCCACGCCTTCTTCCTCCTTTGCTCATCCGTTTTCGCACACTCGAGCTCTAGTGCCCAAGTCCGCACTTCCCACCTCAACCTTCCCCAACCATGTCCGGAGCGGGAGGCAGGTGGATGGTCTCCTCCGTCACGGAGGGAGACATCAAGAAGATGAGGAGAGCCGGATACCTGCCCGACGACATCGCGCACCGGCTCCCAGATGAGGGGCAGCTCATCCCCACCCCCAGGCCTGATGAGAGGGTGGTGTTCCTCACCCATTTCCTTCGCGGACTGGGATTTCCTCTCCACCCATTTGTCCGGGGGCTCATGTTCTACTATGGCCTGGATTTCCACGATCTGGCCCCGAACTTCATCCTCAACATCTCGGCGTTTATTGTCGTGTGTGAGGCCTTCCTCCGCATCAAGCCCCACTTCGGCTTATGGCTGAAGACTTTTAATGTCAAGCCGAAGGTAGTGAGCGGCCGCCAGGTGGATTGCGGAGGCGCCATGGTGGGAAGGATGCCCAATGTCACATGGCTCGAGGGCTCCTTCGTGGAGACAATAAAGGGGTGGCAGTCAGGGTGGTTCTACATCACCGAGCCGCGTGACCCTACATGGGTAGCGGCCCCCGAGTTCCGATCCGGCTTCCCCACACGGCTCACCTCCTGGCAAGAGAAGGTCCTGGGGTAGTCCGGAAGAGCCGACTGGACTCCAAACATGTATTGAAAACATGGTCAACAAGAAGCTCAAATTCGTCAACGTAGTCCAGGTCATGCTCATCCGCCGGATCCTCCCGTGCCAACAACAGGCCTTCAACTTGTGGGAGTTCGACCCGGCGCAGGACCGAACTCTGAACAGGCTCTTCGACACAACTCACGAAGATGCCTGGAGGGTAATGTTCAAGAGTGCCGAGGTCCCCCCTCCCACTACTGAGGATCGCGGATTCAGCATGAAGCGCCAAGCCAGTGCGGCAGGCTGCTTTACCTCTTACAAGATACTTGTTTTTTATATAGATTGACTCCATGCGGGATCTAAACTCCCGTTCCTTTGACAGGACTGGCAGAAAATGGCCGGACAGATCGACTGTCCAGCTCCCTTGCCCGAAGGCCCAACAAATGCTCTTCTGGCGAAGATGCTGACTCCGGATCCTTATACGGTGCCGGAGAAGACCAAGAAGGCCAAGGGAACCCGAAAGAGTTCCCGACGCCAGGTGTCATCGGACTCATCGTCCAAGGACTCTACGGCTCAATCCTCCCCCAAAGACGAGGAGGCAGAAGAGGATTCCCCCCTCTAGACGGGGGAGACAAGAAAAGGAAGGCCGCCCCAGCTGGGGTGGCCGAAGGGTCCAAGAAGGGGAGAACTCTCCTTCCGAACTACTCTACCACCGCCGCCGCCGACGAAGACGAGTGGCTGCCCAAGGCCAAGCCCCTGGGGAAGTTGTAAGTATTTGGATACCAGAGTAAGTCATAGTATTCCTATGCGACACTGCTTTCCCTAACGCCAAAGCATGATTATGCAGGCCGCCACAAGCCAGTATTGGTGTATCATCGGACGGCTCCCTGGGCTCATCGGACATGGATAGCGATCCAGTCCCGACCGCCACCTCCCCTCATCCTACTGACGACGCTGAGGTGCTGTCTCAAGAGGCACCGGGTCGAGGGGAGACAGTCTCGGAGGCGCCTCAAGGCGACCTTCCGGATTTCGGGAGCCGAGGGGATGGGGCCCCTGAGAGCTCCGAGTTCGGCCCTCAGCCGAACACCGTGTCGGAACCTCCAGTGGTTTCGGGCTCGGGTAGGCGGCCTCCTTCTAAGAGGGGCGAGACGCCTGCACCGGCGACCTCTGTCCATCCAGAGGCGCCGGACAATCTGCTGGAAGCGCTTCGCACCGCTTCCATCGACGTGGAGCACCGCACTATTATGAGTGCGGTGATCCAGAAGGTTCAGTCTGCTAAGAGCGGATTGACTGAAGTCTGTGCTAGCCTTCTAACAGGCTTTGAGGTAAGTGTTCAAAGTATAGGAAAAATATTACCGCATATACAGTAGCCCCTGATGCTCTGTTCGGTGTTCACAAAGAAAAGCCGAATAGAGGATCAAACAATATTGCAGGAGTCTAATAGAAGTATGTCAATATGCATATGTAGGCTTCGCTGCTGGCGTTCGCCGCACTGACTGCGGAGGTCGCCATACTGAAGCAGGACCTTAAAGGGTCCCAGGACGAGCTCGGCCTTACCAAGAGGCAGCTCGAGGAGAATAAAGGTAAGTAGTACCTAGTCTGTGTATATGTATAAAAATAATGCGATTGCAAAAATGACAGGATTATCATGAATTTGCCAGGGGCCGCGACCGAAGGCCGAAGATAAAGCGGCCAAGGAGCGCATTGAGCGAGAGAAGCATGAGGCTCGGGTGGGGGAGGTGCAGCAAGAGCTCCAGGCTCTCGTGGCGAAGCACGAGGCGTTGGAGCTTGACTCAAAGACGCGAGAGTCTGAGCTTGCCGCGGCCCTCGAGAGCGCAAAAAGTGCCAAGGCCGAAGCCCAAAAGGCCCTCCAGGAGATCAACGCAATGAAGAAGATAGCGATGGGTAAGGCTTTCTATATGCAAAGCAAGCATGTAAAAGTAAATTACCGATTACTTACCCGAATCCGGAGCTCTCCAGGAGCATTCGCAGATTTGCCTCACAGCGTGTCCGATGTCGCACAATTTTACTAGGCCGAGGATGTAAGCTCAACGGAGAAGCTGTTCTGGTCTCAGTATACTGAGGCCGAACACCCGGTGCGAATGAGCGACCAGCTGAAGCAGATGGTCGAGCTACATAAAGCGGCCGAACAGGCCATGAAGGGCTTTATAGTCCGGCTATGGCCTGGCGACGCCCTTCTGAACAGCTTCTTCAGCCTGGTGAGGCGGCTTGTGGATGCCTGCCTGCGGCTGGAGGTCGTCAAGCGATCCGTCTACATTGAAGGTGCACGCCAGGCTTTCGCCCGTGTGAAATTGCAGTGGGTCAAGCTAGACACCGTGAAGCTAATCAAAGAAGGGCCACCGAAGGGCAAGGAGCACCGCCACCCCGAGATGTACTACGAGGGTGTTCTGCCGGGTGCCCATCTCATAGCGGACGAGTGCACAAAAGATGTAATATTTGAGTGAAACTTTCTTGTGTGGTCCTGTATTTATGAAAATTTGTTTCATATGCGCTATGCAACGCTTGCTTGAATTTAAAATATTGCCTTCTGTTTGGTCGTTTATCCAATCTGAGAGATGGCTAGTTCTCGGCTTCTGCCCCCATGCCACGAGTGCTGGGGTGTTCGGGATAAACCTGAGCACTCTTGTTCCCATGTTTGGGTCCTTCGAGGGAGGTGCTCAGCACAGCGAACAAGGCAACCGGACTAATAATGCTTTATCACTCTCACTTAGCCATAGAATTCTATAATTTTAAATTTTGGCGAAGCCCCTGGTATTCGGAAGGCCGAATTCGGGGCGCGATACACGCCTTTAAGCCGGACAGGGCCGACTCCTCGCCCTAAGCGGCATAAGTCTTTAGGGACTCGAAAACCTCGCCGAACAGCGACCAGTCTCTCGCCTTATCGTGTCAGTCAATTTTAGCTTTCTCTACTGAGGTGCTAAGCCCGGCAGAACCAGGGCACAATCGCAGTAGTTCTCCTAGCGCTACCTTAGCCGATAGAGCGGAACGTAAGGTACCAAAACATAGGAGCCGGGCAAACCCAACATTTGACCAAAGACATGATTCGGAGCTGATGCATATAATGCTATAAGTTCGGGGTGCCGCACTTGTGGAAGTGTTTCAGACTTCTCACACCATATTATGGGTACTTAAGCCCCTGGTGTATCGGCCATACCAAAGTGTATGGTTGCAAGGCGTCATTAATGGACACACATATATAAAACAAGAATGCAATAATAGGCGCAGTGCTATGCATTGTTTATTCAAAAAGAAATTGCGTTAAAGCGGAATGATACAGATAATGCGATAAGCAAATAGTAGGACTATGTCCCTTCCAAGGGCAAGCTGAGGAATGATATTAAATCGAATATTTCGCTCGTTACTGTAATCCACCTGGTAATTCCGTGGTGTGACGTAGCTGTCTGCCTCCTTGGTTGCTGCATCATGTGTTCGGCAATAATGCTGCCGGACAGTGTTTCCAGAGATTAAGGTCCTGAAAAAAGAGAAGAATAACCAAACAGGGAGCCCCTAGTGCGGTTTAAGCTGCGTCTTGGGGCATGCCGCAGTTGTGCCCCACTCCCCATCTGTGCCCGTGGTATTTTTAATGCATAATTATGCACGTGTGGCACGAGTTTCGCCGTATGGCTGGGACTGGGGTGGGGGCCGCATTGCTATGCGAGCTCAAATTGCGCCAGACGGTCCATTTGCCGATTGCACCGAGCGCGCTTGATGGTGCCTGGGTTTTGGAACGCCGAACTGGTTGATTGCCTTGAGAGGCTGCTTTGCGCTTCTGCTGCGAGGGCCACAGTGTGCTCCTCTGTTCGGAGAGAGCGCTCTGTATTTCCATTTATAGTAATAACTCCGCGAGGTCCTGGCATCTTGAGCTTGAGGTATGCATAACGCGGTACCGCATTGAATCTAGCAAATGCGGTTCGCCCGAGCAGTGCATGATAACCACTGCGGAACGGGACTATATCGAAGATTAACTCTTCACTTCAGAAGTTATCCGGGGATCCGAAGACCACTTCCAGTGTAATTGAGCCTGTGCAATGGGCCTCTACACCTGGAATGACGCCTTTAAAGGTCGTTTTTGTGGGTTTGACCCTTGAGGGGTCTATACCCATTTTACGCACCGTGTCCTGATAAAGCAGGTTCAGGCTGCTGCCACCATCTATAAGGACTCGAGTGAGGTGAAATCCGTCAATGATTGGGTCTAGGACCAGTGCGGCGAATCCGCCATGACGGATACTAGTGGGGTGGTCCCTGTGATCGAAAGTGATCGGATAGGAGGACCATGGGTTGACTGGCTCCAACACATATACGTCCCTGAGCGCACGCTTTCGTTCCCGTTTGGGGATGTGCGTTGCATATATCATGTTCACCATCCGCACTTGTGGGGGGAACCTCTTCTGTCCTCCGGTATTTGGCTGCCGGGTCTCCTCCTCGTCATCGCTATGTGGACCCTTATCTTTGTTTTCGGCAATTAACTTGCTGGCCTGCTTGAATACCCAACAATCCCTATTGGTGTGGTTGGCTGGCTTGTCGGGGGTGCCGTGTATTTGACACGAGCGATCAAGTATGCGGTCCAAACTGGACGGGCCCGGCGTACTTTGTTTAAATGGCTTTTTCTGCTGACCGGGTTTAGAGCCTTTGAATCCGGCATTGACTGTCATATCTTCAGCATTATCGCTGTTAATGCGGCGCTTATGTTTGTTGCGACGCGACCTGCTATTGCCGTCCTTGGTATCTGAAGTACCATGGTTCTTTGACATGTTATTGCTGCGAGCCAGCCAGCTGTCTTCTCCCGCACAAAAGCGGGTCATGAGTGTCGTGGGGGCTGCCATAGATTTTGGCTTTTCCTAACCAAGGTGCCGGGCTAGCCACTCGTCACGGATGTTGTGTTTGAAAGCCGCTAAGGCCTCTGCATCCGGACAGTCGACGATTTGATTTTTCTTTGTAAGGAACCGAGTCCAGAATTGTCTGGCCGACTCTTCTGGCTGCTGAATTATGTGGCTCAAGTCATCGGCATCTGGCCGTCGCACATAAGTGCCCTGAAAGTTGTTGAGGAATGCGGCTTCCAGATCATCCCAACAGCTAATGGAATCTGCTGGCAAGCTGTTAAGCCAATGCCGCGCTAGTCCTTTAAGCTTTAGTGGGAGGTATTTGATGGCGTGTAAGTCATCACCGCGGGCCATGTGGATGTGGAGGAGGAAATCCTTGATCCATACCGACGGATCTGTAGTGCCGTCGTATGATTCAATATTTACAGGTTTGAAACCTTCTGGGATTTGATGATCCATTACTTCGTCTGTGAAGCATAAAGGGTGTGCGGCGCCTCTGTATTGGGCTATGTCACGACGCAGCTCGAATGGGTCTTGCCCGCTGTGTTCAGCCCGTCCGGATTTACTTTTACTGTATCCAGCGTGACGTTTATCGTCTCGCATAGTGGCGCGCCCTCGTGATCCGTAAATCGATCTTGCATGCTTTGCTTTGTCCTCCAATACGTCTCGCAGGTCTGGCGTGTTTCCCCATGCCTTTTTATTTGAATGGCGTCGGGGTGCGTGCTGAGTTTTTGGCTGGAATGCCTCTCTATCACAGCCACGAGGTGGCCGATCAGCCACATCATACGCTTCTTCCTCCAGTCGGGGTAGCAACCTGCACTTTGGGTAACTCTTGGAGGGGCGCTCGATTTTATATTCCTCGGCAGCGAGGACTTCAGTCCATCTGTCAGCTAGCAGATCTTGATCAGCTTGAAGCTGCTGCTGCTTTTTCTTCAGGCTATTTGTCGTGGCCATAAGCCGGCGCTTGAAGCGCTCTTGTTCGACGGGGTCCTCTAGCACAGCGAATTCGTCGTCGCCGAGGCTTGCCTCGTCTTCGGAGGGGGGCATGTAATTATCATCATCCTCCTCTCCGTCTGCCGCTCTCTCAGGAGGGCTGGCTCCTCCATCCTCCTACTCTAAATCTTAATGGAGGGGATTGTTGTTGTCTTCGGCACTATCCGGAGTGTTATTATCTCCTGTGCTGGTATCACCACTTTTGCTTTGGCGGGACTTAGAGCGGCGCCGCTGACGCCGATGCTTGGGCTGCTTCTTGGAGGGGTCATCCTCTGCTATCTCGTCGCCATTGCCTTTTTTGGGTGTATCCACCATGTATATATCATATGATGAGGTGGCTTTCCAGTGCCCTATAGGCGCTGGTATATGTTCGTCTCCTACATCATCGTCCATACCATCGATGTCTTCGGAGTCGAAGTCGAGCATGTCAGTTAAATCATCGACAGTGGCTACAAAGTGGGTGGTGGGTGGGCGTCAAATTTCTTCGTCGTCCGCATCCCAATCCTGTTGGCCATAGTCCGGCCAGGGCTTCCTGACAAAGAGAGAGACCTTAGTGAATTCAGAATGTCGCCGAAGGGTGAGTGCTGAAAGATATCCGCGGCGGTGAATTCCATGATCGGCACCCAATCGGATTCGATTGGCAGGGGCGCGGAAGGTTCGGAGTCCGGAAAAGAGTCCGGCACCTTGGAGTCACGGGCCTCGTAGAGGATGAGGCTGGTGTTTGGCTCGATCGCTGTTGAGACCGCAGCCCCGAGGCAGTGTCTAGCCACCCGTCCTCGATCGGCGCAATTGGCTCCGAGCTAAGGGTCGGAGCTGATGCGGGCGCGGCCTCCAGGGCACTGTTCGGTGGCAGAGCTAGGTCATACCCATCGTGACAGTGCGGCGCGCTTGGCTGTGGCTCAAATCCGTCGAAGATCAAGTCTCCATGGATGTCAGCCGTGTAGTTCAAACTTCCAAATCTGACCTGATGGCCAGGGGTGTAGCTTTCAATCTGCTCTAGATGGCCAAGCGAATTAGCCCGCAGTGCAAAGCCGCCGTACACGAAGATCTGTCCAGGGAGAAAGGTCTTACCCTGGACCGCATCGTTGTTGATGATCATAGGAGCCATCAGGCCCAAAAGTGACGACACAGAGGAACTCTCAATGAAAGCACCAATGTCGGTGTCAAAACCGGCGGATCTCGGGTAGGGGGTCCCGAACTGTGCGTCTAGGCCGGATGGTAACAGGATGCAGGGGACACAATGTTTTACCCAGGTTCGGGCCCTCTTGATGGAGGTAAAACCCTACGTCCTGCTTGATTAATATTGATGATATGGGTAGTACAAGAGTAGATCTACCACGAGATCAGAGAGGCTAAACCCTAGAAGCTAGCCTATGGTTTGATTGTGTTGTAGTTGTTGTTGTCCTACGGACTAAAACCCTCTGGTTTATATCGACACCGGAGAGGGCTAGGGTTACACAAGGTCGGTTACAAAGGAGGAGATATCCATATCCGTATTGCCTAGCTTGCCTTCCGCGCCAAGTAGAGTCCCATCCGGACACGAGACGAAGTCTTCAATCTTGTATCTTCATAGTCTAACAGTCCGTCCAATGGACATAGTCCGGCTGTCCGGAGACCCCCTAATCCAGGACTCCCTTAGTGGCCATCTTCATCATCCTGGCGGCCACCACGATGAGGAGGGAGTAGTCCACCCTCGGGGCCTAGGGCTTGTGAAAGTAAGTTATATCGACTAGAGGGGGTGAATAGGCGATTTTTACAAATTCGTCACAGAGGAATTTTAGGGTGAGGAAATTCCTAAGCAACGAACTACTTAGCAGCGGAATAAGTACTCAGATGCAAGTATAGTAGAGTAGTAGCAGAGTCGTCATGATGAAATGAAAACAAGCACAGAGTACAAGTAGCGTAAACACAAGATGAGCAGGCTGAAGACAAACTGACTGAAGAAATAGGATTGAGGAAACTGAGAAAGTCTTCAGTCAAAGTCTTCAAATAGTAACGATCAAGTACTTCTACATAGAAATGAGGAAATGAAAGAGTTGAGGAAATAGAACCAGTAGCTTGGTGAAGACAATGATTTGGTAGACAGGTTCCAACTGCTGTGATAGTCGCACGTCTGGTTGGAGTGTCTAGATATTTAAACCTGAGGACACACAGTCCCAGACACACAGTCTCGGACACACAGTCCTCACCATATTCTCCTTGAGCTATGGTCACATAGACCTCACCCAATCACTCGTGGTAAGTCTTCAGGTGACTTCCAAACCTTCACAGACTTGGTCACTCGGCAATCCACAATTTCCTCTTGGATGCTCTAGACCATGACGCCTAACCGCCTGGAGGATGCACGGTCCTCAAATGTAACAAGCGTCGGTTCCACACAGCAACAATTTCTTCAGTGATGCTCTATCACTTTGGGTTTGTAGGTGTTGGGGTTTGGGTTTTCCTCACTTGATGATTTTCTCTCAAAGTCCTCGGAGGATGGGATGCTCTCAATAACAAGTGTCAGTTTCTCGTGGAGCAGCCAACCAGCTAGTAGTTGTAGGGGGCGGCTAGTTATAGCCTAAGGAGCAGCCCAACATGATAAGACATAAATTCCCTTCAATGATATGACCGTTAGTTGGGTAGATATTTTGGAACAGCCGACGCATAGCACAGCAACGGTCGGAAATTTGACTATCAAATTCCTCAGGGATATCATGTTCCTCACTTGTAGGCAATCCGCACCGGCGAATTCCTAACTCCTCAGTCAGAACAAATTCCTCAGGGACCAGAATATCTTCGTCTATCACTGATGAAATTGACTGAACTGTATGAGATTTCCAATGGCTTCACCCGAAAGGATTGGTAGGTGTAGGATTTTGAGATGAGCATCACTTGGGAACTTTTCCTTAGTTTTACCTTGACCCCCTTTAATAGTACGGTGTTTCCTATGACTCAAGAAAGAGAAAAACGGAAGTACGAAAACTAAAGCCTTCAAGCTTCATATTCCTCGCATGAATACAAAGTCTTCAGGATCACACCAATTTCTTCACTTTCAAAGTCTTCAGAAAGCCAAAGTCTTTAGTTGAAGACATTCAATTTTAGGGGTCGACTTTCTTTGTAAATATCAAACTCCTCATAGACTTATAGAACTGTGTACACTCACAAACACATTAGTCCCTTAACCTATAAGTCTTCAATACACCAAAATCACTAAGGTGCACTAGATGCACTTACAATCTCCCCCTTTGTGGTGATTGATGACAATATAGGTTAAGTTCTCAACGGGAATAAACATGTGAAGTGTAAATACTGATATTGAGGAATTTCATTGCAATATATAGAAAAACTCCCCCTGAAGATGTGCATGTGTGAGGAATTTGTCTTGAAGAGCAAATGCACATTGTACAATAGAATCATGGAGATCTCCCCCAATATCTTGTAATTCATACACGCATTTAACATATGATATGTAGAATTTGAAATGCATGATGAAATATGGTGGCTGAAGTAATTCAGCATGCGTGCATTAACATATATGAGCAAATAGCATGCAGAAGAACATAGCAAAAGTATCAGACCGCCATCGAACTTAAGTTTACAACTCGATCCAACAAATGCTTCAGAAGAATGAGAGTTGTAACTTAGCAAAAAACGCCCATATATAGAGACCCGCTTGAAGACTAACTCAAAATTCTCCCCCTTTGTCATCAAATGACCAAAAGGGATGAAAATGAGGACTCACGCCCCTAAAGAATATCATCATGAAGTCGATGGAGGAGCGCTAGCATTGTTGGGGTCGTCCGTTGGAGTAGGGCCTGCCACAGTGTCGTTCAAGTCTTCATGCTCATCAGTCTCGCATGATGAAGAATATGAACTGGCCACAAGCTGAGGAACTTTGACCTTCTTGAATTTCTTCAGAGGTGGTTGTGCCTAGTCAAAGTCCTGTTGAAATTCCATCTTCTTGAGATCTTCAGCACTTTAGAGGTTAGAAGAATGGCCCAAGTGCGGTCAAAGACTTCATGCAGGTAGTACTGATTCTTCTTCACATTATTTTGAGTGACTGTCATGTTCTGAAGAATAGCACTAAACTGACGCTTGACCCACTTGTGGTTGTGATCGACCTTCTGATGAGGACTGAGGAGAAGCTCACGATCAGTCATCACCCTTGGAGCAGTGGCTTGAGGAAATTGCCTTAAAGCATTTGTGGCGGAGTCGTGAGTGGCAGAGTCATCATTGGTGGAGTAGGATGCAGCTTTGCGAAACTGTCCATCCAATGGACGAATGCCTTCATCAATAATAGCAGCCTTGCCCTTCTCATCAATTGAGGAAATAGTCCATTTGAGGACTTCAATTGGGGGCAACTAGCTAACGTGATTTTGCAAATCAGCCTTGTACTGAATTGAAGACCTTGATCTGATGAATCTCATGATCCAGGGAGCGTAAGGCTTCAATTCAAACGGTGAAAGAGCGACATTGGCCAAAGTCATCATGAAGAAATCATGGTAGTTGATAGGAATACCATGTATGATGTTGGAAAGCAGATTCTTCATGATGCCAACAACTTCTTCATCATCGGAGTTGTGGCCCTTGATTGGACTGAGGGTTTTGGTCAATATCTTGTATATTGTCCTTAGAACATAGAGTAGTTCCTTGACGAGGAATTGGGTCCTTGGATCTTGGCCTGGCTTCAAAGGCTTCATTAGCACTTGCATCAACTGGTTTGATAGCTCAGGTTCATCATAGATGCACCTTGCACCTTCGATGGGAGGACTGACTGGGATGGCGTGAAGCAATTCAGAGGCCGGTGCTTTGTAGTGAGTATTTTCAGTCATCCAGTCCAGCACCCATGAGTTCACATCTTCAACGTTACCAGTGATGTGCAACGTGGCATAAAACTGAAGAATGAGTTCTTCATTCCAATCGCAGATGTCAGTGCACAGGTTGAGCAGTCCAGCATCATGAAGAACACTAAGGAGTGGGGTGAAGCAGGGCAGCGACTCCATATCAACATGAGGAATTTGCTCATGGTCAAAGACCTTGTCTTTATCAAACAACAGTGAGGAATATAAATTTATTTGGCTTGCTATCCATAAGCACTTGCGTTTGAGTCTTGCAGAGTCATATGGACTATAATCCATGAAGAATATGTGCTCAGCAAAGAAGTTATCAGCTTTGAACTTCTGCTTCTTGGAGTGAGGATTCTGAGGCTTGGGCTGAAGATTTGCAATGGTTGCCATCACAACCTCTTGAATCACAGTTTCTTGAGCCACATGCTGAGGAATTTCAGTGGGAATCTCTTCAGCATCCTTGGCCTCCATGTCAACAGCAATTTTTCATTAGTGCTAGTGGCTGGAACTTCTTCAGGTATAGTGAGGAGAGATGCCTGGAGTTCTTCAGATCCCGTGTGAATTTCTTTGGTCTGGGCAGGGGACTGAGCAATCTGTTGCAAAGGTGTGAACAGTGGTGAATTGGGGTGATGACTTTCCTAGTAGTCATCATTCAGAATTGGAGTGGTGCACCCAATGTCCATGTCTTCATCTTCTTCATCTATTTCTTCAATGCCGGCCTCTTCAGCAGTGAACTGAGGCATGGGCAAGGATACCAATGGGGTTGAAGGGATGTTATCCACTTCAATTGCTTCATCCAACTGCTCTGACGTAGTAGCAGAAGGATTTTCTTCATTTGATTCATTGGGAATCACATATTCCTCACCAAAGGGAACAATCTCCTTTGATGTCATGCTTGATAGAGGAACACCATCTATGGGATTTTCATAGGAGCTTGTCAAAGTCTTCACTTTCTTTGGGGCTGAAGACTCTGAGGAAGCAGATGCTTTCCTTTTCTTAACAACGGCTCGCTCCGCAGCCTTGGTTTTCTTCGCTTTTGATGCAGAAGGAAGATTGATGCTTGTTGTTGGTGCCGGAGGAGCAGAGGAAATTGGTTCGGTTTCTTCAGGCACAATTGATGCAGTTGTCCTGGCTTGGTTAATCTCTTCAGGCACTGTAGAAGATGCTTCAATAGGCCTGGCTTGTTCTTCAGGCGCAACACTAGAGGTTGCCCTGGTAGTTTCATCAGCGGTTGGAATGTCTTCATCAACCCTGGTGCTTTCAGTATCTTCAGTAGCCTGATTTTCATCACCGGTGCTGGCATGTTCTTCATGTTGTGTTGGGGCTGCAACATTTGAGGTGAATCTCTTCGCCATGTTGACGAATCTGACCTTGGCTCCCAGCCAATCTGCATGGTATACATCAAATTCATCACTGAGTGCTTTGATCTCAGCTTGTATGGTCACAAGTTCATTAGTTGTCATTCTGGCAATGTTCTTCTTCAGAAGATGTTGTTTCTTGTACTGAGCCTTCTTGAGCTTCCCGGCCTTCTCAAACTTCCATTTTTCTTCGCCTATGAAGGCTGTCAGCATGTGGTTCTGGCCAGGTGTGAGATTGAAATCAGGCATAGGAGTGTTGGGGTCCTTGTGCCGGAGATCAATAAGTCTAGGATCAGCTTGGGATCCAGCAAAACAGGCACATTGGTGCCTTTGGCTCTAGCGGCCCATTGTTGTCTGTCTCTGATGATTTCTGCTAATTCCTCATCATGAGCTTCTTCTTCACTAGACAGTACATGGAAGGCGAGCTACTTCTTGTGAGGACTTAGCCTTGTGCCTCGTCCAGCAGTGGCCTTTGTCTTCAGCAAAGTTGGGCCTGTTGAGGATTGCAGAGGAGCTGAGGAACTTGCAGAGGCTCCTGAAGCAATTGAGATGCCAGTGGTCCTTTGGCATGAGGCGAGGTGCGCAGGTGCTCAGGACTTTGCAACAACAGCTCAAGCTTTTGCAATAGTGGGAGCTAGAGATGCTTGAGGAATTTGCCGTGAGGGCTTTGACGAGCTTGGCCGTGAGGGCATTGCAGCTGAGGAACTGGGCTTGTGTGCAGGCTTCTTGGGCATAGCCTTCTTTGACTTGCTAGCAGAGGCCTTAGCAGCGGTAGCGGCAGAATCTTCATTGAATTTCTTGACTGCTTCCTTGGACATTTTGGCCAACTTTGCTTGCCGCCTGGCCCATTCATCAGGATAGTCCTCACCGTGCTTGAGGCTAGTGGGATCAGCAATTTGGCCAGGCGCCTGCGAAGGTCTTGGGCAAGGAGGGTGTAGAGCGAATTTCTTCATATATTTAGGAGTGACATATATGTACTCCCTCCATTCCTGTGCCCATCTCCTCTCTATCCTTTGAATGCGCATCTTGTGCTCATTCTTTGTTTCTTCAACCGGAGTGCAGTACCCTGCATAGATGTCAACAGGGATCTCAAACATTGTGTTGACTTCCAATCTCTTTCCTCCCTTCTGAGGTTTCTTGCCATCTGCCATTTTCTTCTGCTGAGGAATTTGAACAACAGAATTCTCTGAAGAGGAATGCAATTTGTCTTTGAGGAACGCTGCAAATGATTTAAGTTGATGAGAACCTAGTGATTCAGTAGCAGACATGTGTACCTATGAACAGAGTATAGGTGCCAAGAATTTGGAGAGGTCACATGCGT
The DNA here is from genome assembly GCF_002162155.2 of Triticum dicoccoides. NCBI lineage: Eukaryota > Viridiplantae > Streptophyta > Magnoliopsida > Poales > Poaceae > Triticum > Triticum dicoccoides. The sequence continues at coordinate 219,345,395 of NC_041390.1, read as the reverse complement.
TCTCAGAAGTTTTTTAAAAAGAGCAAGTTTGAGGTATTTGACCAGGAGTGTCTTGAGGAGTTTCACTAAGCGGTCTTTGACTTAGGTTCCAGAGTTGTATAGATTGAAAAATCCACACAATTGAGGAATGATGAAGAAAAACATTGCTTGGAGAAATAGATCAAGAACAGATGCATGTGAGGTGTTTAACTAGTGGGGAAGTTGAAGAATAAACACCTTTTGAAGATTTTGTGAAAATCATCAGAATCAACAAGGGCAGTAAAAATAGATTTTATTTACCCTTGATGAAGAACACGACAAACTGGGAAGTGTAGATGGGAAGTTCACCCGTTCAGATCTTCCACGCCCTAACTCGGCGGCGGAAGACAGCTACGGTGGCGGCAGAGTGAAGATTTCCGCGGCCGGCGCGAGTACGACGGCGACGAGGTCGAGGCAGTGAAGCTCTTCCTCACCAGCGACGATGGAAGTAGCGGAGGCGCAAGGTCTGAGAGCTCGAGCGAGGGGAGTGAGGTCGAGCGGGGTAAATGAAGTCTGATGAGGGTGAGGGTATTTATAGCCGAGGTGAAAAAATGCCCGCCCAAAGAAATTGGACGAACGTGCCCCTGACCTTTCTCATCGTAGCAACATGTGTCACCCACATACAGTGAGGTGGAGATCATGTCAGATCATGGGTGAATAGAATAATCATTTTGTGGGATGTGAAACGGTTTGAGCAGCAAAAGCCAAAAAATTGAGATATGAAAATTTTAATGTTTCGTTCGCAAATTCTTTAGTTGACAAGGACACAGTGAAGATTTTGAACGAGTTCCAAATAAAACGCACATGAAGAATTTGTGAATAGACTGGGTTGAGTTTAGCATAGAGGGGGAAGGGTCTGATCACATTCACTTAGCAAAAAAAGTCAACTTGAAGAAATAGCAATAAGTGAATATTGTAGAGGACTAAAACTCAAATATATATATATATATATATATATATATATATATATATATATCTTGGCTATTCTGTTACGTGTAACAGAATATTATTCTGTTACCCTACTTGAACTGATGGTTTCAGGCGGTTGTACTGATGATTTTCATCTCATTGAACTCTGAGCTATTTTTCTCTACAGAAGCGTGCACGCCATGGCGTGGGCGAGAAGCGGAAGGAGCTGGGCGCCTCTTACCTTGCGGCCCTTGCGCACACGCAGTAGAGTGGCGGTACAAGTCCACACGCAGGCGGCAACCGGAGCATGAGCGAACGCGGGGGAAGCAGAGAAGCAGGCGTCCATGGCGGTGGCAAGGGACTTGGCGCAGCAACGGCGAACCGAGCGGAAAAGAGAAGAGATCGATCACATCGTACGTTGCTCGGCCGATCGAGATGTACCAAGTGATCCCCTACAGCGCCGACCGGCTGCCGGCGTGCCCGCGGCGGTCCGAGCAGGCCGAGGCCGAGGGCGCGGCCGGACAGGAGAGCGGGCTCGCGGCTCGACGACGCGGCGGCGAGGGACGACGGCAGGGAGGTGGTGAGGAGGGCGGTGTCCATTATTCAAACAAACCCTTCGATGACTTATCGGCTGCCTTGCTTGAGGAAGAGTGTCACTAAAATGGAGACGAACCCTCGCCTATCGAAGTTCTGTTAAAAAACCTCGTACGAGAACTTGTATAGAGAAGGATTTCCCGCGGCACAGCAGTTCTTCCATACCAACTTAGCTTCCCGGCCGAGCTCGCCGCGGCGGTGGCCGGGAACGCTGGAGGCAAGGCTGTCGTCGCGCTGCCGGCGGTCTTCGTCGGTGGGAGGATCCTCGGTGGGCTCGATTGGCTCATGGCCGTGCACATCTCCGGCGAGCTCGTGCCCATACTCAAGGACGCCGGCGCGCTCTGGCTCTGAGTCTCTGGCTCTGAGCAAAACCAAAGATGCATACGGGACGGGGTACTACGGACGTACGAACAACTGTTTGATCATGAGTTAATATTCTTTTCATTTCTACTTTTGACTCTTGATGAGATCATGTGAGTTACTGCTGCTCGATCTTCAGTCTCTCTTGATTGGGATCAATAATGGAGTACCATCTTAGCTATAGTTAGGCTTAAACTCTTTTGATTAGGGTAGGAAAAATTAGGAACTATTGTGCCATCTCGTGCTTATTTTCAACCACACGCTTGTCAGTACATGCATGAGTGAAGAGGGGTGTACTACTTAGCACTGTATAAATCATGTTCCTTTCATCTTGCACATCAGTTTTCTAGATGCCAATTCATTTTGTATTTGAAGGTTTCTTCTAGCAGGCTTATGATGTTATCACGAAATGGCACTGTGTTGGATATTTGTAATCCATGACGGGGTGCTTGTTTGTTGCAGCTGATTTTACCTCTCTCTTCTTCTATAGTACTCCTATTTTTCATAGATTAATTTTGTATTCTTCTGAAAAATATCCAATTTTTGGGGTTGTACTGAGCGGTTTTCATAGACTGGACTTTACTCTGTTTTTTCCGTAAGATTTTCCTCGTAACTTTCCAACGATCTATGGTATCATCGTCCCCAAACTTGCATGATTCATATAGTTGAACTGAATGACATTTTTTTCAAAAAGAAAATATTTGTTTGCAACGATGTTTTGGACTTCTCTCATTTTACGACCTAAACATTTACCATTTGAATTTTCATATAGGGTTTTCTTCGCAAACCAAACCAAATCGTCTCAGGTTTCGATTATCTAACATGAACAAAAGAGATCCGGAACACACACGATGTCTGCAAAAGCTTCATCAGCAGCAAACTCATAGTAGGTTCCCACGAGTGTGAATTAACAAGGGTGGCATGGCACCAAGTTACTGCACCAGCTTAATTCCTATGTACTACATACTGTACTTAGTAGTGGTGGTGCCACTAGTGGCAGAGGTGATGTTATCTATGATGCATAGATGACACTCTCAGGACCTCCTCTTCCTCTTCTTCTTGTCCTCGGACTTGTCGCCTGCGTTCTTGAGCTGCAATGGAACACAGCACCGTCAGCCATCTCAATGGATCACACCGTATAAAAATGAATCGAATTTTAGCAACCGTGGGTGGAGGATGAGTAGTCAGCCAAGGTGGCTAGGGTGCTTACCCCGATGACGAGGATACGACGAGGATAATGACAAAACAGGTGAAGAGGGTGAGTGCATGCTTGATGTAGCCCATGACGCCGCGGCGCGCCCTCTCGATGATCTCCTTCGTGTCATACACCATGTTGAACTTGTTGAGTTCTAATTTTTGAACCTTCCCGGTAGTAATACATGTACTGGGCGGTACAAGATTGTTGAGCAGCTGACCCACAGAAACAAAAACACTCCTGGAGTGCACACGCAAAATCATTTACAAAAATAGTGGTAGCAAGAAGCAATAAACATGTAGAAACAATACTACAAGATTTGTGAACAAAAGGTCGTATAGAAGTTGTACTGATCCACGGAAAGATTTGCTACTTGCAAGAAAATAAATATGAAATCTATCTTGGAGATTCGACATATGTTCCATTGATTACATTCAATCATGTATGTACTGAAGAAACAAAATGCAACTCCACCATTTAGTAGTTCATGTAAAAAGAATAACCAAGTTAAAGTACAGTAACATCATAATTCAGAAATAAAAAAACAGTTTCGTACTGTTTTTGCTATAAGAACTAAGTTAACGTACACCATGGGGCTGGACTAGGATACGCTGCATATCCTGGAGTGGTGGAGAGGAAGCTCATGTCACTACCAAATCTATCAGGGTACTACAAATTCAAGGAACATAAGTAAAACCAAAATAATTTATTACAAGCACTCCTATGAACAGAACTTAATTTAGAAATTGAGGTGAACATAAACAGTGAAAACAAGAGTTTGCTACTGCTAGATTTCCAATCGTCGAACAACTTCTAGGAACGTGTGGGAGTCAGACAACGTGCCTGAACTGTGTGTTGACTGGTAGTTGAACTTGCTACCCATCCACACTAGTACCAGCGGCACAAGACCGCAGTATTTAAGCAAATACCTGATGGCATCAAGAAAATAAGTGAAAGGGCCTCCCACTCCCCTACTCTATCTCCTCCCACTCCCTGCATACACACCAACAATGGACAGACCAACAACATCAATCCTCAAGCAATAATCAAGAGAGCTCACAATCTCCAAGGGAGATGCCTATGAATTCACCATGGAAGGGCCTCCCACTCCCCTGCTCTATCTCCTCCCACTCCCTGCATACACACACACAGAGCAGAGAGAGAGGATGAGAGGGATATTGCAGAGCTGGATCGAGGATGGAGCACAGGGTGGCCTGCACGCAGCTCTTTTCTCATGACCGGCTATGGAGCATGATGTTGTACTGACGAGGCAAAGGTCCAAATATATGGAGGGACTAGTAACGGTCTCAGGAATTGACTACATTATTTTAGTTAACTTGATCTTCATCAGTACTAGAATGACAGGACAGGAAGTTTGTATTTGTAGCAGCACACACACTAAACTTACAGAAATTTTTTTGAACTTTTTTAGGTGATTGCATTAGTACTAATATGATTGGAAAAATATTTCAGATTTGCAGCAGCACACACATGAAACTTACAAAATTTTATGGAAATGCACGAGTTCTGATTTATCAGTACATAGTTTTATGGAAATGCGCGATTTAATTTCTTATAGGCACTATCTAGGCAAAGAACACTTGGTATTGAACCTTTTTCCAAGTATGTATTGAACTGATATATTTTTTGTCAATGAACTGTTGTAGTATAGGTACTAGAGATACCAGCATCTTTTTATATATCATGATAAAAAGCAAACAAACACGCATCATCTCCATAAGACCATTCTCTCATCATCTTCAGAACATACATACGACAGAAAATTGAACTAACAATAGAAGAAATTTATATTTTTTGGGGACTGATATCATGTAATACGACATGCAGAAAGCATGCCAAGAGAAATGTATTTTTTAGTTGAAGAACTAGCAGTCGTGCAGCACAAGAGGCACGGCATGGTGCTATTAACTAACTTTCAGAGATCCTTTCTGCTTTTGTAGTAGTACCTGAGGTCATAATATAAGGGTCCATAATTTACCATTTGATTGCCTTCATGCCACCAGCAGCGCACCATTAAAGAACTGATGAACTGATGCTGGTAGCTCTCACTGGCCTTCTACTAGTACCTCTCACTGGCCTTCTTTATTCTGCACCCAGCAAGCCCAAGATGTCCATAAATCAAAGAAAAACCAACAAACACTGCACAAAAAGGTGTTGTTAATAGGGTTGCAAGAACGCTAAAAATACAATATAAACAATGAATGCTAGAATAGTAATTGTGTAACACCATTCAACAACTACAATTCATGAAGGAAATATATCAAAACATCCACCAAAGAGGTGCATGAATATTAGTTTCCCATGGAAATTATAAAAACTATACGCAGGTAGCTAGCTTTTCTCCTCTGTTTTTTTGGCATATGCAAAGAATATGAAGTCGGAAATGTTCTAATTGTAAAACACACTCCAAAGCAAACCTATTTTCCTATTCCATATCAAAATATAAATTGTTTTAGGATAATCCATCTTGGAAAGGTAGTCATCTTTTCCAAGGGACCTTCTCTAAGCAATAAGAAGAAAGTTCATGCCACAAAAGGGACCTTCTCTAAGTAGTAAGTACAAAGTTCAGGTCACAAAGTTTACTCGTAGACATATACAAAATAAAATAAAACAATGATCACTTGAACTAATTGGAGAATAACATGCGAGCTTATAGCATTTGATCACTTGAACTTATAGCAATAGGAATAAGAAATATGTACGGCCTCCGACCTATGGAGATTATAAGAAATTTGTAAATACTAGTACTGCAACCAAAATTTTTATAAATACAAGTGAACTTGAACTTATGGTCTCTCGAGATCTGAACTGATTGTGTTACAAGCACACGCACAAAAATCCAACGAAGCTAATATCAGTACATGTTAAAAAGATAATCAAGTTCATGTATATTAATTTTGAGAAGTTCAGAAACTTTTTTAAAAGTTTGTACCGAAAAGGTGTGCAAACATATTTAGTGCTTTTTTTAGGAAGGAACTCAATTCAACAAAACATATGCAAACATCTTGGCTTCGAACTTCTGTATTTTTTATTTTGAACTTACTTCTCTTGAGATTTGAACTGATTTGTGTTATAGGCACACGAACAACTTTGACTTAGCTGATGTTAGTACATGTAAAAAAGATGACCAAGTGCATTTATATTGACCGGAGAAGTTCAAAAGGGGGCTTCATCTTCACCATACTGACTAGATCAATACTGAAAAACTGAAGTATGAGAGGGCGACCAGCTTAAGTTCAAACTACACAAACATAAGCTGCAAGCTCCATGTTCCAGCTTGTAGATGACTAATTTTAATATCAAATTCCTCAGTCCAACATTAAGATAACACACAGGACCGGTTAGCCAACAAGCTCACAATACCAATTCCGCTGACTTTGTTTACCTCGACACATGTCGGAGACGAGCACGATGAGGTCCCGGTCGCCAACCCGCTTCCGCTGTTGATGGTCAGCAGGGACACCACGACGAGGAGGGCAGCCTAGTGCCCTAGCTTGTGGGCAGAGGGGTTGGGCGGCAGTAGTGGTGCGGCGCATCGGCGGGACTAGGAGGGGACAGCCGGGGCGCGGGGAGGTGGTGGTGCAGTGAATCGACGGGACTAGGAGGGGGCGGCGCGTCGCCGGGAGGTGGTGGCGGGGTGCGTCGTCGGGGGAGGAGACGGCACGTCTGCGGGAGGTGGTGGCGCGGCACGTCGCCAGGATGCAGGCCGCTGCGTATCAGCGGGATGTGGTGGCGGG
>NC_041390.1:219302751-219337845 GCF_002162155.2 Triticum dicoccoides | reverse complement strand
TAGAATAGTTATTTGGATCACGATTGCCCTATAAGGGCGCAGGTAGGACCTCCCGAACTCCCGAACCGGTACGAGAGAAAAAAAAACCATCCAACCCCTCCCACGATCCCCTCACCTCACCTCACCTCCCTCGATCCCCCGAACTGCATTGTGCTGCCAGCGCCGCCTCCCACCCTGGCAGACGCCGCCGCCGAGCCCCGGCCACCCAATGCGCCGCCGCCAGGCCCACGACCACCAACCGCCGAAGCCCCCGTCCCCGGTGTTCCTGGACCTCCCCTGGCCCCGCCGCCTCCTACCACATCCGGCAACCAGGAATGCTCCTGGTCAGGCGCAGGGGTTGCGCGACCTCCAGCCGCCGCCCGTTCACCCACCCCGCTGCGCCAGGAACCACCTACCCCGCCCAGATCTGCCGGAGCGCTCGCCGGATCCTGCCTCATCGTCGGTTCCCGTGACATAGGCAGCCACCGGATCGGCTAAGCCGTTGCAACCCCTGCAAGAAAGCTCGACGGCGGCTTCCCCTGCTTCTTCCTGTGTGTTGCTGGAAGGCCCGCGTCCCCGCGCGACGCCACCGTTGGAGAACAACTCATGCAACAGCAGGTCGCCGAAGAAAGCTCGGGTTGCAATTGCTGGATCCCACCGCCATGGCCACTCACCTCGCACCATCGACGAACTGCCAAGGCCGAAGCAGCATCCTGTCCGAGGCCAAAGCTCGACCTTCATGCTTGTGCCTTCTCCAAGTTGCTGCTGCCTGCAATGGAGAGGGGGAGGCTGTAGTCCCGCACTATCACGGGAGGAAGTGCTCTTACTTTCTTCTGAAATCCGGTAAGCTAGACGCCAGTCGGTCTGCTTGATTGATCTTGGCTGTGTGCGCTGTATCTATCCATTGCATCCACCTTGTTTGAATTCTACTCATGCTTGTGCATCTCTGGCTCTCTATTTCTGTTTCTTTTTCAATTTTCAGGTGTGGGTGGGGCTTGATGCTTGGCCATGTCTCCGTTTCCACCTACAACTGTAGGGTATGCGAGGGCGATCGATCGATCTCCTTTGCTTCGATCGCTGGAGCTTCAGACTCGATGGAACGGTCAAGCCGCTTGATCGATCGCCAAGGCAGGAGCAGCAGCATTATTCTTTTTCCAATTAGTAAAGCTTGGCCACTGAGGCCAGGTGCTGGTGGGACTGGGCTTGGACATGTCTTGTTTTGCATATTGGATGTTTGTATTCTTCTCATTGTTGCATTTTTCTAAATTTTTGCTCTGTCCATTCATGTGTTCCCACTGAATCTGTATATTTCTCTGAACTCAGTGATATATCAAATGTGAAATTCATTCTTACTAGTTCCTGGCCTTCATGTTTGCCATTTATATGCATGGTGTCTGCAGGAAAGGATCTGATGTTTGTGTTGGGCCGTCAAAAGAGATTGGAGCTATAGAATTGGCCCTTAGGAATTGTTTAGGCAGATCAACAAATACATATTTTTTTCGGACGACCATATCTACCCGATTTGACTCACTTGAGGAGGCATACGAGTTCTATAACCTGTACTCATGGGAATTGCTTTCGGGCATTTTTGGTACATGACCAGTTAAATGAACGGCGATCAGTACTGGTCATCTCAGGATCTAGGGTGCCAGATGGAGGTATGGATCGACATGAATTTTACTTTTGTTGTTCTGAATTCTCGATTGGTTTGCTGCACATGCATGATACCATATCATTTTTTCTTCAGGGTGTTGACTCGAGGTGCTAGAATGACTCTGTGAGATTTGGTTTCAAAGGCAGTGATCCAGCTTCACAAGTCTGACGACCATGGTTGCTTTGTGGCGCCATCGCGTTTCCCGACATCTCCATGCCGCTGCCCCCGTCTCCCTGCTCACAACGGCGGGGCTCATCAGATACTACCGAGTATCTCAGCAAGTTCAAATAATTTGAACATGCAAAAATGTTGTGTTCGAGAAGGTCAAGTGTGTTATGTGCATCACCTCGCCCCCACTAAATCTTCTGCATTTTTTGTGTATTCTTCAAAAGTTCAGGTCATCATGAGTTGCTTCGATTGAGCTACTACTATGAAAAAGTTCACCTCAGAGGCAGGTCTATGCGTGCAAACCAGGAAGGACGACGAACCACGCCTGGTGTTGCTACCATCGTGAACAGATGGAGGAAGAAGGTCACCATAGAAGCAATGAGAAGGTCACCATAGAGGTAGGGAGAAGGTCACATAAGGTGCATGGATATTGTCAGAGTGCAGGAACGGGTGTGTGATCTTTGTGTTGTTTTGGGGGTGCAAATTAACATGGGTATGTGATCTCACATCCTGTGTATTCTTGAGATGGCCTACCTTAGCCTCAAAACCATATGGCCTATAAGTATGATAGTCCCAATGCTACGGTCACGTGTAAAGAAAATTAGATATATACATGTACAGAACCTACAACAACTTTATGGGGAGTTGATGGATTATTCAATGGTTGTTGCTGCCACTATTGATTTTTTCTTGAGATGGTCTTCATCACCATTCAAAATAATACAAATGCTTCTTGGTTGCATCTAGTTCCATTGCTCCACCTCAACACTGATTCCTTTAGCTAGATCTTGCTTGTAATTTTGTATTCTTTCTTTTCTTTTCTGGAAAGCATTAGCTCTTGAAATCCAGATCCGATGATGTAGCTTTGGCTATTCTTGAAAACGCGTAGAAAAATGTACATGCTCTGTAGGTTAAAATTTTGGCTCTAATTTATGTTTTTGCGAAGGTCAAAATGTTGTGTTCGAGAAGGTCGAGTGTGTTATCTCAGCAAGCTCAAATAAAAATTAAACATGCAAGGTAAAACATCTGAGAGTTGCGATTTTTTAGAACTTCAAGTGACAAATTTGACAAGAGCACAAAACAAAATTTAAGTCTAGAAAAACCACTTCAAAAAGAACGCAAAAGAATGTTCTCTTTGTTATCGATTGCAAAATGAAAAATTAATGAAAGGGGGAATGCAGTTTACGCATTTTCTAAAAGAACTAAGAAGTTCAAATTTTAAAAATAGAGAAGTTCAAAAATCATAAAAAATGACTTTCATTGTTTCTAAAATTAAAAAAAACTCTGGAAGTTGAAATTGAAATAATGGGTAATTCAATATTTATTACAAAACTATGACATTGCCTTTACTAAAAGAAATAAATCAAGAAGTACAAATTACAAAAATAGAGAAGTATCATATTTATGACAAAACTCAGATTTTCCTTGTTACTAAAAAATAAAATGAAGAAGTTCAAATTAAAAAAAAGGAGAAGTTCGATGGATATAGAAAAACTCAAATTCTTTCCATTTCTTGGAAAAATAAAAGTATGAAATATAATTTAAAAAAATGTTTGATGCTTATTTAAAAACATATTTTTTTAAGAATAAGACTAAGAAGTTTAAATTAAAATAAAAGAGAAGTCCAAAGATTATGAAAAACTCAGATTTTTGCGTGACTAAAGTATAAAATGAAGAAGTTCAAATTAAAAAAAAAGGACCAACTAAAAAAAGTTTAAAAATAGATTTTCTCCATTTCTAAAAAAACTAGAAGTTCAAACAAAAATGACGAAGTGGTTGGATGTTTGAGTATTTTAATAATGGTAAAATCTTAGTTTCTAATTAAACATCGAACCACTTCGTTATTTTTGTTTTTTTAGTTGGTCCTTTTTTTTAATTTGAACTTCTTCATTTTATACTTTAGTCACGCGAAAATCTGAGTTTTTCATAATCTTTGGACTTCTCTTTTATTTTAATTTGAACTTCTTAGTCTTATTCTTAAAAAAATATGTTTTTAAATAAGCATCAAACATTTTTTTAAATTATATTTCATACTTTTATTTTTCCAAGAAATGGAAAGAATTTGAGTTTTTCTATATCCATCGAACTTCTCCTTTTTTTTTAATTTGAACTTCTTCATTTTATTTTTTAGTAACAAGGAAAATCTGAGTTTGTCATAAATATGATACTTCTCTATTTTTGTAATTTGTACTTCTTGATTTATTTCTTTTAGTAAAGGCAATATCATAGTTTTGTAATAATCAACCGCGAATTTTTTACAAAACAGTCGTCGAAATGATTCAAATGATATGCCGTTGGAAAGATATCGACGAGACACAACTTTTTCATGTAGAACACTCTCTCTAATTCCTTACGGTTTAAGAGCAGTTTTATATTTACCGAAACGAGGACACTCTATTTTTCGCGACACCCAAATCGACGTGGGTACTTCATTTGACTGAAAACAGCACTGCATCGGACGAAAAACCGCACTGCATCAAACGGGTAAGAGAACTGCATGGTTTCTTTTATTCAAACGTAATTTTTTCAAGGACGAGGAAGTGGACCGCACTTCACGTCGAGCGTAAGTGAACCGCAACACTATCGAGCAGTGAAATTCATTACTTTTTTTGTCATTTCTGTAACATTTTTTCTTTTACACTTACGAGATGAACAACATCATATGCCCGACCGCACTGCTTCAGAATGAAAACCGCACTGCATCGGACTGGCAAGCAAGTTGCATAATTTCTTTTGTCGGACATAAACTTTCTTAGGCGAGTTTTTGTTGTCTTTTTTTAACATTTTTTACGAACGAGAGTGGACCGCAGAGACGAGGGAAGTGAACTTCGACATATATCAAAGTGAACGGCATTGCCTTTTTTTGTTTCGCAATTTTTTCCGCACTTCCACGTTGTGCGCAAGTGAACAGTGTCACTCACAAAAATGAACCACATCCGATGACCAAACACACTGCAAGGTGTTCCATTGATATAGAGAACCACGGAGGAGTTCTATAGTGGAACCAAGTGGGAAAACAAAGTGAGCTTCAAAACATATATATCTTTTATTTATTTTTACAGACACACACACAAAATCAACACTATCACCAGCCGAACAGCAATTGAGGACTAGCTGTGCTGCACTACATCACACCTCAGGGGCATACTACACCTGCAAAGTCGCCAAAATGGCCAATGGCAACCTGGGAGGTCGGTGGAGACCAGGAGAGGCCATGTCCCTGAACTGCATATTCAAAATAAAATATGCTACTTGTGCCTGACGAGAGAGATGAAACATTTTTCTATACAAATAAAAGACAAAAACGCCGCCCGCGCCACCGAACTGCACTGTGTGCCGAACCATGCTGCCGCAAACTAAATTTTGTGGAACTCCCCTCAACCAAAAAATAAAGAAAGCAATCAAGTCCCGGGGAGTGGCTCGCGCGGCCAACCGTAGCGGCCACGCATGGCCGTGAGCACCGCACTGCATGTGCGGCGCTACCTCACTACATGCGCTGCCCTGCCGCACTGCATCTGCCCGCTGCCAATGCATCATCATTAACCACCGGAGCGAACTACAGGGGATGCAGAGGAGGAGGTGAATGGTGGAGGAGCTCCGACCAGACAGCTAGCGTTGAATGAATCGGGGTCGCCTAAAAAAAAGCAAAACAGTGAACTGCAAAGAAGACACATGGAACGAATCGGGGTCGCTTGCAACAAACCAAAAATTGATAAAAGTGAGCTGAAGATGGGTGTCGATTCCCCATGTTCCTCGTCTCCCATGGCGAGCAGAGAATAGGAGTATCCCACAGGATGTAGAGGGAACGTCGCGCCCCTCTTGTGATGTAGGGGAGGAGGGAGCTTGGAGGGGGCTAGGCAGTGGTGGATCTAGGTGTTCGTCACCGGCAGTCCCAATCACCGCACGACCAGACAGCCGCAGTTGGAGCAGGACTCGATCTCGATCCATGGCGACATGAACTGCATAAGAGGGCTCGATCCGGTGGGGATGGGGTGCGGCTGCCGGTGGAGATGGAGATGGGGTGGGACTGCTGGTGGATTGGGGGAGGGCGGCGTGCCCTACTGCCGGTCGTCCGTGTCGCTGCAGATCGAGGCGAGGGGAAGTTCGGTGATACCTGGGAAGGGGAAGAAGATGGATCGTGGGAGGGCGGCACCGGCGAGGGAAGAAGGTGGATTTGGGGAGGGCGGCGCCGGCGGGGAAAGAAAGTGGAATGGGTGAGGGCGGCGCTGGCGAGGGAAGGTCGCCAGGCACGAGGGAGCCACGCGCGTGTCGCTCCGGGGCGGGGGTTGGCAGGGCAGAAGAGATTGCGGGCGGCGGCAAGGCTCTGGCATCGGAGGCACGACCCCCTGGCGTCCCCGGCAGTGGAAGGTGGAGGGGAGGTGGGAGGAGGTTGTGCAGGAGGAAGAAGGTGGGAAGGAGGGGATCGGGCAGGAACAGAATGTGGGACGAGAGGGGTAGGTGCGTTGACTCTTTTTGTTTTCGGATCTGGGTGGAATCAGTGGTGGGAGGTGTTATCAGAATAAGGGACAAGTGTTATTAGAATAAGGTCTTAAGGGGTGTTATCATAATAGACCCACCTTATATATATATATAGCCAATGAAGAACACAATCGGAAAGAGTGAAGATTATGCAAAGTTGAAGAATTTGAACAAATGAGGAATTTCAAAAACTAAAGAAATACTCAAATTGAAGATTTTCAACTTTTGTTGGTGGTGTGACCCACCGTATAAGAATGATGATTTCAGACGCCGCGTACAATTGTCATAGGACTCTGAGAATCAAATTCTTTGTTAATTTCTTCACACTTACAGGGTTAGTCTTCATCGATTGAAGAAAACGTTACTTTGTGTGTTGCACATCTAAGTCGTCAATTTTGCATAAGTGTTAGGATATGTGTCCTTTTCAAAGAATATTCAAAGATTCTAAGATATTTAGCTCACATCACAACTTGCTAAATCTCTTCTCATCCAAGGGCTTTGTGAAGATATCGGCTAGCTGTTCTTCAGTCTTCACGTGCTCGATAGAGATGTCGCCCTTCAACACATGATCTCGAAGAAAATGATGACGAATTTGGATGTGCTTTGTCTTCGAGTGCTGAACTAGGTTATGAGCAATCTTGATGGCACTCTCATTGTCACAATAGAGTGGCACATTCTTCACACTAATGCTTTAGTCCTTGAGGGTTTGCTTCATCCATAGCAATTGAGCACAGCACAAACTAGCAGCAATGTACTCAGCTTCAGCAGTAGAGAGTGATACGCAGTTCTTCTTCTTTGAGGACATACTAAGGAACGTCCAAGGAAATAACATGTGCCTGATGTTGACTTACGGTCCACACGATCACCAGCATAGTCAGAGTTAGAATATCCAATGAGATCAAAAGCCAAGCCCTTGGGATACCATAATCCAAGTGTTGGTGTGTGAGCTAGATATCGAAGAATATGCTTCACAAGCTTATGGTGTGATTCATTTGGTGTAGCCTGAAATCGGGCACACATACAAACACTAAGCATAATATCTGGCCTAGATGCACATAGATAGAATAAAGAGCCAATCATGAAGCGGTATACCTTTTGATCAAAGTCTATACCATTTTCATCAGTGCATACATGGCCATTTGTGGGCATATGGATTTTGACGGGAAAAAAATTATATAAGACCAGGTCTTATATAATTCGGGTGAGACCCACACTGATGGATGACATGTGGCATTCACAACTCACAAGTCATCTAATCTCTCCCCCCCTGATTTCAGGTGGGGGATGGGGTAGATGCTTTGTGATTTGTAAATGCCACGTGTCATCCATCAAGGTGGGTCTCACCCGAATTATATGAGACCTGGTCTCATAGCATTATTTTCCATTTTGACGCCTTTGCAATCTTGCATGCCGAATTTCCTCAACACATCCTTGAGGTATTTCTCCCGAGATATGAAGATGTCGTTGCATTGTTAATGAATTTGAAGACCTAAGAAGAATTTCAATTCTCCCATCATAGACATTTGATATTCTTCACTCATCATATAGGCAAATTCGTTAGTGTAATGTTGGTTAGTACAGCCAAAGATAATATCATCAACATATATTTGGCACACGAATAATTCATCATCATAGGCTTTGGTGAAAAGAGTTGGGTCAAGTGAACCGCGTTTGAAGCCTTTCTTCATGAGGAATTCCTTCAAAGTACCATACCACGCCTGAGGGGCCTGCTTGAGGCCATAGAGGGCCTTATTGAGTCTGAAGACTTTGTCAGGATGCTTTGGATCTTCAAGACCTGGGGATTGAGCAACATATCCTTCTTCCTCAAGCTTACCATTGAGGAATGCACTTTTCACATCCATATGATATAAGATGATATTATGATGGTTAGCATAAGAAAGCAATATGCGAATAGCCTCAAGTCTAGCAACAGGTGCAAAAGTTTCATCGAAATCAACTCCTCCAACCTGTGTGTAGCCTTGAGCTACAAGTCGTGCCTTATTCCTCACCACAAGGCCATTTTCATCTTGATTGTTGTGGTAGATCCATTTTGTGCCCATGATATTCTGCTTGCGTGGGTCTGGTCGCTTGACAAGTTCCCAGACATTGTTGAGCTCAAATTGATGTAATTCCTCTTGCATCGCTTGAATCCACTCAGGCTCTAGAAATGCCTCAACTACTTTGGTGGGCTCTGTGATAGAGACAAAAGCAAAGTGCCCATAAAAAGTTATACAAATGTGAAGCTTTTGAGCGTGTGAGACGACCTGGTGCTTTGATGTCGTGGATGATTCTCTCAATCTGCACTTCATTAGCAATGCGAGGATGAGCAGGTTGACGACGTTGAGTGGGCTCAGCATTTTCTTCAGAGCCATTTTCCTCAGGTGCGCCAGCATGATGTTCTTCACGTTCTGGAATGACTTCTTCAGCAGATTCTTCGGTAGGAATGACATCCTTAGTGGCCTTGAACTTAATGGATTCCTCAGGTGGTATTTCATCTAGCACAGGAGGTAGGTGCTCTCTTTGCGAGTTGTTAGTTTCATCGAACCACATATCTATAGTTTCAACAACCTTGCGGTGATAGGTGTTGAAGACTCTATAGGTGTGCGAGTCCTTTCCGTAACCAAGCATAAAACCTTCATGTGCTTTCGGTGAAAATTTAGAATTGTGATGAGGATCCCTAATCCAACATTTAGCACCGAAGACTTTGAAATAACTCACATTGGCTTTCTTATTAGTGAGGAGTTCATATGAGGTCTTTCTGAAGAATTTGTGAAGATATACCCTGTTGATGATGTGGCACACAATATCAATTGCCTCAGACCAGAAGCGAGGAGGCGTCTTGTATTCATCAAGCATAGTGTGAGCCATCTCAACAAGAGTCATGTTATTGCGCTCCACGACGCCATTCTGCTGAGGAGTATAAGGAGCAGATAACTCGTGAGTAATACCAAGTTCATCAAGATAGTCATCAAGACCAGTATTCTTGAACTAGGTCCCATTGTCACTTCTTATGTGCTTGATCTTCACACCAAAGTTGGTTGAAGCCCTCAAGGAAAATCGTTTGAAGACTTCCTGCACTTCAGTTTTGTAAGTGATGATATGCACCCATGTGTAACGAGAATAGTCATCAACAATGACAAAGCCATATAAAGATGCAACATTAGTGAATGTGGCATAATGAGTAGGGCCAAAGAGAACCATGTGAAGCAATTCAAATGGATGAGTAGTAGTCATGATGGTCTTTGAGGGATGCTTGGCCTTGGTCATCTTTCTGTTGGGTTTCGTAGTAATTTCAAAAAAATTCCTACGCACACGCAAGATCATGTGATGCATAGCAACGAGGGGGAGAGTGTTGTCTACGTACCCAACGCAGACCGACTGCGGAAGCGATGACACGACGTAGAGGAAGTAGTCGTATGTCTTCACGATCCAACCGATCAAGCACCGAAACTACGGCACCTCTGAGTTCGAGCATACGTTCAGCTCGATGACGATCCCCGGACTCCGATCCAGCAAAGTGTCGGGGAAGAGTTCCGTCAGCACGACGGCGTGGTGACGATCTTGATGAACTACAGCAGCAGGGCTTCGCCTAAACTCCGCTACAGTATTATCGAGGAATATGGTGGCAGGGGGCACCGCACACGGCTAAGGAATAGATCACGTGGATCAACTTGTGTGTTCCTGGGGTGCCTCTGCCTCAGTCTATAAAGGAGCCAAGGGGGAGGGGGGGCCGGCCAGGGGGAGGGCGCAGGAGGAGTCCTACTCCTTCCGGGAGTAGGACTCCCCCCAATCCTATTCCAACTAGGATTCCCAAGGGGGAAAGAGGGAGAGGGGTGGCCGGCCACCTCTCCTAGTCCTAATAGGACTAGGGGAGGGGGGAGGTGCGCAGCCCCCTTGGGCTGCCCCTTTCTCCTTTCCACTAAGGCCCATGAAGGCCCATATGGCTCCCGGGGGGTTCCGGTAACCTCCCGGTAACCCGGTAAAATCCCGATTTCACCCGGAACACTTTCGATGTCCAAACATAGGCTTCCAATATATCAATCTTTACGTCTCGACCATTTCAAGACTCCTCGTCATGTCCGTGAGCATATCCGGGACTCCGAACAACCTTCAGTACATCGAAATGCATAAACTCATAATGTAACTGTCATCGTAACCTTAAGCGTGCGGACCCTACGGGTTCGAGAACAATGTAGACATGACCGAGACATGTCTCCGGTCAATAACCAATAGCGGGACCTGGATGCCCATATTGGCTCCTACATATTCTACGAAGATCTTTATCGGTCAGACCGCATAACAACATACGTTGTTCCCTTTGTCATCGGTATGTTACTTGCCCGAGATTCGATCGTCGGTATCCAATACCTAGTTCAATCTCGTTACCGGCAAGTCTCTTTACTCGTTCCGTAATACATCATCTCACAACTAATCATATTAGTTGTAATGCTTGCAAGGCTTATGTGATGTGTATTACCGAGAGGGCCCAGAGATACCTCTCCGACAATCGGAGTGACAAATCCTAATCTCGAAATACGCCAACCCAACATCTACCTTTGGAGACACCTGTAATGCTCCTTTATAATCACCCAGTTACGTTGTGACGTTTGGTAGCACCCAAAGTGTTCCTCTGGTAAACGGGAGTTGCATAATCTCATAGTCATAGGAACATGTATAAGTCATGAAGAAAGCTATAGCAACATACTAAACGATTGGGTGCTCAGCTAATGGAATGGGTCATGTCAATCAGATCATTCAACTAATGATGTGACCTCGTTAATCAAATAACAACTCTTTGTCCATGGTTAGGAAACATAACCATCCTTGATTAACGAGCTAGTCAAGTAGAGGCATACTAGTGACACTCTGTTTGTCTGTGTATTCACACATGTATTATGTTTCCGGTTAATACAATTCTAGCATGAATAATAAACATTTATCATGATTATAAGGAAATAAATAATAACTTTATTATTGCCTCTAGGGCATATTTCCTTCAGTCTCCCACTTGCACTAGAGTCAATAATCTAGATTACACTGTGATGATTCTAATACCCATTGAGCCTTGGTGCTGATCATGTTTTGCTCGTGGAAGAGGCTTAGTCAACGGGTCTGCAACATTTAGATCCGTATGTATCTTGCAAATCTCTATGTCTCCCACCTGGACTAGATCCCGGATGGAGTTGAAGCGTCTCTTGATGTGTTTGGTCCTTTTGTGAAATCTGGATTCCTTTGCCAAGGCAATTGCACCAGTATTGTCACAAAAGATTTTCATTGGACCCGATGCATTAGGTATGACACCTAGACCGGATATGAACTCCTTCATCCAGACTCCTTCGTTCGCTGCTTCCGAAGCAGCTATGTACTCCGCTTCACACGTAGATCCCGCTACGACGCTTTGTTTAGAACTACACCAACTGTCAGCTCCACCGTTTAATGTAAACACGTATCCGGTTTGCGATTTAGAATCATCCGGATCAGTGTCAAAGCTTGCATCAACGTAACCTTTTACAGTGAGCTCTTTGTCACCTCCATATACGAGAAACATATCCTTAGTCCTTTTCAGGTATTTCAGGATGTTCTTGACCGCTGTCCAGTGATCCACTCCTGGATTACTTTGGTACCTCCCTGCTAAACTTATAGCAAGGCACACATCAGGTCTGGTACACAACATTGCATACATGATAGATCCTATGGCTGATGCATAGGGAACATCTTTCATATTCTCTCTACCTTCTGCAGTGGTCGGGCATTAAGTCTTACTCAACTTTACACCTTGTAACACAGGCAAGAACCCTTTCTTTGCTTGATCCATTTTGAACTTCTTCAAAATTTTGTCAAGGTATGTGCTTTGTGAAAGTCCAATTAAGCGTCTTGATCTATCTCTATAGATCTTAATGCCTAATATGTAAGCAGCTTCACCGAGGTCTTTCATTGAAAAACTTTTATTCAAGTATCCCTTTATGCTATCCAGAAATTCTATATCATTTCCAGTCAGCAATATGTCATCCACATATAATATCAGAAATGCTACAGAGCTCCCACTCACTTTCTTGTAAATACAGGCTTCTCCGAAAGTCTGTATAAAACCAAATGCTTTGATCACACTATCAAAACGTTTATTCCAACTCCGAGAGGCTTGCACCAGTCCATAAATGGATCGCTGGAGCTTGCACACTTTGTTAGTTCCCTTTGGATTGACAAAACCTTCCGGTTGCATCATATACAACTCTTCTTCCAGAAATCCATTCAGGAATGCAGTTTTGACATCCATCTGCCAAATTTCATAATCATAAAATGCGGCAATCGCTAACATGATTCGGACGGACTTAAGCATCGCTACGGGTGAGAAGGTCTCATCGTAGTCAATCCCTTGAACTTGCCGAAAACCTTTTGCGACAAGTCGAGCTTTGTAGACAGTAACATTACCATCAGCGTCAGTCTTCTTCTTAAAGATCCATTTATTTTCAATTGCTTGCCGATCATCGGGCAAGTCAACCAAAGTCCATACTTTGTTCTCATACATGGATCCCATCTCAGATTTCATGGCTTCAAGCCACTTTGCGGAATCTGGGCTCACCATCGCTTCTTCATAGTTCGTAGGTTCATCATGATCTAGTAGCATGACTTGCAGAACAGGATTACCGTACCACTCTGGTGCGGATCTTACTCTGGTTGATCTACGAGGTTCAGCAGTATCTTGATCTGAAGTTTCATGATCATTATCATTGGCTTCCTCACTAACTGGTGTAGGTGTCACTGAAACAGTTTTCTGTGATGTACTATTTTCCAGTAAGGGAGCAGGTACAATTACCTCATCAAGTTCTACTTTCCTCCCACTCACTTCTTTTGAGAGAAACTCCTTCTCTAGAAAGGATCCATTCTTGGCAACGAATGTCTTGCCTTCGGATCTGTGATAGAAGGTGTACCCAACAGTTTCCTTTGGGTATCCTATGAAGACACATTTCTCTGATTTGGGTTCGAGCTTATAAGGTTGAAGCTTTTTCACATAAGCATCGCAGCCCCAAACTTTAAGAAACGACAACTTTGGTTTCTTGCCAAACCACAGTTCATAAGGCGTCGTCTCAACGGATTTTGATGGTGCCCTATTTAACGTGAATGCGGCCGTCTCTAGAGCATAACCCCAAAATGATAGCGGTAAATCAGTAAGAGACATCATAGATCGCACCATATCTAGTAAAGTACGATTACGACGTTCGGACACACCATTACGCTGTGGTGTTCCAGGTGGCGTGAGTTGCGAAACTATTCCACAATTTTTCAAATGTACACCAAACTCGTAACTCAAATATTCTCCTCCACGATCAGATCGTAGAAACTTTATTTTCTTGTTACGATGATTTTCAACTTCACTCTGAAATTCTTTGAACTTTTCAAATGTTTCATACTTATGTTTCATTAAGTAGATATACCCATATCTGCTTAAATCATCTGTGAAGGTGAGAAAATAACGATATCCGCCACGAGCCTCAATATTCATCGGACCACATACATCGGTATGTATGATTTCCAACAAATCTGTTGCTCTCTCCATAGTACTGGAGAACGGTGTTTTAGTCATCTTGCCCATGAGGCACGGTTCGCAAGTACCAAGTGATTCATAATCAAGTGGTTCCAAAAGTCCATCAGTATGGAGTTTCTTCATGTGCTTTATACCGATATGACCTAAACGATAGTGCCACAAATAAGTTGCACTTTCATTATCAACTCTGCATCTTTTGGCTTCAACATTATGAATATGTGTATTACTACTATCGAGATTCAATAAGAATAGACCACTCTTCAAGGGTGCATGACCATAAAAGATATTACTCATATAAATAGAACAACCATTATTCTCTGATTTAAATGAATAACCGTCTCGCATTAAACAAGATCCAGATATAATGTTCATGCTCAACGCTGGCACCAAATAACAATTATTTAGGTCTAATATTAATCCCGAAGGTAGATGTAGAGGTAGCGTGCCGACCGCGATCACATCGACTTCGGAACCGTTTCCCACGCGCATCGTCACCTCGTCCTTTGCCAGTGCCCGCTTATTCCGTAGTCCCTATTTCGAGTTGCAAATATTAGCAACAGAACAAGTATCAAATACCCAGGTGCTACTGCGAGCTCTAGTAAGGTACACATCAATAACATGTATATCACATATACCTTTGTTCACCTTGCCATCCTTCTTATCCGCCAAATACTTGGGGTAGTTCCGCTTCCAGTGACCAGTCTGCTTGCAGTAGAAGCACTCAGTTTCAGGCTTAGGTCCAGACTCGGGTTTCTTCTCCTGAGCAGCAACTTGCTTGCCCTTCTTCTTGAATTTCCCCTTCTTCTTCCCTTTGCCCTTTTTCTTGAAACTAGTGGTTTTGTTAACCATCAACACTTGATGCTCCTTTTTGATTTCTACCTCCGCAGCTTTCAGCATTGCAAAGAGCTCGGGAATAGTCTTGTTCATCCCTTGCATATTATAGTTCATCACGAAGCTCTTGTAGCTTGGTGGCAGTGATTGGAGAATTCTGTCAATGACGCAATCATCCGGAAGATTAACTCCCAATTGAATCAAGTGATTATTATACCCAGACATTTTGAGTATATGCTCACTAACAGAACTATTCTCCTCCATCTTGCAGCTATAGAACTTATTGGAGACTTCATATCTCTCAATTCGGGCATTTGCTTGAAATATTAACTTCAACTCCTGGAACATCTCATATGCTCCATGACGTTCAAAACGTCGTTGAAGTCCCGATTCTAAGCCGTAAAGCATGGCACACTGAACTATCGAGTAGTCATCAGCTTTGCTCTGCCAGACGTTCATAACATCTGGTGTTGCTCCAGCAGCAGGCCTGGCACCCAGCGGTGCTTCCAGGACGTAATTCTTCTATGCAGCAATGAGGATAATCCTCAAGTTACGGACCCAGTCCGTGTAATTGCTACCATCATCTTTCAACTTTGCTTTCTCAAGGAACGCATTAAAATTCAACGGAACAACAGCACGAGCCATCTATCTACAATCAACATAAACAAGCAAGATACTATCAGGTACTAAGTTCATGATAAATTTAAGTTCAATTAATCATATTACTTGAGAACTCCCACCTAGATAGACATCCCTCTAATCTTCTAAGTGATTACGTGATCCAAATCAACTAAACCATAACCGATCATCACGTGAGATGGAGTAGCTTTCAATGGTGAACATCGTTTATGTTGATCATATCTACTATATGATTCACGCTCGACCTTTCGGTCTCCGTGTTCCGAGGCCATATCTGCATATGCTAGGCTCGTCAAGTTTAACCTAAGTATTCTGCGTGTGCAAAACTGGCTTGCACCCGTTGTAGATGGACGTAGAGCTTATCACACCCGATCATCACGTGGTGTCTGGGCACGACGAACTTTGGCAATGGTGCATACTCAGGGAGAACACTTCTTGATAATTTAGTGAGAGATCATCTTATAATGCTACCGTCAATCAAAGCAAGATAAGATGCATAAAAAGATAAACATCACATGCAATCAATATAAGTGATATGATATGGCCATCATCATCTTGTGCTTGTGATCTCCATCTCCGAAGCACCGTCATGATCACCATCGTCATCGGCGCGACACCTTGATCTCCATCGTAGCATCGTTGTCGTCTCGCCAATCTTATGCTTCCACGACTATCACTACCGTTTAGTAATAAAGTAAAGCATTACATCGCGATTGCATTGCATACAATAAAGCGACAACCATATGGCTCCTGTCAGTTGCCGATAGCTCGGTTACAAAACATGATCATCTCATACAATAAAATTCAGCATCATGCCTTGACCATATCACATCACAACATGCCCTGCAAAAACAAGTTAGACGTCCTCTACTTTGTTGTTGCAAGTTTTACGTGGCTGCTACGGGCTTAAGTAAGAACCAATCTCACCTACGCATCAAAACCACAACGATAGTTTGTCAAATAGACTCCGTTTTAACCTTCGCAAGGACCGGGCGTAGCCATACTTGGTTCAACTAAAGTTGGAGAGACAGTCGCCCGCAAGCCATCTATGTGCAAAGCACGTCGAGGGAACCGGTCTCGCGTAAGCGTACGCGTAAGGTTGGTCCGGGTCGTCTCGTCCAACAATACCGCCGAACCAAAGTATGACATGCTGGTAGGCAGTATGACTTGTATCGTCCACAACTCACTTGTGTTCTACTCGTGCATATAACATCAACATAAATAACCTGGCTCTGATACCACTGTTGGGTTTCGTAGTAATTTCAAAAAAAATCCTACGCACACGTAAGATCATGTGATGCATAGCAACGAGGGGGAGAGTGTTGTCTACGTACCCAACGCAGACCGACTGCGGAAGCGATGACACGACGTAGAGGAAGTAGTCATACGTCTTCACGATCCAACCGATCAAGCACCGAAACTACGTCACCTCCGAGTTCGAGCACATGTTCAGCTCGATGACGATCCCCGGACTTCGATCCAACAAAGTGTCGGGGAAGAGTTCCGTCAGCACGACAGCGTGGTGACGATCTTGATGAACTACAGCAGCAGGGCTTTGCCTAAACTCCGCTACAGTATTATCGAGGAATATGGTGGCAGGAGGCACCGCACACGGCTAAGGAATAGATCACGTGGATCAACTTGTGTGTTTCTGGGGTGCCTCTACCTCAGTATATAAAGGAGCCAAGGGGGACGGGGGGCGCCGGCCAGGGAGAGGGCGCAGGAGGAGTCCTACTCCTTCCGGGAGTAGGACTCCCCCCCCAATCCTATTCCAACTAGGACTCCCAAGGGGGAAAGAGGGAGAGGGGTGGCCGGCCACCTCTCCTAGTCCTAATAGGACTAGGGGAGGGGGGAGGTGCGCAGCCCCCTTGGGCTGCCCCTTTCTCCTTTCCACTAAGGCCCATGAAGGCCCATATGGCTCCCGGGGGGTTCCGGTAACCTCCCAGTAACCCGGTAAAATCCCGATTTCACCCGGAACACTTCCGATGTCCAAACATAGGCTTCCAATATATCAATCTTTATGTCTCGACCATTTCGAGACTCCTCATCATGTCCGTGATCATATCCGGGACTCCGAACAACCTTCGGTACATCAAAATGCATAAACTCATAATGTAACTGTCATCGTAACCTTAAGCGTGCGGACCCTACGGGTTCGAGAACAATGTAGACATGACCGAGACATGTCTCCGATCAATAACCAATAGCGGGACCTGGATGCCCATATTGGCTCCTACATATTCTACGAAGATCTTTATCGGTCAGACCGCATAACAACATATGTTGTTCCCTTTGTCATCGGTATGTTACTTGCCCGAGATTCGATCGTCGGTATCCAATACCTAGTTCAATCTCGTTACCGGCAAGTCTCTTTACTCGTTCCGTAATACATCATCTCACAACTAATCATATTAGTTGTAATGCTTGGAAGGCTTATGTGATGTGTATTACCGAGAGGGCCCAGAGATACCTCTCCGACAATCGGAGTGACAAATCCTAATCTCGAAATACGCCAACCCAACATCTACCTTTGGAGACACCTGTAATGCTCCTTTATAATCACCCAGTTACGTTGTGACGTTTGGTAGCACCCAAAGTGTTCCTCCGGTAAACGGGAGTTGCATAATCTCATAGTCATAGGAACATGTATAAGTCATGAAGAAAGCTATAGCAACATACTAAACGATTGGGTGCTCAGCTAATGGAATGGGTCATGTCAATCAGATCATTCAACTAATGATGTGACCTTGTTAATCAAATAACAACTCTTTGTCCATGGTTAGGAAACATAACCATCTTTGATTAACGAGCTAGTCAAGTAGAGGCATACTAGTGACACTCTGTTTGTCTATGTATTCACACATGTATTATGTTTCCGGTTAATACAATTCTAGCATGAATAATAAACATTTATCATGATTATAAGGAAATAAATAATAACTTTATTATTGCCTCTAGGGCATATTTCCTTCACTTTCCAGCTTCACAAGCTCCACACAGATGATCCTTGAGGAATTTGACACCCTCGATGCCAATGACATGCTTCTTCTTCGCGAGCGTGTGCATGTTCCTCATGCCAGCATGACCAAGTCGTCGATGCCATAGCTAGCCTTATGAAGCTTTTGCAAGTAGACATGTAGCAGGTTGTGGTCCTGTAGAGAAATCAA
The DNA here is from genome assembly GCF_002162155.2 of Triticum dicoccoides. NCBI lineage: Eukaryota > Viridiplantae > Streptophyta > Magnoliopsida > Poales > Poaceae > Triticum > Triticum dicoccoides. Next base: position 219,319,385 of record NC_041390.1, on the reverse strand, counting down.
CAATATACAAATCTCCTCTCCAAAATCCTTCGAAGACTTTGGAATTGTCAGCTTCCATGATCACAACACAATGATACTTGCCAAAGACAACAACCATATAAAGATCACGAAGCATTGAGACAGACATGAGGTTGAACCCTAAGGACTCGACAAGCATGACTTTGTCCATGTGTCGATCCTTTGAGATCTCAACCTTACCTAGACCCAATACCTTGCTTTTTCCTTTCTCAGCATAGGTGATATGCTTCAGATGCGATGGAGATAAAGCAGTGTCCATCAATAAGTTCCTGTCACCAGTCATGTGATTTGTACATCCACTATCGAGGACCCACTCAGTGGCTTTGGGTTGATCATCCTGCAGATGAATTAGTGCATCTTACGAACTCATATACTTCAGCAATGAAGAATATGACATCAAATTCATCAGATCAATTTCATCAAGCAATAGAACAGATATAGCTGAATAAGGACGTGAGAAATGAGAATTCATTTCTTCATGATTAGCTTGTGTCCTTTCAAGCATATTCAGGTCTCCAGCAAATTCTTCAGACGTTTAAGTTTGTGTGGAGACCTGACCCTGCATAAGAGATTAGTTATTTTTCTTCACCACCCACATCTGGAGGGGTGGCAAAGAGTTCATCATTCTGCGAGCTCCATAAGATAAAGGTGGCATCAAAGGCAGTCCACTTTGTTTCAGAGAAGAGGGGTTAGAGTAAGCATATGAATAAGCAGAGAAATTCTTCAAGGACTTATGAACATAATGATTTGAAGAATAATGCACATATTCATAACCCTTAGATCTTCCCTGCGAAATAGAAGTGTTAGCACGATGATTTTCATATGACGTTCTGGATCCATATGAAGAATTTGATCCACGCGAGAAATTTGGTCCATATGAGGACTTGGGTCCATATGAAGACTTTGGTCCATATTAAGAATTTGATATGGGGTTCCTATTCTTCACAGGTGGTGTCATGATGACATTCACCTGAAGACTTTCAAGGCACCTTTTGGGAACCCAGATTTTCTTCATAGGGGGGCCGTTCCTGCAGTTAGTGCCAACATATCTAGCAAATACTTCATCATTCTGATTTTTGAACAGTTTATAGTTGGAGTCAAATGACTCATCAGAAGAATATGAAGATTCACATGTAAAGCCTGATAAAGTAGATGGATCCACTGAAGTTCCCTTTGCAGCAACCCATGAGGTTTTGGGATACTGCTCAGGTTTCCAGTAGGTCCCATCAGCATTGAGTTTCCTCTCAAAGGCAATACGCTCTTTCCTAGGGTTCCTGTTGAGGATCTGCTTTTTAAGCAGATCACAAAAGAGCCTGATGCCCTTTGAGGCTTTTGTACATGCCTATCACATACAATTCCTTCAGCCCTGGATGATCAGTGATACTAGCAGCATCCTCGGATGAGGAATTTGTGATAGCAGAGACAATTGAAGAATTTTCAGCAATAAAATCATTTGAACTTTTAGGTGAAGAATTAGAATATTCATGTTCATTGCATTTCAAACATGATGGAATGAATTCAACCTGAGCGGAACTAATCTGTTGAGCAAGCAATGGATCGCGTTCCTTCCGAAGATCTTCATAACTCACCCTTAGCTGCTCAAGATCTTGCTTTCTTGGAAGAAATTCATAAGAAAGCTTCTCATGATCAGATAAGAGAGTGTTATGATGACTTTGAAGGTTATCAAACTTAGACTAAAGTCTCTGAAGATTATCAGTCAAAGTTTGAGTTCGATCCATTTCTTCACCCAATAGGTCATTGCTTTTGTCTAGCATATTTTGAACCTTTTCAAAAGCCTTTTATTGTTTCACAGCAATCTTAGCGAGTTTAGAGTAGCTAGGCTTGAGACTTTCATCAGATTCATCCTCACTTGATTCAGAGGAGGGATATTTGAGTACATTTGCACCTTTTGCCATGAAGCAATAGGTGGGAGCGTAGTCATCATCGCCATCGTCAGTAGTGTTGGGGAGGTCATTTTCCTCAGAGTTGAAGATGGATTTGCTGACGGACGCAGTAGCGAGGGCTAGGCTCGCCACACTAGAGTCTAACTCCTCAGATGCCTCCTCTTCCTCATTTTCCTCAAATTCAGCTTCAGAGTCCATTTTCTTGCCAATAAATACCCGAGCCTTTTTGGAGCTGCTCTTCTTGTGAGATGAAGACTTTGAGGATTTTGATTATGAGGACTTTGAAGATTTCTTCTTCTTCTTCGAGTCATCAGAATTGTAATTCTTGTATTTCTTCTTCTTTGATTCCTTCTCCCATTGAGGATAGGCAGTGATGTAGTGACCGGGTTTCTTGCATTTGTGGCAAGTTCTCTTCTTGTAGTCACGGGATGAGGAATCCGATCTCATGTCATCACCTATTGAGGATTTACCAAAGCGACCACGTCTTGAGAACTTCTGGAATTTCCTCACGAGCATTGCCAGCTCCTGGCTCAATTCTTCAGGATCACCAAGGCTGCTACCAGAATCCTCACCTTCAGATTCAGAGACTGCCTTGACCTTTAGAGCGTGTGATCTGTCATAGCTTGGTCCATAGATCTCTCTCTTCTTAACAAGTTGGAACTCATGAGTGTTTAGCCTCTCGAGGATATCAACGGGATCAAGTGACTTGTAGTCTCCATGTTCTTGTATCATCAGTGCCAGAGTGGCAAATGAGGAATCAAGCGATCTCAGCAATTTCTTCACCACTTCATGGTCGGTGATGTTAGTGGTACTAAGTGCTTGAAGATCATTTGAGATGTTAATGAGGCGATCGAAGGTTTGCTGCACATTTTCATTGTCGAGTCTTTTGAAGCGGTTGAAAAGATTGCGAAGAACGTCAACTCGAGAGTCATGCTGACTTGACACTCCTTCGTTGACCTTGGACAGCCTATCCCAGATAAGCTTCGCTGTCTCCAAAGCACTCACTCTGCCATACTGCCCTTTTCTCATATGGCCACATATGATGTTCTTTGCTTGAGAGTTGAGTTGCTTGAATCTCTTCACATCAGCAGCGTTGATGGTAGGAGTGACAGAGGGAACGCCATTTTCCACAACGTACCAGAGATCATTTGCCTCAAGATGCATTCGCATCTTATTCTTCTAGTAGGGGTAGTCGTCCCATCGAAGGTAGGACACCCAGTAGAGACCTTGATCATACCTGCAGTCGACATAACTAAAAATCCAAGCGGTTCAACCAAAATCACACAGAACAAAGGAGCACCTTGCTCTGATACCAATTGAAAGTGTGTTATATCGACTAGAGGGGGTGAATAGGCGATTTTTACAAATTCGTCACAGAGGAATTTCAGGGTGAGGAAATTCCTAAGCAACGAACTACTTTGCAGCGGAATAAGTACTCAGATGCAAGTATAGAAGAGTAGTAGCATAGTCATCATGATGAAATGAAAAACAAGCACAGAGTACAAGTAGAGTAAACACAGGATGAGTAGGCTGAAGACAAACTGACTGAAGAAACTAGGAAAGGGGGAAACCTACTCCTACTAAGAGTAGAAATACCCCCTGGGCGCGCCCCTTGAGGCCGGCCCTCCTCCTCCCCTCCTTTATATACGGGGGAGGGGGCACCCCATAGACACACAAGTTGATCTTTAGCCGTGTGCGGTGCCCCCTCCATAGTTTTCCACCTCGGTCACATTATCGTAGTGCTTAGACGAAGCCCTGCGTCGGTAACTTCATCATCACCATCAACACGACGTCGTGCTGATGCAACTCACCCTCGGCCTCAACTGGATCAAGAGTGCGAGGGACATCAACGAGCTGAATGTGTGCAGATCGCGGAGGTGTCATGCATTCGCTTCCGCTTTCGATCTATGAGGGTACATAGACACACTCTCCCCTCTCGTTGCTATGCATCTCCTAGATACATCTTACGTGATCGTAGGAATTTTTTTGAAATATTGCGCTCCCCAACAACTACTTGTAATTGTTATGAGTATGAATACAATTATAGGTGTTTCTCAAAAAAACAAAGGCAACACGAATGCAATGAAGACAACAAACAAAGCGAGATAATCAAATTGCCTGCAACGTCACCTTAGATGTCACATAACTATGTCACATCTAGATGACTCTTAGACATATTCTATATTATATGCACTACAAATTTATGAGTACTAGACAATACCCCGCGCGTTGCTACGGGAATCGGTTACAATATTTTTCAGTAATTTAGTTGTATGAAGCTTTCATTGTTGAATTAATAATATATAAACTAAAGCTAAAGTTAGAAAATATTTTGAATATCTGTCATAACATAATTGAAAACTTTTTTCCACGCATGTTGAATGGACTTTTAATGAGGTGGCATGTGTGGTGAGATGAAAAGTATGCATGAGATCAACTAATAATGGAAAAAAAATTCTCATGCATGTAGTGGTGGGCCTTTGATGAGGTGGCATGTGTGCATGTTGAGATAAATAGAATAGTGGGGATCAACTTCTTATGTATATAGGATAGGATTGAGGAAATTGAGAAAGTCTTCAATCAAAGTCTTCAAGCAGTAACGACCAACTACTTCTACACAGAAATGAGGAAATGAAAGAGTTGAGGAAATAGAACCAGTAGCTTGGTGAAGACGATGATTTGGTAGAGCAGTTCCGACTGTTGTGACAGTCGTACGTCTAGTTGGAGCGGCTAGGTATTTAAACCTGAGGAGACACAGTCCTCACAGTATTCTCCTTGATCTATGGTCACACAAACCTTGCCCAATCACTCGTGGTAAGTCTTCAGGTGACTTCCAAACCTTCACAGACTTGGTCACTCGGCGATCCACAATTTCCTCTTGGATGCTCTAGACCATGACGGCTAACCGCCTGGAGGATGCACGGTCCTCAAATGTAACAAGCATCGGTTCCACACAGGAATAATTTCTTCAGTGATGCTCTATGACTTTGGGTTTGTAGGTGTTGGGGTTTGGGTTTTCCTCACTTGATGATTTTCTCTCAAAGTTCTCGGAGGATGGGATGCTCTCAATGACAAATGTCAGTTTCTCGCGGAGCATCCAACCAGCTAGTGGTTGTAGGGGCGGCTATTTATAGCCTAGAGGAGCGGCCCGACATGATAAGACATAAATGCCCTTCAATGATATGACAGTTAGGTGGGTAGATATTTTGGAACAGCTGGCGCATAGCACAGCAACGGTCGGAAATTTGACTATCAAATTCCTCAGGGCTATCATGTTCCTCACTTGTGGGCAATCCGCACTGGTGAATTCCTAACTCCACAGTCATAACAAATTCCTCAGAGACCAGAATATCTTCGTCTCTGTCACTGAAGAAATTGACTGAAGTGTATGAGATTTCCAATGGCTTCACTCGAAAGGATTGGTAAGTGTAGGATTTTGAGATGAGCATCACTCGGAAACTTTTCCTTAGTTTTACATCGACCACCTTTAACAGTACGGTGTTTCCTATGACTCAGGAAAGAGAAAAACTATACTACGAAAACTAAAGTCTTCAAGCTTCATATTCCTCGCATGAATACAAAGTCTTCAGGATCACACCAATTTCTTCACTTTCAAAGTCTTCAGAAAGCCAAAGTCTTCAGTTGAAGACATTCATTTTTAGGAGTCGACTTTCTCTGTAAATATCAAACTCCTCATAGACTTATAGACCTGTGTACACTCACAAACACATTAGTCCCTTAACCTGTAAGTCTTCAATACACCAAAATCACTAAGGGGCACATTCTTGTCTTTGTTTCTCCGGTAGAAATCTTGGGGCACTCTTTGAAGTTCTTTGTGTTGGATTGAGTATTATGAATCTGAAATTATTTGTTGTTATTTTAAAACAAACTCTTGGATAGATCGATCAGAAAGAATAGCTTCGAGGTGGTTCCGTATCCTATAAACGATTTCTTCTTATGTTCTCCGCTAGATAGGAACTTCGGAGTGATTCTTCACCGCACTTTGAGGGGTGGTTATATGATCCAATTATATTAGTATTGTTGAGAGACTGCACTAGCGAAAGTACGGACCCTAGGCCTTATTTTCAAATATTGCAATACCATTTTTGTGCTCGTTTACTATTTGCTACCTTGCTGTTTTTATTTATTTAGATTATAAAAATATATTTCTACCATCCATATTACACTTTTATCACCATCTCTTCGCTGCACTAGTGCACCTATACAATTTGCCATTGTATTAGGTGTGTTGGGGACACAAGAGATTTCTTGTATTTGGTTGCAGGGTTGTTTGAGAGAGACCATATTCATCCTACGCCTCCCACGGATTGATAAACCTTAGGTCATCCACTTGAGGGGAAATTGCTACTGTCCTACAAAACTCTGCGCTTGGAGGCCCAACACGTGTCTATAAGAATAAAGTTGTGTAGTAGACATCAAGCTCTTTTCTGGCACCGTTGCCGGGGAGGTGAGTGCTTGAAGGTATATCTTTAGATCTTGCAATTGAATCTTTTAGTTTCTTATTTTATCACTAGTTTGGTTGAAAAAGAAAACTACAAAAAATGGAATTGAGGTTGCATCATATTATTGATCATCTTTATAATATTTTTCTTGAAAATGATGGTTCGGTGGTTGAAAAAGAAAACTACAAAAAAATGGAATTGAGATTGCATCATATTATTGATCATCTTTATAATATTTTTCTTGAAAATGATGGTTCGGAAAATTGTGCTCAATTGTTAGAAGAAGAAGTAAATAAAATGTTTAGCACAAAATATTTGAATGATAACATGTAATGCCCCCGGTGTCATGCTATAGAAATCTCATGACTAATGATGCTATGACATCATAATTATTTTTATAATCCTCACTTTGCTTCAAACCAAACTCAAATCCAAATTCTAATGCCAAGTCAAATTATAATTTTATAAAACCATAAATTAAAAATGTTCTTGAGGTTGGAAATATTCACTACATAATTTTCCTACATCAAACAAACATTTTTGGAGATGTTTGAAATGCCGATGGATTCTAAACAGTGGACCAACGACACCTTTTTAGCCCTTTTGAATACAATCATAATTTAAATTAACTCCAATTGCCCCCAAACATTTTGTACAACCACAAAATATAGTGCTTGAATTATGTGCAAATTTACATGGTTAACAAAATTCATTTAATAGCAAAATCTAAATAAAAATGTGAGCTAATAAATACAAACAGGTTTAAAAAAGATAAAAGCCAGGACCTAATCTAGTGGGAGTATTGGCCCATCTAGCACCATAGCCGGCCCAGGCCGACTTCCCGCCTCATCTTGTTTCTCTGTTCAAGGGACGTCGTGGCAGGCATCCGGCGGCGTCATGGCCGCGCCTGGCCACGCGCCGGCCATCCGATTACCCCCTGGACTCCTACAAGACGCCAGCGCCCCCTCCCTCGAACCCTAGCTTCACTCCCCCTTGCGTCCACGTCATTTTTCTTCTTCCTCGCACTTGCCCGAGCGCAGCAATCGCCGTACTACCTCCATCAGCCATCGTGCTCGATGCCGTCGGAGCTTGTGCTCACCATGTTGCCGTTCGCGCTCCCGCGCGCCCCTGGCCACGTCCGCCACGCCCTTGGCCGCCTACCCGTGCCCCGTTCGCGCCCGCCGCACCCTGGCCACGCCCCTGCACGCAAGTGACCGAGCCCCCGCTCGCCTCCTACTATCGCTGCGTTGTTGCTGCCTGCTCCCGCCCCATTGCGTTCGTTGCTGCCGCGTTGCTTTGCCTGTTGCTCTTGCGGCCGCCACAGCTGCTGCGTGTGCCGCTCATTGCTATACTACATTCTGCTACTGCGGATGTGTACTGCTGCTAGCTAGTGCTGCTTAGGCCGTCGTGCTGCTGGTTTGGTTGCTGCTGCTCAACGCTTTTATGTTGCTGCTTCCGGCAGGCCATGGCCGAGTATGCAGCGTGTGTGTGTCATGTGTGTGTGCACGGCTGTGCCATCACGCCGGCCCTTGTTTAGATTTAGATCTAGGATCAATTAGTACTAATCTAGTGCTAATTTAGCCTAAGAAATGACATGTGGGATCACCCATGTTAATTACCATTTTATTAAACTAAAGGCAATGACACGCGGGACCCAGTTACACTGTTCATATGTTGACCAGTCAGCCCTTGACTGGGTCAACCAAACCCCACTAGTCCCACTGTCATACACACAAGCTAGGATAGCACTAGGTGACAAAAGTATATTCTGTTTTCTTTTTCGAAATATTGATAAATACATAAAACCATTTAAAACTTCGAAAATTCATATAAAATAATCCATAACTCGGATGAAAAAGTTGTATATATGAAAGTTGCTCAGAAGAATCCAACGAATCTGAATACGTGGTCATCGGTCACATGCCCCTAGCATGCTGAACATGGAACCGTCCCCTCTCTTTTCATTTGTCCAGAAAATGTCTGACGCCGGAAAAACCCTTCCGGATGTTTTCCCTCTCCGTCTGCAACGTCTAGAACTGCGTTAGTTCACCCCTAACACCGCGTATTACCATGTTATGCTTTATGATGCTTTGTTTCTTTATATTTATTGTTTCTTCCCCCTCTTCTCTTTGGTAGACCCTGAGATCGATGTTACCCCTGTGATCAACTATGTCTCCGACGACCCTTCTTCCCTTGCAGCAGAGCTTCCAGGCAAGCCCCCCTTTGATCATTTCGATATCGCCCATTCCATTCTCTCATGCTTGCATTAGATTTTGCTACTATAATTGATTGCTCCTATTCTAATGCATAGCATGTTTTTGTACCTGTTGTTGTACCTTACCTGCTTATTCTAAACTGCTTAGTATAGGCTGGTTAGAGATCCATCAGTGCCCCCCACCTTGTCCCAGTTGCCCCGCTTTATGTTCGATGACTTGATCAATGTGATCGACGTCCAGGCCCCGACACCGCACATCACCCCGCTTAGTTGTACGACTCTGCAAAGTTATTATCTAGTGCCGAGGGTGATACCTTGTCAGCACTTCTGATGTTAACCCTGTAGTGTAGCTATTCGGTCGTGGTAATCGAGGGTGATTCCTCCTTCATCACTCCTGATATAGACTCTTTCGTGCAACCCCTCAAGTGTGGACCAACGAGGGTGATTCCTCCAAGTCCACCTTGATGGTTACATCGAGTGGGAATCCATCGAGGGTAATTCCTCAGGTTTCTCCCTTGCCGTTTCAGACACACGGTTACTTTGACTTACCACATATCCATGATGACATCGGGTTGGCCCCGAGGGGTACCCACGAGTGATGTGAAGTCGGGTTGATCTGGAGGATACCCGCAAGTTTTCCATGCGGCGCGGCCAGGCATTCTTAGCCCTTGCCGCAAGTCCATGAGATGGGGCGATGGGACCACATATCATGGATCATTGATTGTTGCCGCGCGCTACCAAGCCACTAATTATTTGGATATTTGATCTGAGTAGGCCTCTGGCCTTTTTCGCACTAACCACCACGTGGGAATAAGTATGGGCACTCTGCGTCCTATGTATCAGCCGAAAGCTCAGCGGACGTCAGCAATGGAGCGGCGTGTGCTGGGTTGGACTGCGTAAGCACCTGCCTTATTTTAAGAAGGTAGCTAGGTCTGCTCACCGGCCACGTACGCAATGTGCAGGAGTGCAAAGGGCGATGGGCCCAAGACCCCTGCGCGCTTAGGATGTAGACTGGTGTGCTGGCCTCTCTGATGAGCCTAGGTAGGACTGTGGTGTGTTGATCGATCGAGGGCGGTCATGACCTGATGGTGTGTTCGGTCGGAGTTGATCGAGCGTGTTGGGTAAGTTGGTGCACCCCTGCAGGGAAGTATTCTATCTATCGAATAGCCATCTCCACGGTAACGGAAGCTCGGAGTTGTATCCCGATCGATACAACTAGAACTGGATGCTAAGGCATGTAATGGAAATGATGGCTGAAAGTGCGTTATATCGACTAGAGGGGGGGTGAATAGGCGATTTTTATGAAAGTCTTCAGAAAATGGGAGTTTTGAAGACAAACGATAAAATTGAACATATTACCATGCAGCGGAAGGTAGACTACACTAGGCAAACCATAGTCAAGTATTCAATGAAGTGAAAGCACAAAGACTAATAGCAGCTATGTAGTAAGGATCAGGTAGGAAGATATTGTGAAGTCAAACAGAACACACAGTCACTCAGTGAAGACAAATGATAGAGCAAACATACAATGACTTCACAAGGAGTAACAGTAAGTAACGTGAAGTGAAGATGAAACCAGTGACTCGTTGAAGACAATGATTTGTTGAACCAGTTCCAGTTGCTGTGACAACTGTACGTCTGGTTGGAGCGGCTAGGTATTTAAACCTTAGGACACACAGTCCCGGACACCCAGTCCTGAACACGCAGCTTAGGACACCCAATCCTCACCGTATTCTCCTTGAGCCAAGGTCACATAGACCTCGCCCAATTACTCTGGTAAGTCTTCAAGGTAGACTCCCAAACCTTCACAGACTTCGTTCACTGGCAATCCACAATGTCTCTTGGAAGCTCAGAACGCGACGCCTAACCGGCTGGAGGATGCACAGTCCTCAAGTGTAATAAGTCTTCAGATCACACAAACAAGAAGACTTAAGTGATGCCCAATTCTCTCTGGCTCTGGTGGTTAGGGATTTTATCCTCGCAAGGAATTCTCTCTCAAAGGCTTCGAGGTGGGTTGCTCTCAAACGACAAAAGCCGTACTTTCAATCTGAGCAGCCAACCGTTTATGGTTGTAGGGGGTGGGCTATTTATAGCCACTTGGCAACCCGACCTGATTTGTCCGAAATGACCCTGGGTCACTAAGGAACTGACACGTGTTCCAACGGTCAGATTTCAAACTCACACGGCAACTTTACTTGGGCTACAAGCAAAGCTGACTTGTCCGACTCTGGACAAGATTCGCTCTCATAGTCTTCACTCGAAGACATAGGTTTTTGGTTTAGGCATCACTTCAGTCATTCTGACTGGTTCTCTTGGACCCCACTTAACAGTACGGTGGTTCCTATGACTCAACACAAAAGAAAAAGAACTACGAAAGATCTAAGTCTTCGAGCTCCATAGGCTTCATATCGTGTCTTCTCTTGTCATAGTCTTCAATGTGAATATCTTCATATACCACCTTTGACTTCAATGTCTTCATACATTTTTAGGGGTCATCTCTGGTAGTAAAACCGAATCATGAGGGACTTCTACCTGTGTTATCCTGCAATTCTCACAAACACATTAGTCCCTCAACTAGGTTTGTCGTCAATACTCCAAAACCAACTAGGGGTGGCACTAGATGCACTTACAATCTCCCCCTTTTTGGTGATTGATGACAAACTAGTTGAAGTTTTCAACGGGGAATATAATCTGTGAAATTGTAAAGGATAAGGAATTGTCTTCATAAGTTGCAAGGGCTCCCCCTGAAGATGTGCATATAAGTTAATTTGCTTTTGGAATGCAAATGCACATGGCAGGTGGTACTTGTGGAGATCCACTTCAACTTATGATGACAATCCACTATGCATGTGAAAGTATATGAAGATGATGACATGCATAATGGAAAATGGACGTCTGCAGAATGAGCTAAGTGCGGAATTTATCGTCGCACATGCGGAATTTATCTTCGCAAAACAAGGTGGCAAATAAGTAGCAGACGACCATCTGGTTTAAGTGTTACAACTCATAAGAACCAAATGTAGCAAAAACGAGAGTTGTAAGCACGAAGCAAAATATAAAGCACCCGCCCATATGGACCCGCTTGAAGACTATCAATCTCATATGCTTCTCCCCCTTTTGTCAGTAATGACCAAAAAGGTTTGAAGACATAGAGCCTCTACTCGTTCCCATGAGGAGTAGGTGAAGTAGCAGGGTTGTTGGTGTTGTTTGGCGGTGCAGAAGAGCTTGGAGGTGCTGAAGGAGGTGGCGATGAAGTAGCATCGTCTTCTTCCTCAATAATTCTGGCAGTGACTATGGAAGCAGAGGAAGAGAACTCAAAGTCTTCAAGGGATGGAGTTCCTAGCAGCACAGCCCTTCGAGGAGGTGTGGAGTCAAACTTGAATCTCTCAGAGAAGCCATCCTCTTGAAGATCAGCTTCAGAACACATCATCGTGAGCCCTTTCCATGTGCGGCGACAGGTTTCATGGGCAACGAAAGCATTCTTGGTGGCAAGATTTCGAGTGCGATTAACATCCACCCAGAGGCTTTTCATCTGACGCTTTAGCCAGTCATGATGCCTATCCTGTTTTTGATGTAGAGCCACAAGAAGCTCTCGGTCATTGAGAACACGAGTGCGCTTCTTCGGTCTAGGAGCAGTGGCACTGTCAGTGGCTTCAGTGGAAGCAGGGTGTGGTGCATGTGTAGTGCCAGCCAAAGGATACACCCGAGAAACTGCTTCAACGCATTCAACGTTCTGTGTAAAACTCTGATGTTCTGCATTCTGAAGACTTAGAGGTTGCTTGGCAGGCTCAGAATATATGGCTTCAGTAGACATGTCCACATCAGGCAAGAAGATCCGATGGTTGCGGGCTGAGGGCTGATAAGAGATGGCGGAGTGTAGCTTGATCAGCCGCATGACCCAAGGGGCGTAGAACTTCAAACCAAACAGATCAATGCCTGATGCAGCAAGTTGGCGTATGAAGAAGTTCCGTGCATTGAAGCATTTTCCATGAAGTATATAGAAGACCAAAGTCTTCATTGCACCCTGAAGCTTGGCATTTGGAGAGTGCCCTTTGATAGGCCAGAGAGTTTGCCTGATGATGTGATAGATGGTTCTGGGTAGGTACTCAAGGTCTTCAACGAAGAACTCTGTGGGATATGCAGCATCTTGGGGCAATGGCTTCATCATGCTGAGCATTTGACTCATATCAGGTTCTGGCCGCTGAAAGATGCTCTCAATAGCTTCAGCATGCATCTGACAGCCTTGCTCGAAGAGATCGCTAGGAGTGGGCAAGCCAGTGAGCTCAATGATGTCAAATGCATTGGCTTCGTGATGAACGTTGCCAGTCATGCACTCCAGGACCTAAGTCTTCGGATCTCTACTGTACCCTTTGATGTGAAGTGTGGCATAGAATTGTAGCAGCAACTCTTCATTCCAATGCTCTTCATCAGTAACAAACTGCAGCAGACCCACTTGCTTGAAGCAATCCAACGCTTCTTCTAGACAGGGCAGACCAGCTATAGCTTCAACGTCAAGGCGCTTGTGTGGGAAGATGCGACCTTGGTTGTAAAGAATGCAAGAGTAATAGCTTCGCTGAGGATAGCTCCAGAACCGATCAGATGATATCCTTTCCCTTGAGTAGGGGTTCCTGGAGCTATTGAAGAACGTGTTGTCTGCCCTGAAACCATTGATGTTAAAGGAGCCAGGTGCTGATGTAGGACCTGGAAACCTTGGCAGTCTTGGGATTGGCTTCTGGACCTGAGGCCTGTGCTCAACATGATAGTTGAATTGGGGACCGGTAGCAGACTCAGGAACAGAAGTGGCGGGATCAGTGGCTTCGCTGTCTTCTGAAGCTTTTGCTGGGGAGGGCTCCACATTAGCTTCGTTGTTGGTTGTGGCAGCCTCAAGATTTTCATCCTCCACTTGACTAGCTGGAGGGTCGGTCACAGGCACGTTCTCCTGGAGAACTGCTTCTTGGTGGAGCAGGGGAGTGGGATCTTGTGGTACTTCTTCTTCTGCGGCTGATGCAGCCGGAATGTCTTCAGCAGAGACTTGAGGCCTTGGAACTTTGCGAAGCCTGCAGAACACAGACAACGCCTGTGGAGTTGGAGTGGGCTGGGCCTCATAGTCTTCTTCCTCTTGTGGGCGATCCGCCCATGAAGCATCCTGTGCAATTGGCGTCAGTGAACGACCAATGCTGATGAGTTCGCTGTTTTCTAACTAAGGAAGGACTGCATCATCTTCTACATTGTCATGATGACCAATGTCTTCAGCAGCAATGGGATTAGCTGCTGGAATGTCTTCCGCTTCAGGAGCCTCTATGGAAGCAGGCTCATGAACTATCAGTTGACGTTCTGCGTTAGGATGAACCATAGAAATGGGTTCAACTATCAAGGGCTCTGTGGAGCAGCCCGAGCTTTCTTGGTCTTTCGCTTTTTCTTGGTGGGGGCAGTAGGAGAGTCTTCAGAGTGTTTCCTCTTCCTGGCTTCAGCCTCAGCAGTTCTTGTCTTCTTGAGCTCTGAAGCTGTTGACCGGCTCTTTGGCTTCGAGCCAGTCATTCTTGTTGGGAAGACAATCGGAACTGTTTCTTGCCTTGGTGCATCAGATTCAGCCGTAGCAGGCTTCTTCTTCTTCTTTGCGGCCATCCTGGGGTCGATGCTAGGATGCCCAAGTTCCTTGCGCTTCTCAGCCTCATTATAGGCTTGCACACATCTGTCAGCCAGAGTCTTCATGCGCTCACGCGAACCCTAAGCTTCTGCACGCTTCTTCACAAAGGCTTCCTTGAGCTCGTGCATCATTGTCTTGAAGTTCTTCACTTCTTGCACACTGAGCTTGGCCATATGCTTCTTGAACTGAGCCTTTTCATAGTCAATCTTCTGCTTCAGCTCAACAATGCGCTGGGCAATAGCAAGTTCTGAAGCAATGGCACCTTGGAAGGCGACACTGAGGCCAATGGGTAGCTGCAGATCTTCAAAGCTGATGTTTGGCGTGTCAAACCACTCGTCAATGAAGTTGTGGATGATGGTGACATCAAAGAGAGGCAGATCATTGAAGATTTCTGCTTCTTCTTTGCTCTTGATGAGTTGCTCAAGAGCGTCATCTGCAAGATCTTCATCACTTGACAGATCAATGTCGTCGTTGCGCAGAATGGCAGTAGCTGTTAGCTCTTTGCCAGTGTGAGACAGAGGCATCTTGGCCTTCTGGGGCCTTGAGATGCGTGATAAGTCTTCAGACTGCACACTGTCTTCAGGAGGTGCAGTTGCCAATGGCTTCGCCCTTGAGATTTTTGGTGAAGGGGCCGGCTTTGAAGCTTTTGGCTTCTTCAACTGCTTTGGCTTCGGCACTGCAGGCGCATCATCAGACTCATTGTCAGCTGCAGGCTCATTCACTGCAGTCCCTTGAACCAAGATGTAGGTGATGAGGCCTTCAAGGTTGGCGAAAGGACCGATGACATTGGGTTCTGCATGTCGTGTGCCATCTGCCCTTGGAGATGAGGGACCAGGGTTGAAGTCTAACCCAAAAGTCTTCTTGTTCTGCTTCGCTGAGTTCTGAGCAAACTGGAAGTTGCGCTTGAACAGATTGTCGTCACGACACCATAGCAGTGACGACGAGTGTGCATCAGTAGGCTGTGGTCCATGGACTATGCATGGATAGAAGCCTTGAGCAATGGCTTCATCTCTGGACCTGGGTAGAAGATTCTTGAATAGGATGTCTCCCCACGGTCTCTTGATGGTGTTTTTCTCATCATACTCCTGGGTCACAAATCTGTATTTGAACCATTGTTCTGCCCAATATCTTCGAATCCATTGGATTCGGGTCTTGCGCTGACTGTAATCCTCTTCAGGATCTGTCTTGTACATTTCTGAGAGTTCATCTGGCAGATCTCTGGAGGTCTCACCACGACGCTTTCTGCCACCCTTCCTTGCTGCTTTCTCTGAAGCCATAAATTTTAACTTGAAAGGCTTCAAGACGTTCAAAGGCTTCAAAGGTTTTCGTTTGCTGGACCAACAGGAACTGGTTTCGGAAGAATTTATGTGATGTTGTAAGAATTCTGCAAATGAATGCAGACTATGAGAACCAAAGGATTCTCCCACGGACATGTACCTGTGACAGCATTAAGGTGCAAGGGAAGGGGAAGAGGTCATATGCATTCTCAGAAGATTTTGAAGATAAATCAGTTTAGAAGACATTGACCTCATCGTCCAAAGACATTCACTCATAGATAAGAAGTTGGTTCCAGATTTGTACGAATCCAGAGATCAGTACAAGTGAGGAATCTAACTACTTTGTGAAGCACAAGTGAATATACTAGGCATGTTTATGAGATGCAGTATGAGAGAGATCTAGCTTGTGTGAACAGAAACTGCTTGTGGTAGAAAGTGACAGATCAATAGGATCAACGGTGCTGTAAAAAAGGGAGTTTTATTTACCACACTGAGAACTGCTAGACAAAGTGGGAGATGAGGCCGAGTAGTTCGATCTTCCGTGCCCTAACTTGGCGACGGAGGACACCTACGGCGACGGCGGAGAGGACGATGTCTGCGGTCGGCGTGAAGACGGCGTCAAAGAGGTTGCGGCAGCGAAGCGCTTCGTCACCGGCGTCGTCGAGAGCTAGCGGTGGCGCTAGGGTTCGTGCGAGGGTGGAAGAAGAGATAATGACCGCTGTGAGTGTGTATTTATAGGCACAGGGGCGGCACTGTGCTATTACACAGGTGCCCCTGGCGATTCGCATTTGAGGAACACGTGGCCATTATGCGGAATTTTGGGGTTTATTCCACGTCCCACGCACGCCTGGATTGTCGGGTGGTCGTTCCTACTTCTCCGGAATTCATGTGGAGGAATGAGCATTGAAAACGGACTTAATGGTTGTCTCTGTATCTTCTGCTGACAAGGACGCAGAGAAGACATTCGACAGTTTCAATAGAATGCATATGACTTGGAGAGATAGAGTTTGAGATAGAAAGCATAGAGAGGTTAGGGTCCGATCACATTCACTTAGTTCAAAAGATTCAACACAAAGACATAGCTATAAGTGAATGCTGTAGAGGACAGAA
>NC_041390.1:219261996-219302542 GCF_002162155.2 Triticum dicoccoides | reverse complement strand
AATCAACATAGTGAAGATAATCATGAAAATATGTTGAGATCGAAGCCAAACCAAATGTGAAGACATTGCAAGGTAACGCCATGAGTGAAACACTTCAAAATAGAACGTTTGATGGTGGCGTTACCCACCGTATAGGAAGTATTAGACCCAGACACGGCGCACAATTATCGTGGCGCTCCAAAGTCAAATTCCACATTAATGTATTCACACTTAGAATGTATGTCTTCATTGATTGAAGATATACTTCACTTCGTGTGTTGCACATCTAAGTCATCAATATGCATAAGGGTTAGGATGTGTGCCTGATCACAGGACATTTGAGGATTCCAGGATATTTAGCTCACACCGTAACTTGCAAAACCTCTTCTCATCCAAGGGCTTGGTGAAGATATCTGCCAATTGCTCTTCAGTGTTGACGTGTATGATATCAATGTATTCCTTCACAACATGATCTCTGAGAAAGTGATGACGAATTTCAATGTGCTTTGTCTTTGAGTGCTGAACTGGGTTGTTAGCAATCTTGATGGCGCTTTCGTTGTCGCAGTAAAGTGGCACTTGCTTTAGATGAATGCCATAGTCCTTGAGTGTTTGCTTCATCCACAGAAGCTGAGCGCAGCAAGATCCAGCAGCAATATATTCAGATTCAGCAGTGGAGAGAGATACACAGTTCTGCTTCTTTGAAGACCAACATACAAGTGATCGTCCCAGAAAGTGACATGTGCCTGATGTAGACTTGCGATCAACTTTGTCACCAGCATAATCAGCATCCGAGAATCCAACCAGATCAAACTCTGAGCCCTTTGGATACCATAATCCTAGAGTTGGGGTGTGAGCCAAATATCGAAGAATTCGCTTCACAGCTAAGTGATGCGACTCCTTTGGTGCCGCTTGAAATCGAGCACACATGCAAACACTAAGCATAATATCTGGCCTAGATGCACATAGATAAAGTAAAGAACCAATCATGGAGCGGTATACCTTTTGATCGAACTCTTTACCATTGTCATCAGGACCCAGATGATGTTTGGCTGGCATTGGTGTTGTGAAGCCTTTGCAGTCTTGCATACCGAACTTCTTTAGGCAATCTTTGAGATACTTCTCTTGAGATATGAAGGTGCCATTGCATTGTTGTCGTATTTGAAGACCAAGGAAGAACTTTAGCTCCCCCATCATGGACATCTGATATTGCTCTTGCATCATATATCCAAACTCTTCACTGTACTTCTGATTGGTGCAGCCGAAGATAATGTCATCCACATATATTTGGCACACAAACAGTTCACCATCATATGTCTTTGTGAAAAGAGTGGGATCTAGGGAACCAGGTATGAAGCCTTTGCTCTTCAGGAAGTATTTGAGTGTGTCATACCAGGCCCGAGGGGCTTGTTTGAGGCCATACAGTGCCTTGTTGAGCTTGTATACCATGTCATGATATTTTGGATTTTCAAAGCCAGGTGGTTGTGCAACATACACTTCTTCTTCAATCTTGCCATTGAGAAAGGCACTCTTCACATCCATTTGATATAGAAGTATGTTATGATGATTTGCGTAGGCTAGCAGTATGCGTATGGCTTCAAGTCTAGCCACAGGAGCAAATGTTTCATCAAAGTCAATGCCTTCCACTTGAGTATATCCTTGAGCAACGAGACGAGCTTTGTTTCTGACAACTTGACCATGCTCATCTTGCTTGTTGCGGTATATCCATTTGGTGCCTATTATATTGTGCTTCCGTGGATCAGGACGCTTAACCAGTTCCCATACATTATTCAGCTCAAACTGTTGAAGCTCTTCTTGCATAGCTTGAATCCATTCAGGTTCCATGAAGGCTTCTTCAACTTTCTTGGGTTCTGCTATTGAGACGAATGCGAAGTGCCCACAGAAATTTGCTAGCTGAGTTGCCCTTGAACGAGTGAGTGGACCAGGTGCATTGATGCTATCAATTATTCTTTCAATCTGCACTTCATTGGCAACGCGAGGATGTACAGGGCGAAGACTTTGCTCTTGCTGTTCATTGTCGTTGTTGGAAGGAATATCTTCAGGCTGAGCATTGTCTTCATGTTGATCAGGTGCTAAAATGATAAGTTCTTCTTCAGGATGAGCTTCAGAAGGTATAATTTCTCCAATTCCCATTAGCTTGATTGATTCACTGGATGGAACTTCATCTAGCACATTTGGTAGCTGCTCTCTTTGTGAACCGTTGGTCTCATCGAACCGCACATCCACTGTTTCAACCACTTTGTAATGAAAGAGATCGAAGACTCTGTAGGAGTGCGAATCCTTTCCATATCCAAGCATAAAACCCTCATGTGCTTTTGGTGCAAATTTTGAGGTGTGATGTGGGTCCTTGATCCAGCACCTTGCGCCAAATACTCTGAAGTAACTGACATTTGGCTTCTTCCCAGTAAGGAGCTCATAAGATGTCTTGTTCAGTAGCTTGTGAAGATAAACACGATTGATTGTATGGCATGCAGTATCAATGGCTCCGGGCCAGAATTTTCTTGGGGTCTTGTATTCATCTAGCATCGTTCTGGCCATCTCAATTAGTGTTCTATTCTTGCGTTCGACGACGCCATTCTGCTGTGGCGTGTACGGGGCTGAGAATTCATGTGTGATGCCCAAGGTATCAAGATATGTATCAAGGCCAGTGTTCTTGAATTCAGTGCCATTGTCACTTCTGATGTGCTTTATCTTGGCGCCAAAATTGTTCATAGCTCGATTGGCGAAGCGTCTGAAGACATCCTGCACTTCAGTCTTGTAAAAGACTATGTGCACCCAAGTATATCTAGAATAATCATCAACAATAACGAAACCATAGAGGCAAGCAGTAGTAGTTAGAGTTGAGTAATGAGTGGGACCGAAAAGATCCATGTGAAGCAGTTCGAAGGGTCGAGTAGTGGTCATGATTGTCTTCGAGGGATGTTTGGCCCTTGTCATCTTCCCTGCTTCACAGGCACGGCATAAGTGGTCTTTCTTGAACTAGACGCCCTCGATGCCTATGACATGCTTCTTCTTCGCAAGGGTGTGGAGGTTCCTCATGCCAGCATGTCCAAGCCTCCGATGCCAGAGCCAGCATTCTGAAGCCTTTGCTAGAAGACATACTGCAAGCTATGGCCCTGCTGAGAAATCTACCACGTAGAAATCATCTTTTCGATACCCTTCAAACACTAGAGACTTGTCAGATTCCATTAGTACAAGGCAACGATATTTTCCAAACATTACGGTCATGTTCAAATCGCAAAGCATTGAGACAGACATTAAGTTGAAGCCAAGGGATTCAACAAGCATGACTTTATCCATGTGTTGATCCCTTGAGATTGCAACTCTACCTAGACTCAATACCTTACTTTTACCAGTGTCAGCAAATGTGATGTGGCTCTTGTCGGATGGACGTAAGGTTGAGTCCATAAGAAGACTTCTTTTGCCAGTCATGTGATTTGTACACCCACTTTCAATAATCCATTCTGAAGACGCTGGTGTCATACCCTACAGTGCAGTTAGGGGGATAGGCTTCACCAAGAGCATTGTGAAGCAAAAACATTTGACGAACCAGTGGGTTATGAAAGCTTAGATCCAGGTTAGGACTAGTAGGGAGAGTAGCAAGCGATTTAGGTACGAAGTACATAGTAAGACCATTTGGGCATTTGATCTTGCGCCCTACAAGATGTTTAAGGTCCCTAGCAATAGCGTCAGACGATTTTGGTTTTCTGCTGGAGACCTTTCCCTGCAAAAGAGAGTTAAGCCTTCTTAACCACCCACATCTTCAAGGGTGGCTTAGAAGCAATAAGTCTAAGTGCAGCATCTGAGAATTTTGGCTTTGAAGCCTTAGCAAACAGTCTTGCAGGCAGACAATAGTACTCATAAGAATAAGCAGAATAGTTCTTGGTCTTATGAACATGGCGGTTTGATGAACCGCTCTCATATTCATATGCCTGAGTATGGTTTCCCTGCAAAACATTTGCGTTAGTGCGACTCAGGTGAGTCCTCTATTTGTATGAAGCCTTTGGACCGTATGAAGCCTTTGGTCTGAGGTTTGTCTTCTTCAAGTGAGGTGTCATGAGGACATTCACAGGAAGATTTTCCAGACACCTTTTCGGAACCCAGATCTTCTTCATAGGCGGTCCATTCCTGCAGTTAGTACCAATGTACCTGGCAAACACTTCACCATTCTGATTCTTAAACAGTATATAGTTTGCATCAAAGGATTCATCAATGATAATGGGGTTAGCACAAGTGAAGCCAGTTAGATTGGATGGATCTGCTGAAGGTTCCTTTGCAGCAACCCACATGGTTTTGGGGTACTTCTCAGGTTTCCAGTAAGAGCCATCTGCATTCATTTTCCTTACGAACCCAACACCCTCTTTCCTAGGGTTTCGGTTCAGAATCTGCTTTTTGAGAACATCACATAGTGTCTGATGCCCTTGAAGACTTTTGTACATCCCTGTTTCAAGCAATGTCTTCAACCTAGCATTCTCATCAGCAATAGCGGTGGTATCCTCAACATAGGGGTTAGCTACCACATCAATAGTTGAAGATATTGCAACAGCAGTAGCAGTAGAACATTCAGCAACAGAAGTAGCATTATCACGCTCAATGCATTTAAGACATGGTGGTTCAAATCCTTCCTGAGCGGGACTGATCTGTTTGGCGCAAAGTGACTCGTTTTCCGTTTGAAGATCTTCATGAACCGCTCTCAATTTCTCAAGATCCTGCTTCCTTTGAAGATAATCATAGGAAAGCTTTTCATGAGTTGTTGAGAGAGTTTCGTGACGACTTTCAAGTTCCTGATACTTAACGTGAAGATTTTTTATGTCTTCAATTAAGGATTCAGATCGAGTCATTTCAGCACCTAACAGATCATCGCTTCTGTCTAACAGTTTTTGAATATGTTCCATAGCTTTCTGTTGTTCAGTTGCAATTTTAGCAAGTGTTTTGTAGCTAGGTTTTGAACCACAATCAGAGTCATCGTCACTAGATGTTTGATAGTGAGTAGTGCTTGTGTTTATCTTGGCACTGCGGGCCATGAAGCAGTAGGTAGAAGCGGAGTAGTCCTTGTCATTTGCATCGGTGTCGGTGATGAAGTCATTGTCTTCAGTGTTGAAGATGGACTTGGCAACGTATGCTGTAGCCAGACTTGCGACGCCTGAGTCGGATTCCTCCTCAGACTCCACCTCCGCCTCCTCAGAAGCAGACTCCTCCTCTGAATCCATTTCCTTGCCAACAAACGCATGTGCCTTGCCAGATGAGCTCTTCTTATGTGATGAAGACTTTGAGGAAGACTTGGAAGAAGACTTTGTGTATTTCTTCTTCTTTTTCTTGTCGTCAGAGTCATATTCCTTGCTCTTCTTCTTCTTTTTGTTCTCATTGTCCCACTGTGGACACTCAGAGATGAAGTGGCCAAGTTTCTTGCACTTGTGACATGTTTTCCTCTTGTAGTCATGAGCAGGAGCTTCATCATTCCTTGAACTTGATCGGGAAGACTTTCTGAAGCCTTTCTTCTTGGTGAATTTTTGGAACTTCTTGACAAGCATAGCAAGTTCCCTTCCAATGTCTTCAGGATCATCAGAACTGCTGTCAGATTCTTCTTCAGATGAGGAGACAGCTTTTGCCTTCAAGGCACGAGTTCGCCCATAGTTTGGACTGTAGATATCTCTTTTCTCCGAAAGCTGAAACTCATGTGTGTTGAGCCTCTCAAGTATGTCAGACGGATCGAGTGTCTTGAAATCAGGACGTTCTTGATTCATCAGGGCCAGGATGTCAAATGAAATATCAAGTGATCTCAGCAGCGTCTTGACGACTTCGTGTTTGGTAATCTTAGTGGCGCCGAGGGCTTGAAGCTCATTTGTGATGTCAGTGAGTCGGTCAAATGTGTGCTAGACATTCTCATTGTCATTTCGCTTGAAGTGATTGAAGAGGTTGCGAAGGACACTGATTCTCTGATCTCTCTGGGTTGAGATGCCTTCATTGACCTTGGAGAGCCAGTCCCAGACCAGCTTGGATGTCTTCAAAGCACTCACACGGCCATACCGTCCTTTGGTCAGATGACCACATATGATATTCTTGGTAGTAGAGTCCAGTTGAACGAATTTCTTGACATCAGCAGCAGTGACACCTTCTCCAGCCTTGGGAACGCCGTTCTCGACGACATACCATAGGTCGACGTCAATGGCTTCAAGATGCATGCGCATCTTATTCTTCCAGTAGGGATATTCAGTTCCATCGAAGACGGGGCACGCAGCGGAGACTTTAATTATCCCTGCAGTTGACATAGCTAAAACTCCAGGTGGTTAAACCGAATCACACAGAACAAGGGAGCACCTTGCTCTGATACCAATTGAAAGTGCGTTATATCGACTAGAGGGGGGGTGAATAGGCGATTTTTATGAAAGTCTTCAGAACATGGGAGTTTTGAAGACAAACGATAAAATTGAACCTATTACCATGCAGCAGAAGGTAGACTACACTAGGCAAACCATAGTCAAGTATTCAATGAAGTGAAAGCACAAAGACTAATAGCAGCTAGGTAGTAAGGATCAGGTAGGAAGATATTGTGAAGTCAAACAGAACATGCAGTCACTCAGTGAAGACAAATGATAGAGCAAACATACAATGACTTCACAAGGAGTAACAGTAAGTAACGTGAAGTGAAGATGAAACCAGTGACTCGTTGAAGACAATGATTTGTTGAACCAGTTCCGGTTGTTGTGACAACTGTACGTCTGGTTGGAGCGGCTAGGTATTTAAACCTTAGGACACACAGTCCCGGACACCCAGTCCTAAACACGCAGCTCAGGACACCCAGTCCTCACCGTATTCTCCTTGAGCTAAGGTCACATAGACCTCGCCCAATCACTCTGGTAAGTCTTCAAGGTAGACTCCCAAACCTTCACAGACTTCGTTCACTGGCAATCCACAATGTCTCTTGGAAGCTCAGAACGCAACGCCTAACCGGCTGGAGGATGCACAGTCCTCATGTGTAATAAGTCTTCAGATCACACAGACAAGAAGACTTAAGTGATGCTCAATTCTCTCTGGCTCTGGTGGTTAGGGCTTTTATCCTCGCAAGGAATTCTCTCTCAAAGGCTTTGAGGTGGGTTGCTCTCAAACGACAAAAGCCGTACTTTCAATCTGAGCAGCCAACCGTTTATGGTTGTAGGGGGTGGGCTATTTATAGCCACTTGGCAACCCGACATGATTTGTCCGAAATGACCCTGGGTCACTAAGGAACTGACACGTGTTCCAACGGTCAGATTTCAAACTCACACGGCAACTTTACTTGGGCTACAAGCAAAGCTGACTTGTTCGACTCTGGACAAGATTCACTCTCATAGTCTTCACTCGAAGACATAGGTTTTTGGTTTAGGCATCACTTCAGTCATTCTGACTGGTTCTCTTGGACCCCACTTAACAGTACGGTGGTTCCTATGACTCAACACAAAAGAAAAAGAACTACGAAAGATCTAAGTCTTCGAGCTCCATAGGCTTCATATCGTGTCTTCTCTTGTCATAGTCTTCAATGTGAATATCTTCATATACCACCTTTGACTTCAATGTCTTCATACATTTTTAGGGGTCATCTCTGGTAGTAAAACCGAATCATGAGGGACTTCTACATGTGTTATCCTGCAATTCTCACAAACACATTAGTCCCTCAACTAGGTTTGTCGTCAATACTCCAAAACCAACTAGGGGTGGCACTAGATGCACTTACAATGGCTCCGGGATTGTTTCCTCACAGGGAGTCGAGGAAGTGATCTCTGGGCGCTAATGTTACAACATGTTTGCTAAATACAAATTGCTATTCTATACTCTTCTGAATGCTGCAACATGCTTGGAGCTGCTTGAAGATGCTAGTCTTCGATATGATAGGCTTTCCCTTTCTCTTCTGGCATTCTGCAGTTCAGTCCACAGATACTACCCATTTGATTGATACCGATGCATATGTAGTGTAGATCCTTGCTTGCGAGTACTTTGGATGAGTACTCATGGTTGCTTTACTCCCCTTTTTCCACCTCTTTCCATTCTTCTCGGATGCTGCAACCAGATGGTGGAGACCAGGAGCCAGACGCCACCTTCGACGATGATGACTACTACTACACCAAGGGTGCCTACTACTACGTGGAGGCCGTCGATGACCAGGAGTAGTTAGGAGGCTCCCAGGCTGGAGGCCTTGCCTTTTCGATCGTTGATGTTTGTGCTAGCCTTCTTAAGGCAAAACGTGTTTAACTTATGTCTGCACTCAGATATTGTTGCTTCCGCTGACCCTTGTGTATTCGAGCTTATGTATTCGATCCCTCGAGGCCCCTGGCTTGTAATATAAAGCTTGTATTATTTTAATTTGTGTCTAGAGTTGTGTTGTGATATCTTCCCATGAGTCCTTGATCTTGATCGTACACATTTGCGTGTATGATTAGTGTACGATTGAATCGAGGGCATCACAGAGCATGATTGCAATGTTGTTAGTATGAATTCTTTGAATATCCATGATGCTAATGATATGCAAAGCCATAATCTTGGGGATGCTATATTTGATGAAGATGATATTTTTAGTCCCCCAAGATTTGGTGTGAAAAATTATTATAATGATTGCATGCCTCCTATTTATGATGATTATAATGATGAAAGTGGATTTGGAGATGTCATGACTTTATTTAGTGATGAATCCACCATTTTGGATGAGGCTTCAATTGACTATGAGGACAAGGTTGCTATCTATGATGATTATGGTGATGACATGTATGCTATATTGAATAATGATAACCGTGAAACTTGTCATCATGATTTTAATTTTCAATCACATGAGAGTTATTTTGTTGAGTTTCTCCCACACTTATTGATGAGAATAAATTTGCTTATGTGGAGAGTAATAAAATTTCTATGCTTGTGAATCATGAAAAGAATGCTTTATGTGATAGCTATATTGTTGAATTCATTCATGATGCTACTTAAAAATTTTATGAGAGAGGAACATATGCTTGTAGGTATTGCAATAATATCAAGTTTTCTCTCTATGTGTTGAAAATCTTCAAGTTTTGCTTGTTTTGCCTTCCTATGCTAGTTGATTCTTGTTCCCATAAATTGTTGGCTCACAAAATCCCTATGCATAGGAAGTGTGCTAGACTTAAATGTGCTTGTCATGTGCTTCATGATGCTCTCTTTATGTTTCAATTCTTATCTTTTGTGCGAGCATCATTGAAATCATCATGCCTAGCTAAAAGGCATTAAAGAAAAGTGCTTGTTGGGAGACAACCCAACACTTTTACCTATTGTTTTTTGTGTTCACATGATTAGTGTCGGTGTCAAAACCGGCGGATCTCGGGTAGGGGGTCCCGAATTGTGTGTCTAAGGCGGATGGTAACAGGAGGCAGGGGACACGGTGTTTACCCAGGTTCAGGCCCTCTTGATGGAGGTAATACCCTACGTCCTGCTTGATTGTTCTTGATGATATGAGTATTAGAAGAGTTGATCTACCACGAGATCAAAGAGGCTAAACCCTAGAAGCTAGCCTATGGTATGATTGTCTGTTGTCCTACGGACTAAAACCCTCCGGTTTATATAGACACCGGAGGGGGCTAGGGTTACACAAGGTCGGTTACAAAGGAGGAGATATACATATCTGTATTGCCTAGCTTGCCTTCCACGCCAAGTAAAGTCCCATCCGGACACGAGACGGAGTCTTCAATCTTGTATCTTCATAGTCCAACAGTCCGGCCAAAGGATATAGTCCGGCTGTCCGGAGACTCACTAATCCAGGACTCCCTCAGTAGCCCCCGAACCAGGCTTCAATGACGTTGAGTCCGGCGCGCAGTATTGTCTTCGGCATTGCAAGGCGGGTTCTTCTCCAAATCTTGAATGTCTGTTAAGCAGTGTCCGGTCCCATAAATGTTGGACTTCTTGGCTTCTGTGCTCAATAAGGGCTATCTTCTCCGCGTCGAACGAATACTAGGAGCCAAGGCATTTTTACATTCGCCCCCCTAGCCAGGTAAATAAATTGTCTATTAAAGGGATGGGGATTCTTTAGATCCAATCCATACCATCCTCCCATGGCGAGGATCCATCGGGCACGCTTCAGAAAAATCCACTCCAACATGGACGACCACCGCAACTCCTCCTCTCGCCCCCGTAGCCCTAAGCCCGGTGATTGGGAGAGGTGTTCCGTCCCACACAGTCGATTAGTAGAGCTGCAGACTCAGGGATTTCTCCCTCCAGTGTATATGGTTCCCGCCCGAGCCGGGCTCGCCACCTATAATGGCGGGGAGCAAGCGGAGAGCTTACCCAGCCCCTCTACGAGGGAGCGGGTGTGCCTTGTTCCTTACTTACTAAGGGGACTCGGATTTCCAATTCATCCGTTCCTCCGCGGGCTCCTGGAGTTTTATGGCCTCCAACTGCATAATTTCACCCCTGCTTCCATATTGCACATCACCGGCTACGTTGCCCTTTGCGAGCTATTCCTGGGCTGCGAGGCTCATTTCGAGCTGTGGAAAAGGTTATTTTGCCTTGTGCCCCGTACACAGAAGGGGTCACTTTATCAAGTGGGCGGAGCCGAAATATGGCGCATCACCGAAACCGGATACATGTCCGGTACTCGGAAGAAGACATCCGAAGACTCGCCTTCGAAATGGTTTTATATGGAGGACGTCCCCCTTCCAGACCCTGTTCAGCGGGGTCTTCCTGAGTTCAACAATGCTCCTCTAAAGAAACACCGAAGATGGCGCCCATGGAGCCCCCAGGAGGAAGACAACAGAGAAATCCTTTACCTGATGAACCGGATTAAAGCGCTGGCTTAATCAGGATTAACAATAATCGAGGTTATGTCAATATGCATAATGCGGGGAGTGCAACCACTTCAATATCGAGGGCACCCCCTGTGGTGTTTTAACGGGGAAGATGATGCCACCCGTTGCGGGCGTAAGGGACAGGACTCTGCTGCTGCTTTAGCAAAAAAATTGTCTGAGCTGTTCAAGGGAGGGGAAGAGGAGTTCATCCATATCAAGCCACGGCATGGATTCTCCATGTACAACCCTCCAAGTTGGGTGAGTTATATCTCTTTACTCTCATTCTTCCCGCATTTTTCGTTGTAGGTACTCACCTTGCCATTTTATGGCAGGAACTGCGAAAAGCTGTAAGGGAGGTCAACAACCCGTCTCCACAACCAGAGGACCCTGGCCGGGCCCTCGGTCCCGGACTCGAAGAAGATCCGGACATATTCATGGAGCTGATAGACAGGCAATTCTATCAATTGAGCTGCGATGATGCCATGGTGGCCATAACGGCCGACTATCCCGGACTGCTCCCTGCGTCGCACATAAGAAAAACCAAAATCCCAACTCCAAAACTAGGATCCCCTTTTAGACACTTCACCTACCATACACATATGGTATTTTACAGGGAAGGCATTCGGGATGCCGTGCCGAACCCGCAGCAACTCGCCAACAAGAGGCACCGAGGCCGGGTAGGCAAAAAAGGAAGGCGGTCAGGACGGAGACACCGGCATAGAGGTATGACACAAAACCCCGCTACATGGTTGTCGTCTTTCTCAAAATGCAATGACGTCCATGCTTCTTTAATAGAAAAAAATGCTCGTCGGAATATGTCCGGAGAGGCTGCCGATCACGCTTCCACCAGTCGGGCTCCAGGGCCGGACATAGAGGCGGAAGCCAACATGGGGCGGATACCAGATGCTCCTCCTACAGAGGATGCAGATAGACTATCCGCTACAAATTCAGAAGTGGAGAGCGCCATGAATCATAGGCGTCGCCGAGCCGTACTCTGTGACGCTTGCTTCTCACCAGAGGCATTTGATGCCTTCAATTCTGGAGACGCATACCTTCGTGCTACTCAAAATGGTCTAGCCGAAGCCACGGACCAGTATGTAAGGGATATACGGGTAAGCAAATCCGACAATTATATGTATCAGTAGCCCCTGAGACTTGAAACAATTGACGCAACTGATTTAAGGATCATTATTTATGCAGGTTCTTACGAAGAAGAATTCCCAACTGTCTCAAGAGCTGGACGAGTGCAAGGCCCAGCTGGAAGCCGTTGTTGCCGCATTGATGGAGTCCAAAAAGGGTCCCCATGGAACTCTTTTGTCTATTGCAAAGAATATCGGTACCAGGTAGTATGCAGCATGTATGCACACCTAACAATAGATGTTGCAGGTGGCCCCGGAGTGAATCCGGAGGCCGTGGTGGTGGATACGGCACGTGATGATTGACAGCAAAATGCTGGCGAGCACGTGCTGACGCGAGTCAGGCAGGAGAAAAATGATCTCCAAGATGCCAATATCCGGCTGGGCGTGGAACTGAAGGATGTCTGAGCCCAGCTTGCGGACTTCGTGAAGGAGAATAAACAGCTTCAGCGCGGCATTTTTAGTAAGTGCTTGAACGAACTTTCTAAAGGAGTTCAGCAAAGAAGCCTGCTAATAGCGTTATGTCTGTAGGTATGCTGACGGGTCGTCCCACAGAGGAGATGCCCGGGTCTTCGGGTGATCTTCTACCAGAGCTCTCACAACTGCACGAACAAGTCCGGCAGGTGATGCAGAGTATTTCCCAAGCCTTGTGGCCATCCGCGTCCCCGCCAGGAGGCATGGGGGAGCTTATAGAGAAGCTCAAGGGAGCGCGGCGGCGCTTCCGATTATGGAAGATATCAGCCTGCCAACAAGGTGCAAGGGAAGTATGGGCTATGGTGCAGACATGATATACCAAGTCTGACCCAAACCACATGGTCGAGGTCGGACCTGTGGGGCCCGATGGGAAAGAGATCCTCGTCAGTTTAGTGTATGATCAAGTAGAATTAGCCACAAAGTATTCCCAACAGGATTGTAGGCTAGACAGCCTATTGGATGGTATAGAAGAAGAATTTAATCAGTCTTAGTGACTGTGTACTTTAAGTGACATATGTAATGTCCCTAGCCGGATTGTAAATCATTTGTCATGGCGAACCTTTTCACTTCGACCTTTGGACCCGATAGTCTGGAGTGTATCCGAATACCCACTCGGTTATATAAAAACCGGGGTATACATGGAAACCAGGCGTAGGGGTCATAAGTGCTTGAACAGACAAGTATCCAACTAGCTATGTTATATTACATGGGTAGTAAGAAACATCTTCCAAGGAGAATAGTTCCGTTAAGGGTTCCTTTCCCTGGGTACGCATGCCCTAATGTGCATGTCTGAACTGCGAGACGCGGGCAAAAAACATCTGGGGCCGTGTAGTAATTTAAATGAAAGTCATCTTTTATTCACCGACCGAATATTCCCTTAAGAACGCTAGCTTTTGGCTTCACCCAGTCTGAGGTACACATCCGACTGACCCGGTAGTAACAATCGCAGAGGTGCTCCCCTTATGCCCTAGCCGAATTAACGGGAACGTAGGGCATAAATACAAGAGCCAGGCAACCCAGCTTGGCTAAAACTTAAGTCATATCGATGCATATAATGGCAAAAAAGGTACATGCGGAAGAATAACACATGTGCGGGGCGTAAAGCCCGGAAAGGTAATTAGATTAAGCTTCTGTATAGGAAGCCCCCAGGTATATTGAGCACGGTTAGCGCATCAAGATTGTGTAACCAAGACACAAGTTTAGCCCTTTAGGGCCTTGAGGAGAAAAGAGAGAAAGAAAGAGAGAGAGAGAAAAAACAGATGTGCAAAAAATTCATGGAGGTAAGGAGACGAACATAGAGTCCGGCGCTAGGCGTAGAATCTTCGGAGTCTGGCTGCGTTCCATGGGTTTGGCTCGAGTCGATTATTCGATGCATCCAGCAGGCGGTACGCTCCACCGGTCAGAACCTGGTCGATAATGAAGGGACCTTCCCATTTGGGCTTGAGCTTGTTCTTTTTTTCTCCGGCAGGCGTAGAACTAGTTCACCAACGTTATAGGTTTTGGCCCACACTTCTCTGCTTTGATACCTTCGAGCCTGTTGCTGATAGAATGCGGAACGGGCTTTTGCCATGTCGCGCTCCTCCTCCAGGGTATCCAAACTGTCCTGCCGATCGAGCTCGGCCTGTCTTTCTTCGTACATGCGCACTCGAGGTGAGTCATGAATTATGTCGCAAGGCAGCACCGCCTCAGCGCCGTACACCATAAAAATGGTGTGTATCCGGTAGTGCAATTCGGCGTGGTCCGCAGCCCTCATAGTACGGAGTCGAGCTCCTCTACCCAATGAGTGTCTGATTCCTTTAAAGATCGGACTAATCTTGGTTTAATGCCGCTCATGATAAGACCATTCGCTCGTTCGACTTGACCGTTAGTTTGCGGATGATAGACAGAAGCATAATCGAGCTTGATGCCCATGTTGCTGCACCAAAGTTTCACCTCGTCGGCTGTAAAGTTCGTGCCGTTATCAGTGATGATGTTGTGGGGGACGCCATAACGGTGTACAACCCCGGATATGAAGTCTATCACCGGTCCGGATTCAGCCGTTTTGACAGGTTTGGCTTCTATCTATTTGGTGAATTTATCCACCATGACCAGTAAGTATTTTCTCTTATGGGTTCCCCCTTTGAGGGGTCTGACCATATGGGCCAAGTAATGGGGATTGTTTGGAGGGTGGTAGGTGGCATGTGGCTTTGGTTTGCAAAAAGCTGGCAACCGACACAATGCTGTACCAGATGCTGTGCATCTGCTCGAGCCGTCGGCCAATAAAAACCTGTACGGAAGGCCTTGCTTACAAGGGCCCAGGCTGCGGCGTGGTGGCCGCTGAGTCCGGCATGGATTTCTGCCAATAGCTTCCGCCCTTCCTCTTCGAAGATGCACCTTTGAAGGACTCCGGTTGTGCTTTTCTTATAAAGCTCTCCCTCATGGACCTTGTAGGCTTTAGATCGCCGCACTATGCAGCGGGCCTCGTTTTGGTCCTCGGTTAATTCATGTATGGTTAGGTATGCCAGAAATGGTTCTGTCCACGGGGCGATGACGGCCATTATCATGTGGGCTGAAGGTGTTATTTTGGTGGTAGAGCCTCCGATTGTGTCAGAGTGTTCGGCATCTGGGGTTGTGGCCGGGTCCGGACTGCTTTTGTCGGTGTCCCCTTCCCATACCACGTATGGTTTAAACAGTCTTTCCAGGAAGATGTTCGGTGGGACAGGGTCGCATTTAGCGCTGATACGGGCTAGGATGTCCGCCGCCAGGTTGTTTTCTCGAGCCACATGGTGGAATTCAAGCCCCTCGAACCGGCCTCACATTTTGAGGATGGCGTTGCGATATGCTGCCATTTTCGGATCCTTGGCATCGAAGTCTCCATTTATTTAGGATATTGTGAGGTTCGAGTCCCCACGCACCTCTAGGTGTTGGATGCCCATGGAGACAGCCATCCGGAGGCCGTGTAATAAGGCCTCGTATTCGGCTACATTGTTGGAGTCTGTATATAGTATTTGGAGCATGTATTGCACCGTGTCTCCGGTGGGGGACGTCAAGACGACGCCAGCCCCCAGACCAGCCAGCATTTTAGAGCCGTCGAAGTGCATGATCCAATTGGAGTATGCGTCGTACTCTTTAGGGAGTTCGGCTTCTGTCCATTCGGCTACGAAATTGGCCAGTACTTGCGACTTAATGGCTCATCGTGGCTTATATGTTATGTCGAACGGGAGGAGCTCGATGGCCCATTTGGCAATCCGGCCCGTGGCATCACAGTTGTTTATTATGTCATTGAGTGGTACTTCGGAGGCCACCGTAATCGAACACTCTTGAAAGTAGTGTCGTAATTTCTGGGATGCCATAAATACCGCGTATGCTATCTTTTGGTAATGTGGGTACCGTGATTTGCATGGAGTGAGGACGGTGGATACATAATATACCGGCTTTTGAAGTGGGAATTTATGTCTGTCCATCTCTCGTTCGACGATGAGCACTGCGCTTATCACTTGGTGAGTTGCCGCCGTATATAATAGCATTGGTTCGCCAACAATTAGCGCGGCCAGGATTGGGTTGGCGGCCAAGATGGCTTTTATTTCTTCTAGTCCGACCATGGCTGTGTCCGTCCACTCGAAGTGTTCGGTGCGCCGAAGAAGGCGATAAAGGGGAAGTGCCTTTTCTCCTAATCGGGAGATAAAGCAGCTTAAAGCCACCACACATCCAGTCAATTTCCGGATTTCCTTGAGGTCAGTTGGGATAGCCAACTGTGACAGAGCTCGGATTTTTAGCCGGATTTGCTTCAGTTCCTCTACTGGAAACGATGAAGCCCAGGAGCTTTCCGGCGGGAACGCCAAAAACGCATTTTTACGGATTGAGCTTAATGTCGTATGTTCAAAGATTGGTGAACGTGAGCCTCAAGTCGTCTATTAAAGAGTCGACGTGTCTGGCTTTAATGACCACATCGTCTACATATGCCTCCACAGTCTTACCGATCTGCTTTTCCAGACATGTCTGGATCATGCGATGATATGTTGCGCCGGCGTTTTTGAGCCCGAAGGGCATTGTGTTAAAGCAGAAGGGGTCGTATGGTGTTATAAATGTCATTGCGGCTTGATCAGACTCCGCCATCTTAATCTGGTGGTAACCGGAGTATGCGTCGAGGAAGCACAATGATTCGTGTCCTGCGGTAGCGTCGATGATTTGATCGATGCGAGGGAGCGGGAAGGGGTCCTTCAGGCAAGCCTTATTAAGGTCTTTGAAGTCGACACATAGGCGCCAGGATTTGTCCTTCTTTGGTACCATCACCAGGTTTGCTAGCCAATCCGGATGTTTTATTTCCTTAATGAATCCGGCTTCTAGTAGCTTGGCCAGCTCCTCTCCCATGGCCTGTCGCTTAGGTTCAGAGAAACGCTGAAGAGTCTGCTTGAACGGCTTGAATCCTTTTAGAATATTAAGGCTATGCTCGGCCAATCTGCGTGGGATTCTTGGCATGTCTGAAGGATGTCAGGCGAATATATCCCAATTCTCGCGCAGAAACTCCCGTAGTGCGGCGTCTACAGCGGGGTCTAACTGTGCCCCAATGGATGATGTTTTTGTAGGGTCCGTTGGATGGACTTGGAATTTAACTATTTCGTCCGCGGGTTTAAAGGAGGTGGACTTGGATCTTTTGTCTAGTATCACGTCGTCCCTGTCCACCGTGGAGCGTAGCACGGTTAACTCCTCCGCCACAAGGGCTTCGGATAGTGCCTCGAGGGCTAGTGCGGCTGTTTTGTTCTCGGCGCAGAGTGCTATGTCCGGATCACTAGCTAGAGTGATAATTCCCTTGGGTCTGGGCATTTTGAGCTTCATGTACCCGTAATGGGGTATGGCTTGAAAAATCATGAATGCCTCCCACCCTAGAAGGGTGTGGTATCCGCTACTGAACGGGGCCACTTGGAATGTAATTTCTTTGGACCTGTAATTCTCCGGAGTGCCGAATACCACATCAAGTGTGATTTTCCCAGCGCAACGTACCTCCCAACTAGGGATGATTCCTCGGAAGGTCGTACTGCTTTGCTCAATATGGTTTGTTGTCTATGTCCATTTTTTGGAGAGTTTCCTCATAAATGAGGTTTAATCCGCTACCGCCATCCATGAGCACCTTAGTGAGCCGAAAGCCATCCACAATTGGACTGAGGACCAAAGCGGCTGGTGCTCGGGCTGTTCGGAATTTAGGTTCGTCACTGGCATTGAAGGTGATAGCCGTGTCGCTCCATGGATTTATTGCTGCCACATGGCAAACTTCGGCGAGGCTGCGGAGTGCTCGCTTACGCCTATTATTTGAGGCGAATGTCTCGAAGACCGTTAATACTGTGTTGTTATCTGTGGGAAGGTGCTCTGAGGTATTTTGGGTGAGAAGATCATCACCGCTTTTGGCCACCTGCTGGAGTACCCAACATGCTCTAAGGTTGTGTGTTGATATGGTATCCGTTGTACTATGGATTTTGCAGGGCCCGTTGAGCCATCCCTCCAATACGATTCCACGCCCTGTAGTGGGCTTTTGCTTCTTTGTAATTGAGTCGGGCGACTTATGAGAGTGCACCCTTTTAGTTCGGACTGGGGGTTTTGTCAGAGCCGGATTATCCCAAAATCGCGTTTGGGTTTTCTAGGCACTTTCCATCGCACAGTATTTCCGTACTATGGCCGCCAAGTCAGCGAAGTGTGCTACGTCACGGCGACTGATGGCGTTGTGGACTCCCTTGTCTGTGCAATTGTTGCCAAAGAATGAAATTGCATCTTCCTCGCGACAGTCCTTGACCTTGTTCATTACAAGGAGGAATCTGGCCCAATAGTGATGTACTGTCTCTTGGGGCACTTGCCTAATGTGGGAAAGATCGTTTGTATCTGGGTGGGTGGGTGGATTTAAGTCCAGACCTTGACCCAATCTGTGATCCCGGGGTAGGGGAGTTTCCGATCTTGGAAGTTCGGGCTCCGGGATGTTGCCCTGCGGGTTCGGTATGCGGCCTGATTCTGGATTCAGGGATAGGGCGGTGTCCTCCCGTGAGCGAGTATCCTATTCGGAGAGCTCGGGAATCCGGACATAGTTCGTCCTTAGGATAGAGGGAGAATCGCCGCATTGCTCCTCCACCACCGCTATCTGATGGGTGACCAACAGAGAGTTAATCTCCCTTTGGTTAGGTTTAAGCCCGATCCGATCGTAGTCCGTAGTGACTCCCAGAGCGGCAATGCGATCCAAGAGCTCGTTCACAGAGCAGAGCTCCATTGGATCCATCTGCTCGGCAAATTTTGAGCCGATGTGGAGGCTATTTTCGATGACCCGAGAGGTCATCGTCGGCGCAGCGGCCGAGTGGGCGGTCATGACGAAGCCGCCTAGTTGAAGAGTTTGGCCTATAGCCAGGGCTCCCCCAGAGGTGATGTTGTCCTCGACAACGAGGTGAGCCATCTTCCTTATGATGACGACACAGTGGAACTCTCAATGAAAGCACCAATGTCGGTGTCAAAACCGGCGGATCTCCGGTAGGGGGTCCCGAACTATGCGTCTAAGGTGGATGGTAACAGGAGGCAGGGGACACGGTGTTTACCCAGGTTCGGGCCCTCTTGATGGAGGTAATACCCTACGTCCTGCTTGATTGTTCTTGATGATATGAGTATTACAAGAGTTGATCTACCACGAGATCAAAGAGGCTAAACCCTAGAAGCTAGCCTATGGTATGATTGTCTATTGTCCTACGACTAAAACCCTCCGGTTTATATAGACACCGGAGGGGGCTTGGGTTACACAAGGTCGGTTACAAAGGAGGAGATATACATATCCGTATTGCCTAGCTTGCCTTCCACGCCAAGTAAAGTCCCATCCGGACACGAGACAGAGTCTTCAATCTCGTATCTTCATAGTCCAACAGTCCGGCTAAAGGATATAGTCCGGCTGTCCGGAGACCCACTAATCCAGGACTCCCTCAATTAGGCTATTGTATTAATCATGTTTTATTGCTTTCATTTCAATAAAGTGCCAAGTAAGACCTTTGGGATGGCTTACGGTGATAGTTGCCGAAAAACAGAAACTTTTGCGCTCAGGAAAACAATTCTCATTTTTAACAGAAGCATGATAAAATTCTGATTCTTTTTTAAGAAGATTAATAGACAAATTACCAAGGTTTTCCTATTTTTTCGGAACTTTTGGAGTAGCAGAAGTACGGTTGGAGTACAGATTACTACAGACTGTTCTGTTTTTGACAGATTCTGTTTTCAATGCACAGTTTGCTTGTTTTCTAATTTCCATGGCTTATATTGCTCAATATAAATTGTGGAAATGATATGCTACAGTAGGAATTGTTTGAGAACAATTATGAATCTTGTATTTTACAGTACCAAAAGTGAAATGGTTTGCTCTTTATCATACTAACATATCTCACAAAGTTCCGTTAAGTTTTGTGTGATTGAAGTTTTCAAGTTTTTGGTGAGATGAGGAGAATAAGAGTGACAAGACCCTAAGATTGGGGATGCCCAAGGCACCCCAAGGTAATATTAAAGGAATATCTAAGCAACTATGCTTGGGGATGCCCCGGAAGGCATCCCCTCTTTCGTCTTCAACATTATCAGTAACCTCACTTGGAGCTATGTCTTCATTCGTCACATGATATGAGTTTTACTTGGAGCGTCATTTTATTTTGTTAGGATTTGCTTGATGTTATTTAGAATAATATTTTGCATCTTTTATTTCAATAAAAGTGGCAATGATAGCCTTTTTCATGCTTATTTTGCAAGTATACATGTTGCTGTTTGAAAACAGAAAGTTTATCGATGTTGCAAAAAATCCCTAGAAAAGTCAGAATGTGATAAAATGTTGAAACATTTTTGAAAAATCAGCTCTGATAAATTTTCTACAGTATGGAAAATTTTCATAACTTTTGGAGTTAGGTAAGTATTGATACTCTTGCATCCTTTACAGACTGTACTGTTTTAGCAGATTGCTGTTATGTTTGCATTATTTGCATATGTTTGCTTGTTTAATGATCCTATTTGAGGATATGAGTATTAAATATGCAGAGGCATTTAGTGTGCAATGTTGAATAATAATTTTAGTGATTTGCTACAGTAGAGAATGATAAGGTTTTTGCATTTGTTTATACTAACTTATCTCACGAGTCCTTGTTGAGTTTTGTGTGGATGAAGCTTTTGAGATTTAGGAAAACCGTGATATGAGAATAATTAAGGAGACACAAAAGCTCAAGCTTGGGGATGCCCAAGGCATCCCAAGATAATATTTCAAGAAGTCTCAAGCATCTAAGCTTGGGGATGCCCCAGTAGGCATCCCACCTCTTTTCTTCAACAATTATCGGTTAGTATGGGTTGAGCCTAAGTTTTTGCTTCTTCACAAGATGTGTGCTATTTTTGGAATGTCATTTTATTTTAATTTTTCTTGTTGTTTTAATAAAATACTTAGATATGAAAGTTTTTAAATAAAATAGGGCCCTCAAATAGTTACCGGGGAGGCTAGGTAAGCGGCATTCACATCCCATCAACGAAGCTCTTTTCTATGTCATTTACTCTTGTGCTTCACTTATATCCTATGAGTAAATTGTTGAATAAATTGAATGTCATGAATTTGAAATTATATCATGCCTAGTGGTAGCTTCACATTGGGTTTAGAAAGTGAAATCTTTTAAGGCTTGACAATCACAATATTGGTCATACAAGCAATTCATGAATAATTAGTATAAGGAAGGGAACTTTCACATATAAACACACTATCATGGAAATCTTTTGTGATTGTGAGCCCCCATCAAAATATTATATACCAAAATTATTGACGTTGGACAAGGAAGACAACATAATGGTTTATGTTTGTTCATATTCACATAGAAGTTATATTGTCAAAGATCCTTCAACATGTGGTGCTTGCCCCCCATCTTTGCTAGCCAAAAATTCCGCACCAAGTAGAGATACTACTTGTGCATCCAAAAACCTGTAAATCCAAATCTTATTTTCAAGAGTCCACCATACCTACCTAAGGATTGAGCAATATCCTCCAAGTAAGTTGTCATCGGTGCAATAAGGTAATAATAATTGCTTCTAAAAGTGTGAGATCAGTTAGTGTAAGAGAAAATTGAGTGTTGTACGAACTTGTGGTGGCAAAGAATAAAAGTGACAGACTACATAATAAAGGTTGCTATCATAAGGGGCAATATAATGTGACATTCTTTTGCACTAAGGGGTTGAGCATACAAATAAATAAGCGCATGGCAACCTCTGCTTCCCTCTGCGAAGGGCTTATCTTTACTTTCAGTATTTACTTTTATGCAAAGAGACAAAGTTTTTCTCTCTATTCCCTTTTTATTTTTCTCTTTTGCCAAGCGTCATGTGGCGAGGAAAGATCTAGGCACATATATCCAGTTGGATATGGGTAGCATGAGTTATTATTGTTGACATCACCCTTGAGGTGAATACGTTGGGAGGCAAAACAATAAGCCCCTATCTTTCTATGTGTCTGGTTGAAATGTTTTGCTCATGTGTATGCGGCGAGTGTTAGCAATCATAGAAGACTATATGATGGTTGAGTATGTGTAGCTCTTACGTAAACTCTATTGAATAAGTTGAATTGCAATTGCTTGGTGACTGAGAACATAGGTTGTTGAGTTTCAAGAGAATTCATTGTTTGAACCTTAACATGTGAATCGGTTGCTACTTTAACATGAGAAATTTTATGAGAATGAATTGTTGTCATGATGCTAGGAGAAGTGATTGAAATTTTCATTGATCAAACTTGTGCACTTTGCTAGCATTCACACTTCATAAATTATTTCTTTTATCATTTACCTACTCGAGGACGAGTAGGAATTAAGCTTGGGGATGCTGATACGTCTCCAACGTATCTATAATTTATGAAGTATTCATGCTGATATATTATTATTCTTGGATGTTTTACAATCATTTTATAGCAACTTTATATCATTTTTTGGGACTAACCTATTGATCTAGTGCCCAGTGCCAGCTGCTGTTTTTGCTTGTTTTTTACATCGCAGGAAATCAATATCAAATGGAGTCCAAACACCGCGAAACTTTTTGGAGATTTTTTATGGACCAGAACACCCAGGATGGGCCAGAGAAGCACTTGTGGGTGCCCGAGGGGGGGCACAACCCACCTGGGCGTGCCTAGGTGGGTTGTGCCCACCTCGGTGGCCTCCCGCACCCCCTCTTTACCCTATAAATTCACAAATATTCCAAAAACCCTCGGTATTAACCTAGATCGGAAGTTCCGCCGCCACAAGGCTTTGTAGCCACCGAATACCAATCTAGACCCTGTTCCGGCACTCTGCCGGAGTGGGAAATCATCTCCGGTGGCCATCTTCATCATCCCGGCGGCCACCACAATGAGGAGGGAGTAGTCCACCCTCGGGGTTGAGGGTTTGTACCAGTAGCTATGTGTTCAATCTCTCTCTCTCATGTTCTTGAGATGTCATGATCTTGATGTATCGCTGGCTTTGTTAATATAGTTGGATCATATGGTGTTTCCCCCTCTCTATCTTGTTGAGATGAATTAAGTTTTTCCCTTTGAGATTTTGTTGTTATCGGATTGAATACTTTTATGGATTTGAGAGTACTTGATATATGTCTTGCATATGAATACTCGTGGTGATAGTGGGGTATCATATTGATTCACATGATATGTGTTTTGGCACTCAACTCGCGGATTCCCGAGGTGACATTGGGGTAATCTATGCATAGGGGTTGATGCACATTCTTGTCTTTGTTTCTTCCGTAGAAATCTTGGGGCACTCTTTGAAGTTCTTTGTGTTAGATTGAGTATTATGAATCTGAAATTGTTTGGTGTTATTTTAGTATGACCTCTTGGATAGATTGATCGGAAAGAATAGTTTTGAGGTGGTTTGGTACCCTACAAACAATTTCTTCTTATGTTCTCCGCTAGATAGGAACTTTGGAGTGATCCTTCATCGCACTTTGAGGGGTGGTTATATGATCCAATTATATTAGCACTGTTGAGAGATTGCACTAGTGAAAGTACGGACCCTAGGCCTCATTTTCAAGCATTGCAATACCGTTTTGTGCCCATTTACTATTTGCTACCTTGTTGTTTTTTTATTCAGATTATAAAAATATATTTCTACTATCCACATTACACTTTTATCATCATCTCTTTGTCGGACTAGTGCACCTATACAATTTTCTATTGTATTAGGTGTGTTGGGGAGACAAGAGATTTCTTGTATTTGGTTGCAGGGTTGTTTGAGAGAGACCATCTTCACCCTACGCCTCCCACGGATTGATAAACCTTAGGTCATCCACTTGAGGGAAAATTGCTACTGTCCTACAAAACTCTGCGCTTGGAGGCCCAACACGTGTCTACAAGAATAAAGTTGCATAGTAGATATCACACCCCAAGGTAATATTCAAGGAATCCCAAGCAACTAAGCTTGGGGATGCCCCGGAAGGCATCCCCTCTTTGTTCTAACGACCATCGGTAATTTTACTTGGAGCTATATTTTTATTTGTCACATGATATGCGTAAATTCTTGGAGCGTCGTGTGCCCTTTTATTTTTATTTTAGTAATGCACCATGCTGGTATGAGATAGTCCTTCGTCGATTTATAGAATGCTTCATGCACTTCAGTTATATCTTTTGAGTATGGCTTTATAGAATGCTTCATGTGCTTCACTTATATCATTTGAAGTTTGGATTGCATGTTTCTCTATGCATAGACAAGCGCCATTTGTAGAATGCTCTTTTGCTTCACTTATATTTGTTAGAGCGTGGGCATATGTTTTCTAGAAATAATTAAACTCTCATGCTTCACTTATATCTATTTAGAGAGTTAACAGGAATTGGTCATTCACATGGTCAGTCATAAAATCCTACATAAAAACTTGTATATCACTAAATATGATATGTTTGATTCCTTGCACTAGTTTTGTGATATAAAGGTGATGATATTAGAGTCATGCTAGTGAGTAATTGTGGATCGGTAGAAATACTTGTGTTAAGGTTTGTGATTCCCGGAGCATGGACGTATGGTGAAACGTTATGTGATGAAGTCGGGGCACGATTTATTTTTTGATTCTCTTCCTTATGAGTGGCGGCCGGGGATGAGCGATGGTCTTGTCCTACCAATCTACCCCCTAGGGGTATGCGTATTAGTACTTTGCTTCGATAGCTAATAAATTTTTTCATAAGTATGTGAGTTCTTTATGACTAATGTTGAGTCCATGGATTATATGCACTCTCACCCTTCCACCATTGCTAGCCTCTCTAGTACTGCGCAACTTTCTTCAGTGCAATAAACCCACCTTATACCCTTCCTCAAAATAGCCACCATACTTACCTACTATGGCATTTCCATGGGCATTCCGTGATATATTGCCATGCAAATTCCACCGTTCCATTTATTATGACACGCACCATCATTGTCATATTGCTTTGCATGATCGTAAGATAGCTAGCATGATGTTTTCATGGCTTGTCCGTTTTAATGTCATTGCTACGCTAGATCATTGCACATCCCGGTACACTTCTGGAGGCATTCATATAGAGTCATATCTTTGTTCTAGTATTGAGTTGTAAGTAAATAAAAGTGTGATGATCATCATTATTAGAGCATTGTCCCATGTGAGGAAAGGATGATGGAGACTATGATTCCCTCACAAGTTGGGATGAGACTCTGGACTTAAAATTAAAATAAAAAGAGGCCAAAGAGCCCAAAATAAAAAATGGCCAAAGAGACCAAAACAAAAAAATAAAAAAATGAGAGAAAAAAAGAGAAGGGTCAATGCTACTATCCTTTACCACACTTGTGCTTCAGACTAGCACCATATTTTTCATATGGATAGTCTCCTATGTTGTCACTTTCATATAATAGTGGGAATTTTTCATTATAGAATTTGTCTTGTATATTCCGATGATGGGCTTCCTCAAATGCCTGAGGTCTTTATGAGCAAGCAAGTTGGATGCACAACCACTTAGTTTTCAGTTTGAGCTTTCATACACTTATAGCTCTAGTGCATCCGTTACATGGCAATCCCTACTCACTTTCATCGATATCGATTGATGGGCATCTCCATAGCCCATTAATTTGCCTAGTTGATGTGAGACTTTCTCCTTTTTGTCTTCTCCTCACAACCACCATATTCTATTCCACCTATAGTTCTATATACATGGCTCATGCTCATGTATTGCATGAAAGTTGAAAAGATTTGAGAACATTAAAAGTATGAAACAATTGCTTGGCTTGTCATCGGGGTTGTGCATGATGAAATACTTCGTGTGATGAAGATGGAGCATAGCCAGACTATATGATTTTATAGGGATAACTTTCTTTAGCCATGATATTTTGAGAAGACATGATTGCGTTATTAGTATGCTTGAAGTATTATTGTCTTAATATCAAATGATAGACTATTGCTTTGAATCACTCATGTCTTAATATTCATGTCAGGATTACATTATATGATCATGATTATGCTAGGTAGAATTCCACACGAAAAAATATCTTTTTTATCATTTACCTACTCGAGGACGAGCATGAATTAAGCTTGGGGATGTTGATACGTCTCTGTCGTATCTATAATTTTTGATTGTTTCATGCCAATATTCTACAACTCCCATATAATTTTGGCAACATTTTATATTATTTTTGGGACAAACATATTGATCCAGTGCCCAGTGCCAGTTCCTGTTTGTTGCATGTTTTTTTCTTCGCAAAATATCCATATCAAATGGAGTTCAAATGAAATAAAAACGTATGGAGATTTTTTTGGAATATATGTGATTTTTGGGAAAAAGAATCAACGCGAGACAATGCCTGAGGGGCCCATAAGCCCTAGGGGCGCGCCCCTGCTACCTCTTGAGCATTGCGTTAGTTTTCCCTTGAAGAGGAAAGGGTGATGCAACAAAGTAGTGTAAGTATTTCCCTCAGTTTTTGAGAACCAGGGTATCAATCCAGTAGGAGGCCACACGCAAGTCCCTCGTACCTACACAAACAAATAAGAACCTCGCAACCAACGTGATAAAGGGGTTGTCAATCCCTTCACGGTCACTTACGAGAGTGAGATCTGATAGAGATAATAATAATAATAATAAGATAAATATTTTTGGTATTTTTATGATATAGATTGAAAGTAAAGATTGCAAAATACAATAGATTGGAAACTTTATATGATAAAAGATAGATCTGGGGGCCATAGGTTTCACTAGTGGCTTCTCTCAAGATAGCATAAGCATTACGGTGGGTGAACAAATTAATGTCGACCAATTGATAGAAAAGTGAATAATTATGAGAGTATCTAGGCACGATCATGTATATAGGCATCACGTCTGCGACAAGTAGACCGACTCCTGCTTGCATCTACTACTATTACTCCACACATCGACCGCTATCCAGCATGCATCTAGAGTATTAAGTTCATAAGAACAGAGTAACACATTAGGCAAGATGACATGATGTAGAGGGATAAACTCAAGCAATATGATATAAACCCCATATTTTTATCCTCGATGGCAACAATACAATACGTGTCGTTTCCCTTTCTGTCACTGGGATCGAGCACCGCAAGATTGAACCCAAAGCTAAGCACTTCTCCCATTGCAAGAAAGATCAATCTAGTAGGCCAAACCAAACTGATAATTCGAAGAGACTTGCAAAGATAACCAATCATACATAAAAGATTTCAGAGAAGAATCAAACATTGTTCATAGATAGACTTGATCATAAACCCACAATTCATCGGATCTCGACAAACACACCCCAAAAAGACTTACATCAAATAGATCTCCAAGAATATTGAGGAGAACTTTGTATTGAGATCCAAAGAGAGAGAAGAAGCCATCTAGCTAATAACTATGGACCTGAAGGTCTGAAGTAAACTACTCACACATCACCGGAGAGGCCATGGAGTTGATGTAGAGGCCCTCCATGATCGATGCCCCCTCCGGCGGAGCTCCGGAAAAAGGCCCCAAGATGGGATCTCTTGGGTACAGAAGGTTGCGGCGGTGGAAATAGGGTTTCGTGGTGCTCCTGGTTGTTTTCAGGGTATATGAGTATATATAGGAGGAAGAAGTAGGTCGGTTGAGCCACGAGTGGCCCATGAGGGGGGAGGGCGCGCCCCCTGCCTCGTGGACTCCTCGTTTGTTTCTTGACGTCCACTCCAAGTCCTCTGGATCACGTTTGTTCCAAAAATAAATCTCCCGAAGGTTTCATTCCGTTTGGATTCCGTTTGATATTCCTTTTCTGCGAAACACTGAAATAGGCAAAAAAACAGCAATTTGCACTGGGCCTTGGGTTAGTAGGTTAGTCCCAAAAATAATATAAAAGTGTAAAATAAAGCCCATTAACATCCGAAACAGATAATATAATAGCATGGAACAATCAAAAATTATAGATACGTTG
The DNA here is from genome assembly GCF_002162155.2 of Triticum dicoccoides. Classification (NCBI taxonomy): domain Eukaryota; kingdom Viridiplantae; phylum Streptophyta; class Magnoliopsida; order Poales; family Poaceae; genus Triticum; species Triticum dicoccoides. The sequence goes on along the minus strand of NC_041390.1, from coordinate 219,274,795 downwards.
GAGACGTATCAAGCATCCCCAAGCTTAATTCCTGCTCGTCCTCGAGTAGGTAAATGATAAAAATAGAATTTTTGATGTGGAATGCTACCTAGCATAATTCTCAATGTAATTATCTTTACTGTGGCATGAATATTCATATCCGAAAGATTCAAGACAAAAGTCTAATATTGACATAGAAATAATAATACTTCAAGCATACTAACTAAGGAATTATGTCTTCTCAAAATAACATGACCAAAGAAAGTTATCCCTACAAAATCATATAGTCTGCTATGTTCTATATTCACCACACAAAGTATTTAAATCATGCACAACCCCGATGATAAGCCAAGCAATTGTTTCATACTTTCTATGTTCTCAAACTTTTTCAATCTTCACGCAATACATGAGCGTGAGCCATGGACATAGCACTATATGTGGAATAGAATGGTGGTTGTGGAGAAGACAAAAAAGGAGAAGATAGTCTCACATCAACTAGGCGTATCAATGGGCTATGGAGATTCCCATAAATAGATATCAATGTGAGTGAGTAGGGATTGCCATGCAACGGATGCACTAGAGCTATAAGTGTATGAAAGCTCAAAAAGAAACTAAGTGGGTCTGCATCTAACTTGCTCGCTCATGAAGACCTAGGGCATTTGAGGAAGCCCGTCATTGGAATATACAAGCCAAGTTCTATAATGTAAAATTCCCACTAGTATATGAAAGTGATAACATATGATACTCTCTATCATGAAGATCATGGTGCTACTTTGAAGCACAAGTGTGGAAAAAGGATAGTAACATTGTCCCTTATCTCTTTTTCTCTCATTTTTATTATTTGGGCCTTTTTTATGGCCTCTTTTTTCGTCCGGAGTCTCATCCCGACTTGTGGGGGAATCATAGTCTCCATCATCCTTTCCTCACTTGGGACAATGCTCTAATAATGATTATCATCACACTTTACTTACTTACAACTCAAGAATTACAACTCGATACTTAGAACAAAATATGACTATATGTGAATGCCTCTGGCGGTGTACTGGGATATGCAATGACTCATGAGTGACATGTATGAAAAATTAAGCATGGTGGCTTTGCCACAAATATGATGTCAACTACATGATCATGCGAAGCAATATGACAATGATGAAGCGTGTCAAAACAAACAGAACGGTGGAAAGTTGCATGGCAATATATCTTGGAATGGCTATGGAAATGCCATAATAGGTAGGTATGGTGGCTGTTTTGAGGAAGGTATATGGTGGGTTTATGGTACCGCGAAAATTGTGCGGTACTAGAGAGGCTAACAATGGTGGAAGGGTGAGAGTGCGTATAATCCATGGACTCAACATTAGTCATAAAGAACTCACATACTTATTGCAAAAATCTATTAGTTATCAAAACAAAGTACTACGCGCACACTCCTAGGGGGATAGATTGGTAGGAAAATACCATCGCTCGTCCCCGACCTCCACTCATAAGGAAGACAATCAATAAATAAATCATGCTCCGACTTCATCACATAACGGTTCACCATACGTGCATGCTACAGGAATCACAAACTTTAGAACAAGTATTTCTCAAATTCATAACTACTCAACTAGAATGACTCTAATATCACCATCTCCATATCTCAAGACAATCATCAAGTATCAAACTTCTCGTAGTATTCAATGCACTTTTTATGATAGTTTTTATTATACCCATCTTGGATGCCTATCATATTAGGACTAAATTCATAACCAAAGCAAATTACCATGCTGTTTTAAAGGACTCTCAAAATAATATAAGTGAAGCATGAGATATAAATAATTTCTATAAAATAAAACCACCGCCGTGCTCTGAAAGATATAAGCGAAGCACTAGAGCAAAATTATCTAGCTCAAAAGATATAAGTGAAGCACATAGAGTACTCTAATAAATGCCAATTCATGTGTGTCTCTACCAAAAGGTGTGTACAGAAAGTATGATTGTGGTAAACTAAAAATAAAAGACTCGAATCATACAAGACGCTCCAAGCAAAACACATATCATGTGGTGAATAAAAATATAGCTCCAAGTAAAGTTACCGATGGACGAAGACGAAAGAGGGGATGCCTTCCAGGGCATCCCTAAGTTTAGACTTTTGGTTGTCCTTGGATTTTACCTTGGGGTGACTTGTTCATCCCCAAGCTTAGGCTCTTGCCACTCCTTGTTCCATGATCCATCAAATCTTTACCCCAAAACTTGAAAACTTCACAACACAAAACTTAAAAGAGAATCTCGTGAGCTCCGTTAGTAAAAGAAAACAAACCACCACTTCAAGGTACTGCTATGAACTCATTCTTTATTTATATTGGTGTTAAACCTACTGTATTCCAACTTTTCTATGGTTCATAAACTCTATTACTAGCCATAGATTCATCAAAATAAGCAAACAACACACGAAAAACAGAATCTGTCAAAAACAGAATAGTCTGTAGTAATCTGTAGGTTGCGAATACTTCTGGAACCCCAAAAATTCTAAACTAAATTGATGGACGTGAGGAATTTATCTATTAATCATCTTGAAAAATATAACTAAATATAACTCTACAGTAAAAAATTGCAGCAAATCTCGTGAGCGCTAAAGTTTCTGTTTTTACTGCAAGATCGCAAAGACTTTCCCCAAGTCTTCCCAAAGGTTCTACTTGGCACAAACACTAATTAAAAGCATAAAACCACATCTAAACAGAGGCTAGATGAATTATTTATTACCAAACTGAATCAAAAATCAAGAAACAAAAATAAAATTGGGTTGCCTCCCAACAAGCGCTATCGTTTAACGCCCCTAGCTATGCATAAAAGCAAGGATAGATCTAGGTATTATCATCTTTGGTATTGGGAAAGAAAAGAGAAAATTTCCTTTCTATAGCATTTATCTTTCTATTTTGAGAGAGCATGTGGCCATTAATGGTGGAAGAAAGATTAAGCACGTTACGGAAATTTTCATCTAAACTAGCCCTCATTTCTTTCATAATTTCATTTTGGTAAAAGCACAAAAGAGAGGTGGATTCCACCTTCTCACTCATGGGTGCCCAAATATAGTTTTCATATTTTCATAAGTATCTATGGGATCCCCCTCAAGAAAACCTTATTCAAAAATAGAATCTAGAACTTGGTTGAATGAAGAGGGTAAACCAATATAAAAGCTTTTCAGGTATATCTCAATTTGATATTTGGGCACATAGCTAGATCGGATCCTTAATAGCCTATCCCAAGCATCTTTCAAAGATTCATCAAGTAAATAACAAAAAATTCTGGGATCATCTTCATCAAAATTATTCAAACTCTCGTTGATAACCCCGGTAGGTATTTCCATAGCATCATTATTTATGAGCTTAGAGAGGACAGAGGGACTATCCAGAGTAAAACCCGGGACACGACCCTTAGCCCTTTTTGAATCGGCCATGGCACAAGAAAAATAAACGGGAAAAAGGTGAATAAAACAGCAAGGGTGAAGTGGGGGAGAGGACAACGAGAGGCAAATGGCAAATAATGTAATGCGAGAGATAAGAGTTTGTGATGGGTACTTGGTATGTCTTGACTTGTGCGTAGACTCCCCAGCAATGGCGCCAGAAATCCTTCTTGCTACCTCTTGAGCACTGCGTTGGTTTTCCCTTGAAGAGGAAAGGGTGATGCAGCAAAGTAGCGTAAGTATTTCCCTCAGTTTTCGAGAACCAAGGTATCAATACAGTAGGAGGCCACACGCAAGTCCCTCGTACCTACACAAACAAATAAGAACCTCGCAACCAACGCGATAAAGGGGTTGTCAATCCCTTCACGGTCACTTACGAGAGTGAGATCTGATAGAGATAATAATACTAAGACAAATATTTTTGGTATTTTTATGATATAGTTTGAAATTAAAGATTGCAAAATAAAATAGATTGGAAACTTTATATGATAAAAGATAGACCCGGGGGCCATAGGTTTCACTAGTGGCTTCCCTCAAGATAGCATAAGTATTACGGTGGGTGAACAAATTATTGTCAAGCAATTGATAGAAAAAGCGAATAATTATGAGAATATCTAGGTATGATCATGTATATAGGCATCACGTTCGCGACAAGTAGACTGACTCCTGCCTGCATCTACTACTATTACTCCAGACATCGACCGCTATCCAGCATGCCTCTAGAGTATTAAGTTTATAAGGATAGAGTAACGCATTAGGCAAAATGACATGATGTAGAGGGATAAACTCAAGCAATATGATATAAACCCCATCTTTTCATCCTCGATGGCAACAATACAATACGTGTCGTTTCCCTTTCTGTCACTGGGATCGAGCACCGCAAGATTGAACCCAAGCTAAGCACTTCTCCCATTGCAAGAAAGATCAATCTAGTAGGCCAAACCAAATTGATAATTCAAAGAGACTTGCAAAGATAACCAATCATACATAAAAGATGTTAGAGATGAATCAAATATTGTTCATAGATAGACTTGATCATAAACCCACAGTTCATCGGATCTCGACAAACACACTGCAAAAAGAGTTACATCGAATAGATCTCCAAGAAGATCGAGGAGAACTTTGTATTGAGATCCAAAGAGAGAGAAGAAGCCATCTAGATAATAACTATGGACCCGAAGGTCTGAAGTAAACTACTCACACATCACCGGAGAGACCATGGAGTTGATGTAGAGGCCCTTTGTGATCGATGCCCCCTCTGGCGGAGCTCCGAAAAAGGCCCCGAGATGGGATCTCTTGGGTACAGAAGGTTGCGGCGGTGGAAATAGGGTTTCGTGGTGCTCCTGGTTGTTTTCAGGGTATATGAGTATATATAGGAGGAACAAGTAGGTCGGTTGAGCCACGAGGGGCCCATAAGGGGGGAGGGCACGCCTAGCGGGGTAGGCGCGCCCCCCTTTCTCGTGGACTCCTCGTTTGTTTCTTCACATCCACTGCAAGTCCTTTGGATCATGTTTTTTCCAAAAATAACTCTCCCGAAGGTTTCATTCCGTTTGGATTCCGTTTGATATTCCTTTTCTGTGAAACACTGAAATAGGCAAAAAAACAGTAATTTGCACTGGGCCTTGTGTTAGTAGATTTGTCCCAAAAATAATATAAAAGTGTAAAATAAAGCCCATTAACATCCAAAACAGATAATATAATAGCATGGAACAATCAAAAATTATAGATACGTTGGAGACGTATCAGCCCCCCTACCCTGGGCGCGCCTAGGAGGCCTGTGGCCACCCCGTGAGCCGGTTGGTGCCCTTCTTCGCCTGCAAAAAAGATCATATCCGGATAAAATAGTGTTAAAGTTTCAGCCCAATTGGGGCTACCGATCTCCGGGAATTTAAGAAACGGTGAAAGGCCATAAAACAGAAACGCAGAAACAGAAGGAAACACACACACACACACACACACACACACACACACACACACACACACACACAGAGAGAGAGAGAGAGAGAGAGAGAGAGAGATCCAATCTCGGAGGGGCTCCCGCCCCTCCGCCACCATGGAGGCCAAGGACCAGAGGGGAAACCCTCCTCGCATCTAGGAGGAGGCTAAGGAAGAAGAAGAAGAAGAAGGAGGGGGGCTCTCTCCCTCGCTCTCCCGGTGGCGCCAGAACACCGTCGGGGCCATCATCGTGATGGCGATCTACACCAACAACTTCACCGCCGTCATCACCAACTCTTTCCCCCTCTATGTAGCGGTGTAACACCTCTTCTCCCTGCTATAATCTCTACTTAAACATGGTGTGCTCAACGCTATATAGTATTATCCAATGATATGTGGTTATCCTATGATGTGTGAGTAGATCCGTTTTGTCCTATGGGTTGACTGATGATCATGATTGGTTTGAGTTGTATGTTTTATTATTGGTGATGTCCTATGGTGCTCTCCATATCGTGCAAGCATGAGGGATCCCCATTGTAGAGTGTTGCAATATGTTCATGATTCTCTTATAGTGGGTTGCTAGAGTGATAGAAGTTTAAACCCGAGTAAGGGGGTTGTTGCGTATGGGAGTAAAGAGGACTTGATACCTTATAATGCTATGGTTGGGTTTTACCTTAATGATCTTTAGTAGTTGCGGATGCTTTCTAGAGTTCCAATCATAAGTGCATATGATCCAAGTAGAGAAAGTATGTTAGCTTATGCCTCACCCTCATATAAAATTGCAATAATGATTACCGATCCAGTAATCGATTGCCTAGGGACAAATAACTTTCTTGTGACAAAAAGCTCTCTACAAAAACTAACTTAGTTGTTTCTTTATATAAACAACCCCTACATTTTATTTACATCTTCTTTATTATTTGCAAACCTATCCCTTTGCACCTACAAAGTACTTCTAGTTTTATACTTGTTCTAGGTAAAGCAAACATCAAGCATGCGTAGAGTTGTATTGGTGGTCGATAGAACTTGAGAGAATATAAATTCTACCTTTAGCTCCTCATTGGGTTCGCCACTCTTACTTATCGAGAAAGGATACAATTGATCCCCTATACTTGTGGGTTATCAGGCTGCGGTGTGTTACTCTGTCCAGTGAGCGCTCCGTGTTGCCGTTGATCATTATGACGCCTGCGGGACTAGGAATATTTAGCTTGAGGTATGCGTAATGCGGGTTGGCTTTGAATTTGGTGAACACCGTTCGACCGAGGAGGGCATGTTAGCCACTACGGAATGGGGCGATATCGAAGATTAAGTCTTCGCTTCAGAAGTTGTTCGGCAAGCCAAATACCACTTCCAAAGTTATCGTGCCTGAGCAGCGGGTCTCTACGCCCGGAATAGCCCCCTTGAAGGTGGTGTTGCTAGGTTTGATCCTTGACGGATCGATCCCCATTTTCCTCATTGTGTCTGCATAAATCAGATTGAGGCTACTGCCTCCATCCATTAGGACTCTCTTGAGGTGGTACCCATCTATAATGGGGTCAAGAACCAGGGTCGTCGATCCTCCACGAGGGATACTGGTCAGATAGTCCCCACGGTCGAAGGTGATCGAGCAAGCCGACCATGGGTTGAACTTTGGTGCTACGGGCTCGATGGCATACACATTCTATAGCACGCACTTCCTCTCCTTCCTTCCTTGGTATGTGGGTGGCGTAGATCATGTTCACTATCTTGACCTCAGAAGGGAAGGGTTTTTGGCCTCCACTGTTCGGCCTATGGGGCTCCTCGTCGTCCTTGCTTTGTGGGCTTTTGCCCGAGTCTTCAGCTGTGAGCTTGCTGGCCTGTTTTATAACCCAACAATTATAGTTGTGTGGTTGGTAGGCTTTTTGGTGATGCCATGAATCTGGTAGGGCCTGTCCAGGATTGCATCTAGCTTGGTTGGCCCATCCTGGTTGTCTTTAGAAGGCTTTTTCCGTGGCTTAGACTTCAAATTACGGAATTCGGCATTGACTGTTGTTTCATCGCTTCCCCGTCATTATGGCAGCATTTGTTCTTGTTCCTTCGTGGCTTCCCGTTCCTGTCCCAAACTTCCAAGGTGCCGGGGGTGCCGGGGTTGGTGCTTCTATGAGCCAGCCAACTATCCTCTCTGGTGCAGAAGCAGGTGATCATGGAGGTGAGCGCTGACATCGTTCTTGGCTTGTCCTGGCCGAGCTGGTGTGCTAGCCATTCATCCTGAATAATGTGCTTAAAGGAGGCTATAGCTTCGATGTTCGGACAGTCCATGATCTGGTTCTTCTTGGTCAAAAACCGGTTCCAAAATTGTCGGGCTGACTCGCCGGGCTACTGGATTACGTGGCTCAGGTCATCGGCGTCCGGGGGCCGGACATAAGTGCCCTGAAAGTTAGCCCGGAAGGCATCCTCGAGCTCCTCCCAACATCCTATGGAGTCTTCGGGGAGGCTATTTAGCCAGTGTTGAGCCGGACCCTTGAGCTTTAGTGGTAGGTACTTGATGGCATGGAGGTCGTCCCCTTGTGCCATGTGAATGTGCAACAGAAAATCTTCAATCCATACTGTCGGATTTGTTGTCCCGTCATAGGGCTCAATATTTACTAGTTTTCAACTGTCGGTGTCAAACCGGCGAATCTCGGGTAGGGGGTCCCGAACTGTGCGTCTAGGCCGGATGGTAACAGGAGGCAGGGGACACAATGTTTTACCCAGGTTCGGGCCCTCTTGATGGAGGTAAAACCCTATGTCCTGCTTGATTAATATTGATGATATGGGTAGTACAAGAGTAGATCTACCACGAGATCAGAGATGCTAAACCCTAGAAGCTAGCCTATGGTATGATTGTATGTTGTAGTTGTTGTTGTCCTACGGACTAAAACCCTCCGGTTTATATAGACACCGGAGAGGGTTAGGGTTACACAAGGTCAGTTACAAAGGAGGAGATATCCATATTCGTATTCCCTAGCTTGCCTTCCATGCCAAGTAGAGTCCCATCCGGACACGAGACGAAGTCTTCAATCTTGTATTTTCATAGTGTAACAGTCTGGCCAATGGATATAGTCCGGCTGTCCAGAGACCCCCTAATCCAGGACTCCCTCAGTAGCCCCTGAACCAGGCTTTCAATGACGATGAGTCCGGCGCACAGTGTTGTCTTCGGCATTGCAAGGCGGGTTCCTCCTCCGAATACACCACAGAAGAATTTTGAATATAAGGATAGTGTCCGACCCTGCAAAATAAGTTCCACATACCATCGTAGAGAGAATAATATTTCACAAATTCAATTTGCTGACTTATTTTGGCAACATGACATTACGTCATGGCCCGGTGATTTATTGGAACCGTTTCCTTTAACTAGCCCCGCACATAACGCGAGGCAGTTTTTTGACATGTCTTGTCAAAGCAGAGATCGTGTCCCCTGATTACGGGATTCTCATCAATACGGGTGTCGGTAACCCAACTGCGCCATCAATTACGATGCTTGGGGAACAAGCGAGTTTTACCAGGCTAGTGGGGACGCTTAGTTTCGGCTGCCCATATAGAGGGATAAGGATTCACCTTTTCATCCACGCCTTCTTCCTCCTTTGCTTATCCGTTTTCGCGCACTCGAGCTCCAGCGCCCAAGTCCGCATTCCCCACCTCAACCTTCTCCAGCCATGTTCGGAGCGGGAGGCAAGTGTATGGTCTCCTCCATCACGGAGGGAGACATCAAGAAGCTGAGGAGAGCCGGATACCTGCCCGACGACATCGCGCACCGGCTCCCAGATGAAGGGCAGCTCATTCCCACCCCCAGGCCCCACAAGAGGGTGGTGTTCCTTACCCATTTCCTCCGCGGACTGGGATTTCCTATCCACTCATTTGTCCGGGGGCTCATGTTCTACTATGGCATGGATTTCCACGATCTGGCCCTGAACTTCATCCTCAACATCTCGGCGTTTATCATCGTGTGCGAGGCCTTCCTCCATATCAAGCCCCACTTAGGCTTATGGCTGAAGACTTTTAATGTCAAGCCGAAGGTAGTGAGCGGCCGCCAGGCGGAGTGCGGAGGCGCCATGGTGGGCAGGATGCCCAACGTCACATGGCTCGAGGGCTCCTTCGTGGAGACAATAAAGGGGTGGCAGTCGGGGTGGTTCTACATCACCGAGCCGCGTGACCCTACATGGGTAGCAGCTCCCGAGTTCTGATCTGGCTTCCCCACATGGCTCTCCTCCTGGCAAGAGAAGGGCCTGTCCTGGGGTAGTTCGGAAGAGCTGACCAGACTCCAAACATGTATTCAAAACATGGTCAACAAGAAGCTCAAACTTGTCAACGTAGTCCAGGTCATGCTCATCCATCGGATCCTCCCATGCCAACAACGGGCCTTCAACTTGTGGGAGTTCGACCCGGCGCAGCACCGAACTCTGAACAGGCTTTCCGACACAACTCACGAAGATGCCTGGAGGGTGCTATTCAAGAGCGCCGAGGTCCCCCCTCCTACTATTGAGGATCGCGGATTCAGCGTGAAGCGCCAAGCCAGCGCGGTAAGCTGCTTTTACCTCTTACAGGATAGATGTTTTCATAGCTTGGCTCCATGCGGGATCTAAACTCCCGTACCTTTGATAGGATTGGCAGGAGACGGCCGGACAGATCGATTGTCCGGCTCCTTTGCCCGAAGGCCCAGCAAACGCTCTTCTGACGAAGATGCTGACTCCGGCTCCTTATACGGTGCTAGAGAAGACCAAGAAGGCCAAGGGAGCCCGAAAGAGTTCCCGACGCCAGGCATCACCGGACTTACCGTTCGAGGACTCTATGGCGCAATCCTCCCCCAAAGACGAGGAGGCAGAAGAGGATGCTCCCCCTCCAGATGGGGGAGACAAGAAAAGGAAGGCCGCCCCAACTGGGGAGGCCGGAGGGTCCAAGAAAGGACGGACCCTCCCTACGGACTACTCCACCACCGCCGCCGACAGCAAAGACGAGTGGCTGCCCAGGGCCAAGCCCTTGGGGAAGTCGTAAGTATTCGGATACCAGAGTAAGTCATAGTATTCCTTTGCTACACTGCTTTCCCTAACGCCGAAACATGATTATGCAGGCCGCCACGAGCCAGTATCGATGTATCATCGGACGACTCCCTGGGCTCATCGGACATGGATAGCGATCCGGTCCCGACCGCCACCTCCCCTCATCGTGCTGTCGACGCCGAGGTGCTGTCTCAAGAGGCACCGGGTCGAGGGGAGACAGTCCCGGAGGCGCCTCAAGGCGACCTTCCGGACTCTGGGAGCCGAGGGGACGGGGCCCCTGAGAGCTCCGAGTTCGGCCCTCAGTCGAACACTGTGCCGGAACCTCCAGTCGTTCCGGGCTCGGGTAGGCGGCCTCCTTCTAAGAGGGGCGAGACGCCTGCACCGGCGACCTCTGCCCATCCAGAGGCGCCGGACAATCTGCTGGAAGCGCTTCGTACCGCTTCCATCGACGAGGAGCACCGCACTATTATGAGTGCGGTGATCCAGAAGGTTCAGTCCGCTAAGAGCGGATTGACTGAAGCCTGTGCCAGCCTTCTAACAGGCTTTGAGGTAAGTGTTTAAAGTATAGGAAAAATATTACCGCATAGACAGTAGCCCCTGATGCTCTATTCGGTGTTCACAAAGAAAAGCCGAATAGAGGATCAAACAATATCGCAGGAGTCTAATAGAAGTATGTCAATATGCACATGCAGGCTTCGCTGCTGGCGTCCGCCGCACTTGCGGAGGTCACCGTACTGAAGCAGGACCTTAAAGGGTCCCAGGACGAGCTCGGCCTTACCAAGAGGCAGCTCGAGGAGAATAAAGGTAAGTAGTACCTAGTCTATGTATATGTATAAAAATAATGCGATTGCAAAATGACAGGATTATCATGAATTTGCTAGGGGCCACGACCGAAGTGGCGACCCTAAAGCAAGCGCTGTCCGAGGCCGAAGATAAAGCGGCCAAGGAGCACACCGAGCGAAAGAAGCACGAGGCTTGGGTGGGCAAGGTGCAGCAAGAGCTCCAGGATCTCATGGAGAAGTATGAGGCGTTGGAGCTTGACTCAAAGACGCGAGAGTCTGAGCTTGCCGCGGCCCTCGAGAGCGCAAAAAGTGCCAAGGACGAAGCCCAAAAGGCCTTCCAGGAGATCGACGCAATGAAGAAGATAGCGGTGGGTAAGGCTTTCTATATGAAAAGCAAGCATGTAAAAGTAAATTACCGATTACTTACCCGAATCTGGAGCTCTCCAGGAGCATTCGCAGATTTACCCCATAGCGTGTCCGATGCCGCACAATTTTACCAGGCCGAGGATGGAAGCTCAACGGAGAAGTTGTTATGGTCTCAGTATACTGAGGCCGAACACCCAGTGCCAATGAGCGACCAGCTGAAGCAGATGGTCGAGCTACATAAGGTGGCCGAACAGGCCATGAAGGGCTTTATAGTCTGGCTGTGGCCTGGCGATGCCCTTTCGAACAGCTTCTTCGGCCTGGTGAGGCGGCTTGTGGATGCCTGCCCGCGGCTGGAGGTCGTCAAGTGATCCGTCTGCATTAAAGGTGCACGCCGGGCTTTTGCCCGTGTGAAATTGAAGTGGGTCAAGCTTGACGCCGTGAAGCTGATCAAGGAAGGGCCGCCGGAGGGAAAGGAGCACCGCCACCCCGAGATGTACTATGAGGGTGTTCTGCCTGGTGCCTGTCTTATAGCGGATGAGTGTTCTAAAGATGTAATATTTGAGTGAGACCTGCTCATTTTATCCTGTATTTATGAAAACTTGTTTCATATGCGCTATGCAACGCTTGTTTGAATTTAAAATATTGCCTTCTGTTTGGCCGTTTATCCAATCTGAGAGATGGCTAGTCCTCGGCTTCTGCCCCCATGCCACGAGTGCTGGGGTGTTCGGGATAAACCTAAGCACTCTTGTTCCCAAGTTTGGGTCCTTCGAGGGAGGTGCTCAACACAGCGAACAAGGAAACCGGACTAATAATGCTTTATCACTCTCACTTAGCCATAGAATTCTATAATTTTAAATTTCGGCGAAGCCCCTGGTATTCGGAAGGCCGAATTCGGGGGCGATACACGCCTTTAAGCCGGACAGGGCCGACCCCTCGCCCTAAGCGGCATAAGTCTTTAGGCACTCGAAAACCTCGCTGAACAGCGACCAGTCTCTCGCCTTATCATGACAGTTAGTTTTAGCTTTCTCTACTAAGGTGCTCAGCCCGGCAGAACCGGGGCACAATCGCAATAGTTCTCCTAGCGCTACCTTAGCCGATTGAGCGGAACGTAAGGTACCAAAACATAGGAGCCGGGCAAACCCAACATTTGACCAAAGACATGATTCGGAGCCGATGCATATAATGCTATAAGCTCGGGGTGCCGCACTTTGTGAAAGTGTTCGAACTTCTCACACCATATTATGGGTACTTAAGCCCCTGGTGTATCGGCCGTACCAAAGTGTACGGTTGCAAGGCATCGTTAA
>NC_041390.1:219237600-219261477 GCF_002162155.2 Triticum dicoccoides | reverse complement strand
TTCTAATCCCAGGATTAGAATAACTATTTGGATCATGGCGCGCCCTATATAGGGTCCGAAGAGGCGTTCCTGAAGTCCTGAGAAAACCCACCCGACCGGTCAAAGAAAAAAACCCACCCCACCCACTTCCCACGACTCCCTCCACTACCCTCTCCCGATCCCATCTGCACACTCCTCACGGCATCGCGCCACCGCCGATGAACTTCTCTCGATCCACCACTGCCGCCCTACATCCCGCCAGCGCGCCTAACTCCGGACACCTACCGCCGCCGCCGACGAGCGGATCTAGCGCCGCGCCAGGTTTGGCCGCCCCTTCTTCCCCAGCGCGCTCCCGCCACCAGAGCGCCCCCCGGCCCATGGGTCCCACCGCCGGTCTCCTCCTACAACCCCGCCGCACCGTCCCCCGGATCCAGCTGCAACTCCGCCACACGCCTCGGATCCGGCTGCGGCACCGCCCCCCACCGCAGGATCCAGCCGCCGCCCCAACCGCGAGATCCGTCCGCCGCCCCCATCCGTCTGCCGCGATGTCACTGTCCATCGCCCGGTGGTGCAGTGCGGCGCGCCCTTCCCTCCCGTCCGGTGCGAACTTCCCTCTACGCCACCTCGACCTTCCCTCCCCTTCGGTGCAGCCTGCCCTCTACTCCGGCGCGCCCTCCTACTCCTCCTCCACGTGCGGCATGAACCTGGCCTTCGACCACGAGCTCATCAGCCCGCCCATATACTTCGGCCTCATGGGCGACGGCCAGCCCATCGGATGCTAAGACAACATGTGGCTGACTGGTGCGTCAAGGTAACTATAACTAAACTAAACACACACATCGTCTTTGAGTTTGGTCCGGCTGTACTGAACTTTTACTGAATAATTTGTGTATGTGTGCAGGTGATCTGCGACCACCTTGGGCTAGGAGTCAAGACGGGGCTGCCCTACATCTGCCACAGCAAGGCCAGCAACCCATTCGTGAACCTGAAGGAGTACAAGGGCATCTTTTGGCAGGAGGACATCATCCCCTTCTTCTAGGTCGCGAAGCTGACAAGGAATGCGACACCGTGCAGAAGTGCTACATCTCGCTCTCGCAGCAGGTCAAGGAGAAGCTCGGCAAGATCGACCCCTATTTCATCAAGCTCGCCGATGCCATGGTCATCTGGATCGAGGCCCGGGACATGCTCAACTCCAAGGACTCCAAGGAGGCCAACGGCAAGCTCAAGGGGAAGTAGATCGAGATCGAGGGAGAGAACCTTTTTTTGCATTAGCATACTGAGCAGGCGGTGAGGCGGCGTATACCGGTTTCTTCAGTTCGTAGGTTCAATGCGTGCATCAGGTATTCAGGTTCAGGCTGTTGTGTACTACAAAACATTAGCTGCCTGTATGTGAGAAAACCATGCTGTTTCTTATTTTGTTTATGTGAGAAAACAAAAATGTATTTTAGAAGTTCATTTATTATTTCCCAAAAAGTTCATATATTACTACCTATATGTATTTTGACATTTCACAACAACTGACAAGAATTGCGGCTGGATAGAGCGGCGAAACGATGGTACGCCACTCAAGCAGTGCATCACCGGCAGCCGCGTCGTCTCCTCGGCAGCAAAAAGTAGCTTAACTGAAGTTCAATTCGTATGCTACTAGTAGGTCAACTGAAGCAGCAGCAGAGTTCTTAGCGTCTTCTTCCTAATTTCCCCATGTGAAATTCTATAAAAAGGAGGGAACAGTCTCCTTCTAGCTCAGCCATCGGTGATCCCGTTCATGCTTCTCCTAAAGACCAAGTCGAACTTCACCAAAAACTATAAAAAGATGAGCACGTTCCTGCTTCTGCTGCAGACCAAGTCGAACTTCACCAAAAACTAGAAAAAAGATGAGCATGTTCATGCTTCTCCTGCAGACCAAGTCGAACTTCACCAAAAACTAGAAAAAAGATGAGCACAGATGTCTGTCGATGTCCGTTGTGTTATCCTGCTAACCAAGCAATTCAAAAGGAGCAGGAGGTTTCGTTTGCCTAAAGTACAAACATAAAAACATTCAGTTTTGATTCTCTATAGTTATTCCTCCTAACTCGAGGGAGCACTAACCATCGAAATATGTGCTCGTATACCTTTTTCTGTTCAAAGTGTGGTGAGGAATGAGAGGTATAGTATGTCTTTTTTTATATGAAAAATGTTCGTATAGCAACAAGCAGGAAACAATTGAAACTATGTCCTTCTTTTGTTTGATTGTTTCTGTATTTGGCTTATGGAAAATTTTACTTGAGTTTCGTCTAGAAAATTTTGAAAATTTCAAATTGTAAAAAAGTTAAAACTTCAAATAGTAAAAAAATATCATATTTCCATGTTTCTAAAAAAATAAACGAAGACGTTGTAATAAAAAAAGAGTTTGATGTTCACGCGCGAGGCCCGGCCGCGGCGTCGTCCTGCTCCGCCGCCGCGGTCGTGGAAGATGACCATAGTATTGTGTGTAATGCCTGCACATAGTGTACCAGCACATAGTGTTGTGTGTAATACGAATTGGTGTTGTACTGTGCATGTATATTCTTGTGTAATTTTTTGCTTTTCGAACATGAAGTTCATGTTTTAGAAAAAACTAAGTTCAGAGGTATCACATAACAAAAACTTTCATCCAAAAAAACCCAAAGGTCATTAGAAAAAGCATCTCAAACAATTTTGTAAAAAAGATTTCTCTGTTAAAATAAACCTAGAAGTTCAAATTTAAAAATGGAGTGGTTCAATGTGTATCAAAAAGTAGGATTTTTTTCCATTACTAAAATAAATAAAACTAGGAAGCCCATATTAAAAAGATGGAGAAGTCCAATGATTATAGGAAACTCAGATTTTCCTCGTTAGTAAAGAATGGAAACAAGAAGTTCAAAAATAAAATAACAAGAATTTCAACTTTAAAAAATAGAGCACTTCAAAATTTCATAAAAAAGATTAAGAAAAAAAACCAGGAAGTCCATATTAAAAAGACGGAGAAGTTCGATGATTATAGAAAAATCTCATATTTCCCTCGTTATTAAAGAATGGAAACAAGAAGTTCAAAAATAAAATAACAAGAAGTTCAAAAATAAATTAACAAGAAGTCCAACTTTAAAAAAATAGAGCGCTTCAAAATTTCATAAAAAAGGATTAAGAAATAAAACCAGGAAGTCCATATTAAAAAGATGGAGAAGTTCGATGATTATAGAAAACTCAGATTTTCCTCGTTATTAAAGAATGGAAACAAGAAGTTCAAAAATAAAATAACAAGAAGTTCAACTATTAAAAATAGAGCGCTTCAAAATTCATAAAAAAGAATAAGAAAAATAAGATTAAAAATTCATAAAAAAACTCAAATATTTTCATGTAACTAAGAGAAGTTCAGGTTGATAACTGCTAGAAGTTCATGTAATACATGGCGTGCATTTTGTATTAAAAAAGAACAAAAAAGAAAAGGCAAAAAGTTTTGTTGTTATAAGTTCAAGTCCTTCGTCGAAGAAAGTCAAAAAATTTATTGTGAGAGAGATTTGTACAAAAGGAAATAACATTTGTGTAACACTGACGAATGGATGAGAAAATTATAAACGAAAATACGTCAGAGAAGTTCAACTAAAACAGCAGGAAGTTCACCTACTACACTGAATGAATTTCAGATGAAAAACTTTTAAAATCGTCGCGAGTATGAAAAACCGATCAACACGGGAAAGTTAAGTGCTTACAGCAGCTTTCCACTGGTATATCACTTGCTCAATTCCAGTGAGTGGATGGAGAGCTACGAGCAGTGGATGGAGACCTACGAGCAAAAAAATCAC
Source organism: Triticum dicoccoides (assembly GCF_002162155.2). Lineage (NCBI taxonomy): Eukaryota > Viridiplantae > Streptophyta > Magnoliopsida > Poales > Poaceae > Triticum > Triticum dicoccoides. The sequence goes on along the minus strand of NC_041390.1, from coordinate 219,257,698 downwards.
GTGAAAAACAGAGTAAAATTCAGGTACACGCGCCGAGAAGTCCAGGTTCTTCACGCGGTGCATTTTCGAAGAATCTGTTTCGCGATAAAGGCAGAACGCATGATCCCGCCGTTTTCAAAATTACTTGAAAACGGGTAGGAATCAGAGAAAACCATCAATATGAAAAAGTTTCGCATTTTCCGTAGCTTTTCAGCGGTATATTATTTGCCCCATTCCGATAAAGTTTGTAGAAATTACGGCAAAAATACGTTTTTAACCATTTTCAAAACTGACATAAAACCATAGTGAATTAGGAGAAACAATATATACACAAAAGTTTCGCATTTCTTTAAGCTTTCCAACGCCATATCATTTGCTACATTTGGACGTACGGTTAAAAAATTAGCTCAAAAATACGAACTCGGTGGAACTTGTACCATTTTCTAAATTACTTTTAAACCATTCCAAATTAGAAAAAACTTTTAACATAAAAAAGTAGCGCATTTTCATAAGATTTCCAACGCCATATTATTTTCCTCAATTGGATTAGCCGTTTAGAAATGGCATCAAAAATACGAACTCGGGTGTTCGGTTTATGAAATTTTACGATTTTCCGAATTACTCTTTAACCATAGGGAATTAGAGAAAACTTTCGACATGTGGAAGGAGCGGTTTTGCAGCAGCTTTCCAACGCCATATTATTTGCCTCATTCTGATAAACGGTTTAAAAATGCGATCGAAAATACGGTTCACGTTTTTTGTATGAAGAAAAAATGGTTTTCAAAACTGCTCTTAAACCGCTTACATTTTGCCAAAATTTTAACTTGGGTCATAATATTGATGTCCATAGCTATCCAACTGTATATCGCAAGCCCATTTGGACACCTTTTAGCTAAAGTTCAACCTAGTACTCGGGGAAGGTCAGGCACGTTACTCGGGAAGTTCATGTTGTGATCAGAATAGTGTTTATATATATAACAAGAATGCAATAATAGTCATAGTGCTATGCATTTGTTTATTAAAAAATGTGTGTTAAAGCAGAATGATACAGATAGCGCGATAAGCAAAGAGTAGGACTGTGTCCCTTCCAAGGGCAGGCTGAGGAATAGTACTAAATTTAAATATTTCGCTCGTTACTGTAATCCACCTGGAAATTCCATGGTGTGACGTAGCTTTCTACCTCCTTGGTTGCTACATCATGTGTTCGGCAATAGTGCTCCGGACAGGGTTTCCAGAGATTAAAGTCCTGAAAAAGAGAAAAAATAACAAAGCGGGAAGCCCCTAGTGCGGTTTAAGCCGCGTCTTGAGGCGTGCCGCAGTTGTGCCCCCCTCCCCACCTGTGCCCATGGTATTTTTAATGCATAATTATGTACACATGGCACGGATTTTGCCGTTTGGTTGGGACTGGGGTGGGGGCTGCATTGCTACGCGACCTCAGATCGCGCCAGGCAGTCTGATTGCCTATTACTCCGAGCGCGCTTGGAGGTGTCCGGGTTTTGAAATGCCGAACTGGTAGATTGCCTTGAGAGGCTGCTTTGCGCTTCCGCCGCGAGGGCCGCAATGTGCTCCTCTGTTCAGAGAGAACGGTCTGTGTTTCCATTGACAGTAATAACCCCGCGAGGTCCTGGCATCTTGAGCTTGAGGTATGCATAATGCGGTACCGCATTGAATCTAGCAAATGCGGTTCGCCCGAGCAGTGCATGATAACCACTGCGGAACGGGACTATATCGAAGATTAACTCTTCGCTTCAGAAGTTATCCGGGGATCCGAAGACCACTTCCAGTGTAATTGAGCCTGTGCAATGGGCCTCTACACCTGGAATGACGCCTTTAAAGGTTGTTTTTGTGGGTTTGATCCTTGAGGGGTCTATACCCATTTTACACATTGTGTCCTGATAAAGCAGGTTCAGGCTGCTGCAGCCATCCATAAGGACTTGAGTGAGGTGAAATCCATCAATGATTGGGTCTAGGACCAGTGCGGCAAATCCCCCATGACGGATACTAGTGGGGCGGTCCCTGCGATCGAAAGTGATCGGATAGGAGGACCATGGGTTGAACTTTGGGGCGACTGGCTCCAACGCATACACGTCTCTGAGCGCACGCTTCTGCTCCCTCTTGGGGATGTGGGTTGCGTATATCATGTTCACCGTCCGCACTTGTGGGGGAAACCTCTTTTGTCCTCCGGAGTGGGGCTGCCGAGGCTCCTCCTCATCATCGCTATGGGGCCCCTTGTCCTTGTTTTCGGCAATTAACTTGCCGGCCTCCTTGAATACCCAACAGTCCCTGTTGGTGTGGTTGGCTGGCTTGTCGGGGGTGCCGTGTATTTGACACGAGCGATCGAGTATGTGGTCCAATCTGGACGGGCCCGGCGTACTTTGTTTGAATTGCTTCTTCCGCTGACCGGGTTTAGAGCCTTTGAATCCGGCATTGACTGCCGTATCCTCAGTATTATCACTATTAATGCGGCGCTTATGTTTGTTGCAACGTGACCTGCTATTGTCGTCCCTGGTATCCGAGGTACCATGGTTTTTTGATATGTTATTGCTGCGAGCCAGCCAGCTGTCTTCTCCCGCACAAAAGCGGGTCATGAGTGTTGTGAGGGCTGCCATAGATTTCGGCTTTTCCTGACCAAGGTGCCGGGCTAGCCACTCGTCACAGATGTTGTGTTTGAAAGCCGCTAAGGCTTCTGCATCCGGACAGTCGACGATTTGATTTTTCTTTGTAAGGAACTGAGTCCAGAATTGTCTGGCCGACTCTTCTGGCTGCTGAATTATGTGGCTCAAGTCATCGGCATCTGGCGGTCGCACATAAGTGCCCTGAAAGTTGTCGAGGAATGCGGCTTCCAGATCTTCCCAACAGCTAATGGAATCTGCTGGCAAGCTATTAAGCCAATGCCATGCTGGTCCTTTGAGCTTTAGTGGGAGGTATTTGATGGCGTGTAAGTCATCACCGCGGGCCATCTAGATGTGGAGGAGGAAATCCTCGATCCATACCGCAGGATCTGTAGTGTCGTGGTATGATTCAATATCTACAGGTTTGAAACCTTCTGGGATTTGATGATCCATTACTTCGTCTGTGAAGCATAGAGGGTGTGCGGCGCCTCTGTATTGGGCTATATCGCGACGTAGCTCGAATGGGTCTTGCCTGCTGTGTTCGGCCCAGCCGAATTTACTTTTACTGTATCCGGCGTGACGTTTACCATCTCGCATAGTGGCGCGCCCTCGTGATCCGTAGATCGATCTTGCATGCTTTGCTTTGTCCTCCAATACGTCTCGCAGGTCTGGCGTGTTTCCCCATGCCTTTTTGTTTGAATGGCGTCGGGGTGCAGGCTGAGTTTTTGGCTGGAATGCCTCTTTATCATGGCCACGAGGTGGCCGATCAGCCGCATCATACGCTTCTTCCTCCAGTCGGGGTAGCAACCTGCACTTTGGGTAACTCTTGGAGGGGCGCTCGATTTTATATTCCTCGGCAGCGAGTACTTCAGTCCATCTGTCAGCTAGCAGATCTTGATCAGCTTGAAGTTGTTGCTGCTTTTTCTTCAGGCTATTTGCCATGGCCATAAGCCGGCGCTTGAAGCGCTCTTGTTCGACGGGATCCTCTGGCACGGCAAATTCATCGTCGCTGAGGCTTGCCTCGTCTTCGGAGGGGGGCATGTAATTATCATCCTCCTCCTCTCCGTCTGCCGTTCTCTCAGGAGGGCTGGCTCCTCCATCCTCCTGCTCTAAATCTTGCTGGAGGGGATTGTTGTTGTCTTCGGCACTATCCGGAGTGTTATTATCTCCTGTGCCGGTATCACCACTTTCGCTTTGGCGGGACTTAGAGCGGCGCCGCTGACGTTGGTGCTTGGGTTGCTTCTTGGGGGGGTCATCCTCCGCTATCTCGTCGCCATTGCCTTCTTTGGGTGTATCCACCATGTATATATCGTATGATGAGGTGGCTTTCCAGTGCCCTATAGGCGCTGGTTCATGTTCGTCTCCTACATCGTCGTCCATACCGTTGATGTCTTTGGAGTCAAAGTCGAGCATGTCGGTTAAATCATCGACAGTGGCTACGAAGTGGGTGGTAGGTGGGCATCGAATTTCTTCGTCGTCCCCATCCCAACCCTATTGGCCATAGTCCGGCCAGGGCTCTCCTGACAAGGAGAGAGACCTTAGTGAATTCAGAATGTCGCCGAAGGGCGAGTGCTGAAAGATATCCGCGGCGGTGAATTCCATGATCGGCGCCCAATCGGATTCGATTGGCAGGGGCGCGGAAGGTTCGGAGTCCGGAAAAGAGTCTGGCACCTTGGAGTCACGGGCTTCGCAAAGGATGAGACTGGTGTTCGGCTCAATCGCCATTGAGACTGCAGCCCCCGAGGCGGTGTCTAGCCACCCGTCCTCGATCGGCGTAGTTGGCTCTGAGCTAAGGGTCGGAGCTGATGCGGGCGCGGCCTCCAGGGCACTGTTAGGTGGCAGAGCTAGGTCATACCCATCGTGACAGTGCGGCGCGCTCGGCTGTGGCTCGAATCCGTCGAAGATCAAGTCTTCGCGGATGTCAGCCGTGTAGTTCAAACTTCCAAACCTGACCTGATGGCCAGGGGCGTAGCTTTCAATCTGCTCCAGATGGCCAAGCGAATTAGTCCGCGGTGCAAAGCCACTGAACACGAAGATCTGTTCGGGGAGAAAGGTCTCACCCTGGACTACATCACTATCGATGATAGTAGGATCCATCAAGCCTAAGGGCAACGACACAGAGGAACTCTCAATGAAAGCACCAATGTCGGTGTCAAAACCGGTGGATCTCGGGTAGGGGGTCCCGAACTGTGCGTCTAGGCCGGATGGTAACAGGAGGCAGGGGACGCAATGTTTTACCCAGGTTCGGGCCCTCTTGATGGAGGTAAAACCCTACGTCATGCTTGATTAATATTGATGATATGGGTAGTACAAGAGTAGATCTACCACGAGATCAGAGAGGCTAAACCCTAGAAGCTAGCCTATGGTATGATTGTATGTTGTAGTTGTTGTTGTCCTACAGACTAAACCCTCTGGTTTATATAGACACCGGAGAGGGTTAGGGTTACACAAGGTCAGTTACAAAGGAGGAGATATCCATATCCTTATTGCCTAGCTTGCCTTCCACGCCAAGTAGAGTCCCATCCGGACACGAGACGAAGTCTTCAATCTTGTATCTTCATAGTCTAACAGTCCAGCCAATGGATATAGTCCGGCTGTCCGGAGACCCCCTAATCCAGGACTCCCTCAGCAACCTTCTGGGAATTGGTGCTGCATCACTCTATATGTGAAGCAAAGAGGATGAGCGACGCCCCTGATTCAGGCTACGTCGCGCTGGAGATCATCTGTCATCTGGGATCGTTGCAGCTCCCGAGCTCTATCATTTTGGTCTAGCCAAGATTTGTATCCGTCTGTCTAACAGGAGGATCTCTTTTAGGTCCATAGATGGACCTTTTCAGACCTACCCGAGCGTCTAGGTCACGTAGGTCGTACTCATAGCCTGGCCATACTGGCTCCTTGCCTTGACGGCGAGGGTGAGTGGGAGGTTGTTTGGTTTTATCAGCTGTACGGTCCCATCCTCGAGGGGGGCGGTCCGGCTGGTCCACCTAAGTGTACCTTGCAGGCGCTGGCTCTATGGCATCATCATCGAATTGCGGTAGTAGCCTTCACTTTGGGTAAACTTTGGTTTGTCACATGTGGCCGTACTCCTCTCCGGCATCTAGGACCTTGGTCCATCTGTCATTGAGGGTATCCTGTTTGGCCTTTATTTTTTGCCATTGTTTCTTCAGGCTACACGCAGTGGCAATAAGCTGCCACTTGAACCGTCTTGATCCAGCGGGTCTTCGGGGACGATGAAATCTTTGTCGCCCATGATGTCCTCCTCTTGAGAAAGAGGGAGGTAATTGTTGTCTTCAGAGTCATCGAGGTATTCGGGATCGAGCGGGTCCTCGTGCTCCTCATGGTTGTTTTGTGGTTTTTCGTCAGCGCTGGGGTAGTCAAGATTGTCCGGAGTGGCAATTTGTCCGGTGTCCGTGTTGCTCGCGTGGCTTTAATGTGCCTTGGAACGACGACGCTGTCTACGGCGTTTCGGTGGCTCATCGCTGGGCCTGCCATTATCCTTCCCGGAAGTGTCGTCGTCTTCTTTTGGGGTGTCCACCATGTAGATGTCGTCAGTGGACGTGGCCTTTCAGCGGCCAGTGACGGGGGGAGCAGCATCGATGTTAGCCATGGCTCCACTATCCTCGTCCATGTATTCAGCGTTTTCCGAGGTGTAGTCCAACATGTCGGTTAAGTCTTCGACTGTGGCCACTATGTGGGTGGTGGGTGGGATGCAAAATTCCCTGAAATCTGCCTCAAGGGGCTGTTGAACGCAAGCCGAGGTTGGATCCTCCTGAATAGCCATCATCCGGATTTGGTCCAGCGTCTCATTTAATAAGGCGAGGGTTGCCGGACTGGTACGCGGTGGCTGTCGAGGGCCGGTCTCCGATGTGGAGGGCAAGGAATGATCTGGGCCCGAGCTGGATCCTGGTCTTCAAGGGCTGAGTTAACATTGAGGCCCGGGGTCGGACAGTCATAAGAGACCGAGGGCAAAACCTAGGCTTCGGACACTGTTTCTGTATCGGGGCTTGGAGCCGAGTTAATGAGGGGGAGTTCAGCCAGGGATGATTCCTGGCTTCTGAACGCCGACCCATCACTGGGGCTCAAGGCCGGAGGCGTGTCATGTGGAGAGGGTAAGGCCGAGAGTGACTCTTGGCGTCCGAACACTACTTCTGCATTGGGGCCCGAAGCTGGGTATTCGGCGGGCATGACTAGCGTGGTCGAAGGGGGTTCCTGGCCTCCGGTCAGGGTGGAGCCATCCGAGCTCGAGGCCGGCTGATGGATTGAGGTCGATTCATAGATCGGAGCGGGAGAGAGCTCCGGAGCGGGTGCAGTGGGGCCCATAGGGGTACGGGGAGAGGCTGTGAATCCAGCAAAGACCAGATCGCCTCGGGCGTCCACAACATACTCCAAGTTGCCGAATCTAATCTGGTGATCAAGGGAAAAATTGTTGATTTGGTCTAGATGACCAGTTGGGTTGGCGTGTAGCACGATGCTGCCGAACGCGAAGAGTTTGCCGGGGACGAAGAGGTCCCTGGAGCTGACGCCATCTCCGATGATCAGGCGAGCCATCGATCCTTCAGTGACCCAACAACGGAACTCTCAATGAAAGCACCAATGTCAGTGTCAAAACCGGCAGATCTCGGGTAGGGGGTCCCGAGCTATGGATCTAGGATCAATGGGGAACAAGGGATGATGAACATGGTGTTTACCCAGGTTCAGGGCCTCTCGAAGAGGCAAAACCCTACATCCTGCTTGATTGTATTTGATGTGTATGAAATGGTTACAAAGTCGATCTACCACGAGATCAGGTGAGCTAAACCCTAGGTTGATGGGGTGATGGATGTTGCTCTATCCCTAAAGACTAAAACCCTCTGGTTTATATATGCACTAGTAGGGTTAGGGTTACATGTGATAAGGTTACAACAAAGAAACGATCACGCTAGTCTTGACTTGGAGGGCACACCACGACTCCAAAGATCTATTGTCCGGTCACGAGTCCACGCCCTAGTTCGACTTCATAGTAGCCCATCAGTCCAGCTCACAAGCAATGGGCCGGCAACCCGAGGACCCCTTAATCCAGGACGCCCTCCCCTATTAACTCAGTGCCTAGTGTTAGTTCTTGTTTTCTGCTTGTTTTTTTACTTTTAAGGAAATCAATACCAAACGAAGTCCAAACACTATGATACTTTATGATGAATTTTTCTGGACCAGAATGGACCCTAGAAGGTTCGGGAGGAGGCCATAAGACATACAGGAGAGCCACGAGCTCACAGGGCGTGCCCCATGAGCTCGTGACTCCCACGCAACTTCGTTTGACCTAATTCCACCTCTATAAATTCCCAAATACTCCCAAACCAACAGAGAGATCCGAAACACATTTTCCTCCTCCGTAAGCCTCCATTCTTCTGCGATCCCATCAGGAGGCCTTTTCCTGTACTCTATCGGAGTGGGAATCGATCACGGAGGGCCTCTACGTCAAACTTGTTGCCCTACCGATGATGTGTGAGTAGTTCACCACAGACCTACGGGTCCATAGCTAGTAGCTAGATGAATTCTTCTCTCTCTTTGATCTTCAATACCATGTTTTTCTCGATCTTCTTGGAGTTCTATCCGATGTAATCTTCTTTTGCGGTGTGTTTGTTGGGATCCGATGAATTGTGGTTTTATGATCAAATCATTCATTGAAAGTAATTGAGTCTTTTCTAAATTTTATTATGCATAATTATTATAGCTTTGCATTTCTCTCCGATCTATCTATTTGGTTTGACCAACTAGCTTGAATTATCTTCAGTCGGAGAGGTGCTTTGTGATGGGTTCAATCTTGTGGTGTCCTCACCCAGTGATAGAAAGGTAGCGAGGCACGTATTCTTATTGTTGCCATTAAGGGTAAAACGATGAGGTTTATTCATATTTATTGAGTTTACTTTGTCTACATCATGTCATCATACTTCATGCATTACTCTGTTTTTATGAACTTAATACATAGAGAGGCAAACATAAAAGCGCTCTCAAAGTGGAGCAATTGTCGGAGTAAATGACCACGGGTAGCCTAGCCGGCTCCCCCTGGCCTTTCTGAAAAAATTACGAGCCGATCCGGCCCTCAAGAATCCAAGATGTGGGGCCGCCTTCCCCTGGCCGACTGTCTCCAAGGCGACTATCGGAAGGCGGCCCGACTCCAGCCCTCATGAAGAAAGCCGCGGGAGGGCCGGCTCCGAGAAGCCGGTCGCGAGAAGGCCGGCTCCAAGAGGTCGGCTCCCACAAAGCGGTCAAGATAGTACCCTCAAAGTCTGCACCCACATAACGGTGATGTGACAGGGCGTGGCTACAGTAAGGCTGGCCACCCCCGAATCCCGGAGCACGCCTGGCACAGTGCGCCGTACGGGTGGCCATGACCCGTCCGACGCGGCACTGTTGCCAGGACGACCCTGATGTCATCCACGACGGGCTGCCAGAGTGGCCCATGAGCGGTGGGCCCCTTCGGGCAGAGAGACACCTGAAGGCGGCCTGGCCTCCCCTAGTCGGCCCAAGATGGAGCTGGCTCTCTCCAGCCGGCTTGCCGCCCCCTCGAAAGGGACGCCCCATTAAGGAGATAAGACGCGGTGAGGCTACAGCGATCACCTGCCGGATGATGGCACTGTAGCCACGCTTACCTCGGCGAAGCCCTCGTCACCAAGATTGAGCAACAGTAACCAGCCACTGACAAGGCCCTGGGCAGCGGGGCCTGCCTGTCGACCAAGGAGCCGGCAGCCGGCGGGACCCGCCAGTCGGCGGGCCCCGGCAGTCGGAGCGGAAGCCGGCGAGTATAGACACAGACGGCTGGGCCCCACGTCCAGCCGGATTACCATTGTACCCCTGGGGGGTAGGCCTATATAAACCCCTCGGGACACCCATGCAAAGGATTGATCCCTGCTAGTTCTAAACACCACATAGGGAGGAGAAGAGAACGGGCAGAGCCCTTCTTCCCCCTCTCGCCAAACAGCTCAAGGAGCATCGTGTAGCTGCTTGTTCATCTAGTGATCATGCGGAGACCCCGTAGAGCAGCAGTAGGGGTGTTATCTCCACGGAGAGCCCCGAAGCTGGGTAAGATTCGCCGGCGTGCATGTCTTCGCCTCATCCCGCTTCCAAGCACCGGCGACGTCTTACTGGCTCCCACAATGATAAGCCACCCGTTGGCATATGTCGCACCTGCCACCCGACAGCAATAGTAGTAGATGCAGAACCGATTCGGTCTACTTGTCACTGATGTTATGCCTATATACATGATCATTGCCATGAATAACATCATAACAATGTGATTTTTTATCAATTGCCCAAGAGTACTTTGTCTACCCAGCGTACGCTTTTGTTTCGATAGAGAAGTCTCTAGTGAAAATCATGGCCCCCGGGTCTACTTAATCATATTGCTAAAACCAAAAATACCTTGTTGCAATTTTACTTTTCTATTTATCTATCTACCACTGCAAGATTTTTTTGAGGGGTAAAGAGAGCTTTATAGATTAACGGTGCCCCGGCATGTCACCCGAGACACAAACAGCCTCTTGGGGTGGTACATCAGAGTTCCAACTAATACTGTTATTTGGAGAACATAAACGACTTATCGATGCTAACTCACGAGCTACTGAATTGGCCTCTCGCCTACAGTGGTACACTCTTAGGCTATAAAACCACAACTTGAGCTGCAGCTTGATGTACTCAATGACAGCGGCAGATGGAGATGAGTCCACCTTACGAAGATCGAGCGCTTCAGCCAACAACTGACAGTCTATTTCAAATATGACCCTGATGGCTCCAAGGTCAGTTACTACGTCGATCGTTGCTGCCATAGCGCTGACTTCCGCACCGAATGCATCAGAAATATTTTCCCCTCACCCCGCATGTGCGGCTATAACATCACCAGTAGCGTCTCGGACCACAACTCCCCAGCCTCCGTAGGACTCCCCCGGGGTAAATGAGCCATCTATGTTGACCTTCAGTACGTCTTCCTTGGGTAGCTGCCATTTTTCTCTAGCTGGTTTCTTCCCCTTGTTAGTGAAATACTGAAGGTACTCCATTACACGACTCTATGTGCGTCGCACAATTTCTGGGGCAGCCAGTGCCAGCTCTCCCTCCCTCAGCCTATTCCTATTAGTCCACCATTGCCACCAGAAGGTGATGATCAGCAGCCACTTCTGCTCATCCAGGAGCCAGAGATAGTCCATCACTGCATGAATGCTGGGGATCTTCTCTATTTCTTCTCGCTCCACTTCCAGGTTCATACTTTGCCAGACCTCCTTCACTGTCGTGCATTTGATGAACAGGTGTCCCCTGTCCTCTGTTGCTCGGCTACAGTAAAACCATTTGTTGCTCCCCGGCACCATTCCTCTCTTCTCTAGATTCGTGCATAGTGCCAAGGATTCATGCTTAAGGCGCCACATGAACATCTGCAATTTCTTTGGACATGGTAGTTTCCATATTCGTTTACACCTATCATCCCCACCTCCCTCGAGCTGGCCAGCTCTCTCAGAGCTACTGTTTGGAGCCCCATTACATGCCTCCTTGTTGTGCTGTGTTTGCACTCTATAAGCACTTCTGACCAAGTGTACACCCTTGTCGTCGTAGTGCCATGCAATAAGGTCCTCCACACCTTCCCGCAATGGGAATTGCAGAATGCACCAAGCATCCTCCAAGCAGAAAGTATCTGTCACCAGCCTCTCATCCCACCTTTCGGTGATTGGGCAGATAAGCTCACTAACATGTGATAACCCACAAGTATAGGGGATCGCAACAGCTTTCGAGGGTGTCACATCCCTAGCTTTTGGTGCTGCCTAGTGTTTGCATCATGTTTAAATTTTTGAACTTGAACTGGGGAAATTTGGAAGCCTCAAAAAACTTAAATAAAAGAAGGGCAAAAACCCTAAAATGCATTCAATGTTTCCAAAATGGCCTTAACTAATGTTGGTTATATTTTGGCAAGGGTTTTATACCAAACCAAAAATAATGAACATTTTTGAGGAATATTTTGAGCATTGAATTTAAATCATATTCTATTTGAATTTGGAATTATATTCATAATATATAATGAATATATTTTCAAATGACCTGAGATATTTTATGTATATGTGGAGAAGTCCATTAAGTGACTTAAAAAAATATCCAGGGGAGTTTTGGCACTGTTTTCAAATTTTGTTTGAATTAGAATTCAGTGGCAATTAAATAAAACAAAACAAAAGAAAAATAAAAAAAGAGCAGAAGACCTACCTGTCGCTTACCTGGACCTACCTGGCTGGCTCAGCTCCTGCACGGCCCAGCACTGCTGCCCAGCCCACCGCGACCTACTGTCGTCTTCCTCTCCTCGCCCCAAAGCTGCTGCTGTCACCGTGAGAAAGCGCCCGCGCACGCAGGCTCCACCTCCTGCTTCGCGCTGGAGGCTCAACCTCCTCCCTGTCCCCGCGCCTGGAGACGCCTCGACCCCCTCTGTTCTCCCCCCCCCCTCTTTCCTGGCTCTCCCCCTTGCTTGCCCGCAGCCATGGCCGAACGCCACCATCGCCACCGACGCCGTTCGCCGCGGCCACAACCACCGCCTAGCCTTCCCAACTGTCCAGGAGCTCCACCTCCGTCGTCTACGCCTCCTCAAGGACACACGCGCCGCCGGACGCCCCCGAACGCCCACACCGCCACCTTCTTCAACCTTCGGCCCCGTCGATCGCCGTCGTCGATTCGCCCCCGACAAGACATCTTCGAGCCCACTAACCCTCCCAACGGACTCGCGGTGAGCCCCGTCGTGTTTCCCCTCTCTCCATTCGCTCGCCCCCATGCTATACCCGCCGTCTCACCGCAACCGGAGCTCGCTGCCGCCGGCCATGTTGCCGTCGCGGCCATGGCTTGTTTCGGTCGCGTCCGAGCACGGCTTTGAGCTCATGGGGCTCACAGGAAGCCCATGTGCAGCTCAGCTTGTCCAAAACCCCACCAGGGCCTCGCGCCCGTTACCACCCGAACTCCGGCGCCGCCGCGAGCTCCGTTCCGGCGAGCCCCGGCGTTCCCGCAGCCTCCCACCTACCCCATCAGATGAGGGAGAGCCCGGGCTACGCCCCGGTGCCCTCAGCCGCCGCCTCCGTCGCCTTTAGCGCAAGTCCGGTGCGTTGCCGCCGCCATTTTGGTCGCCGGCGTCCAACTCCGGTGGCTGGTGACGTGGCGATGTCATTAAACGCTAATGACGCACTAACTAACCCCCTCTCTCACTAACTACTTGGCCCCACGCCTTAACTAACCGCAGTTTAGTTTATGATTAGTTTTAACTAATCACAATGGCCCCACAAGTCAAAGTTGATCGTGCTGACGTGTCTGTTGACCGGACCCACCTGTCATTGACCCTAGGCTGCACTGGGTCACTGACCAGTGGGCCCCACTGGTCAGGTTTGACCCGGACCAGCCCATGTTGACCTGCTGACGTCATGATGATGTCAGGCTGACACGGTAATGTTTTCTGGATTTATTTTTATTCAGAAAATTCCAGAAAATAGTCTAAACTTCTAAAATTCATAGAAATTCAACCGTAACTCCAAATCAAACAAATTATATATGAAAAATGATCAGAAAAATCCAATCTATCCATCTGTACCATTTGCATGCATGTTAGAACACAATAACCTTGCTGTTTAGGTGAAACAAGTTAATGCACTAATATGACTTCATAAAATGGGTTTGCATTTGAATCTTTGGTTCAAATGGACTCATTTCAATCTGTTCTAGCTTGCATTAGCCCAAAACACATTCATATTGACATGTCATGATCATGCATCATATTGTGCATTGCACTGATTGTGTTTCTTCCTTGTTTGCCGGTATTGTCCCCCGCTCGATAGACGTGGTTCGACGATGAGTTCGATGACACCGATGAAGAGATATACTATCTTCAGAAGTGCCAGGCAAGCAAAACCCCCTTGTTCATTCTGATAAAATCCCACTCTCTCGCTCCTGCTCTCTTTTACTGCATTAGGACAACAACAACATATTTGTTACTTGCTGCGGTAGCTGAACCCCTTATCCTCTGCATGACCTGTCATTGCCACAGTAAATAGATGAAACCCACTAGCATGAGTAGGAGTTGTTTGAGCCCTAATGTGCCTACTCATTCATGCTTGTTTGTCATGCCTGCTACTGCTTAGAGTTGAGTCAGGTCTTATTCATTGGGAATGAATCGGAGGTGTGTAAAACATGTCCTACTGTTGAGAGCTATGTGTGTGAACACGATTTGGTAAAGGTAGCGGTGGGAGGCCATGTAGGAGTACATGGTGGGTTGTCTCATTGCAGCCGTCCTCAGGAACTGAGTTCTGTGTTTGTGATCCATGATCAGTTACTACCACACATTGGGCTCCGGGCGCTCCAAGCCCTCTCGACTTATTAATCAACTTGATCTCTGTCCAGGAGTTGCAACTAGTTTCTGGTGTTTGTAGGTAGTGTTAGTAGTCTACCAAGTGGCACCCGGTACAGGTGGGCTTGGGACAGACTAGGCACAGTGGCACGGTGTACCAAGCGGCACCCGGATGGTGGGCTTGGGAACCCTGCTCACATCGTTTGGGGCCGTGAGCGACACCCCGGCCGGATCTCTTTGTGGATGGAACCCGAATAGGCGATAAACCTGGACGAGAGACTTGTATGGTTAGTCAGGTCGTGGCCGACTCCCTCGCCCGACTTCCGCTTGAAGGTTGCCGAGGTACATGACGTGTATAGGGCGATAAGTGGCGAGAGCGTGTGTGAAGAAGTACACCCCTGCAGGGTTATCGTTATCTATTCGAATAGCCGGATTCCTCGGAGATGGAAACTTGGACCCCTTGCATAGTTCATAGACAAGTGAAAGTGGATACTCTAAAATACGCAAGATAAGCGTGAGTGCTATGGATGGCGTTCTCGTAGGGAGACGAGAGCGGATCCATAGTGGTGTATTGTTATGGTGAATATGTGGACTCGTGTGCGCCACCTCAAAAGAGTTACTTGCAGTCGTAGTCCAGGATAGCCACCGAGTCAAAGCTGGCTTGCTGCAGTTAAACTCCACCACCCCCTTTGTTGATAATGATGCATATGTAGTTAGATCTGATGTAAGTCTTGCTGGGTACATTTGTACTCACGTTTGCCTATTTTATGTTTTTGCAGAGAGACTTCAGTCTCACTAGTAGTTCCACATGGACTTCGACGTTTAGCTTGTTACCTCAGCTACGATCTTGTGCCCTCGGCAGGATCTAGTAGATAGTCAGGCTCCTCAGCCTTTTTCATTTGTAGATGTCTATACTCAGACATGTTAAGCTTATGCTTGTGCTTGACTTGTTGCTCTGAATGTTGGGTCATGAGACCCATGTTTGTAATATCTCGCTCCTCGGAGCCTATTGAATAAATACTTGAGTTGTAGAGTCATGTTGTGATGCCATGTTATTTGCACATATCGAGCATATTGTGTGTATGTTATTGAAATGCTTGGTATGTGTGGGATCTGACAACCTAGTTGTTTATCCTTGGTAGCCTCTCTTACCGGGAAATGTCTCCTAGTGTTTCCACTGAGCCATGGTAGCTTGCTACTGCTCCGGAACACTTAGGCTGGCCGGCATATGTCCTTCTTCGTTCCTGTGTCTGTCCCTTCGGGGAAATGTCACGCGATGAATACCGGAGTCCTGTTAGCCCGCTACAGCCCGGTTCACCGGAGTCCTGCTAGCCCAGTGCTACAGCCTGGATTCACTCGCTGATGACCGACACGTTCGATGTTGGGTCATGGATGCCTGTCCCTGTAAGTTTGTGCCACTTTGGGTTTACGACTAGCCATGTCAGCCCGGTCTCCTTATCATATGGATGCTAGCGACACTATCATATACGTGTGTCAAAAGACGCAAACGGTCCCGGGCAAAGGTAAGGCGACACCCGTGGGAATACCGTGCGTGAGGCCGCAAAGTGATATGAGGTGTTACATGCTAGATCGATGTGGCATTGAGTCGGGGTCCTGACAGCTTTGGTATCAGAGCTTGACTGCCTGTAGGATTACGAAGCCAAACTGGTCGAAGTTGAGTCTAGAAATTCTTTAGTTATATAAGGGAATTGATTGTGGGATGGAACGTAAGGCTCTTTTTACTCCTTATACCTTATGCCCTTCTGATCTGAGTCATCTTATCTTTCCTACGGGGTTAAGGAATTAGGATTTCTCTTCTTTCTATCAGGATCACGTGTTACTAATCTGTAGACTTGTAAGATTGTTGGACTTAAGCGTCATTTCAGTTCCTATTACTTCCGTATGTTAATTGTTGATCTCGAAACCTTGATATTGTGCTTCTGAGTGGTTATGCCACCATTTTGTAGCATGTCTCAAATCTTTTCGAGCATTTACAGACGTTATGATGTCCGAGTCATCCTAGGTTTCTAAATAGTCTGATGCATTTGCAAATCATTTCCCTCTGTTTTGGTGTCCGTTTGGTCAGAATAAGCACACTAATCGCCGGTTGAGGTACTCTGTTGCCTCGGTATATATGTTGGAGCTACTATTATGACCCTAGGAGTTTTAGGGAGTCACCTAGTAAGCTAGCCATGATTTGTGTCCCAATGTGATGATTCTGGCCTTTGTTCTCGAAAGCATCCCGTGATGCCACTTAGTAGTAGGTATTCTATTCCTAGGTTTTGAACCCGAGATTCACTCTACTTACTTCATGTTGATAGTGTTTGCTAGTTCCTTTAGGATATTAGTAACTTTGCGATAGTCCTCGAGGTCCGTGGTATTTCCTTCTTCCAAAAACTATGAACCGTTTATGGCAGATGTTTATTGGATCAATAGATCACAATTAGAGTACTCTTGAGGAGTTCTCCATTCATAAATTGTGACTCTGCCAGTTCTACCTTTCTGCATGGGTTATCCGGAAGAAATATGTTGAATTCGTTCGACATGCTAGTCCATGCATCCACAACTCAGAAAATCATATGTTCCTTTGAGTTGTCCCTCTTTAGTTGCTTTCTGGCCCTCGTCTATCAATTGATAGTCAGGAGTAATTGTGCATTCGTGTTATCAATGCTTATTATTCTTGTGGTCCGTTAAGCCATTCTATTCCAGAATGACTAGGAGAAACAAACTCCAGTACCTTATCCATTCCCAGGATTGGGTCAAAGTAGTTGTATTCCGCAGATCAAAATGCCAATCCAACTTTTGTTCTGTTCTACCTTGAAGTGTTACCCTCTTTATGTCAGGATTGTCATGGGAATTGCACACCATCCTATGAACTCTTGACGCAGTGATACTTCTCTCCATCATTATTCATTTCTCGGTTCCCGTGTTGTTGCAACCGGAATGTCGACAAGTGAGTCGTGATGTGTGAAATCAATACTGCTAGCAACTCCGTTGCTTGGTAGTTAAAGGACAATAATTTCATTCTTAGTGTGTTGGTTCTTGAATCATCATTCTAAGATAGATTGTGCTACCTAGTCCTTATTGTTGGTGCACTTTTCGATCGGTGAGTTAGGATTTCGTCAATCCCTCGCTCTTTGATCATATCATCTTTCCCTGAAAAGCAAGATTGTTCTCGAGCTTAGAGACATATCGGTGGTTCGTGATTTTCCGTATATCTTCTCGGAAGTATTACCAGGTTGTCACCTGACCGCTATGCTGAGCTCGTGATCAAGTTGGTTTCTTGTAAACCAACCTTCTCCAAGAATCTGTGTAGGATACCCCTGAGATAGTTTGTTAAGCTAAACAACAACTTGGAGAGTTGGAAGATAAAAGCTTGTCTAACTTAGTTCATGTTAAGGGATATCTTTTTGTGTGTGTGTGTGTTGAAGAAAGATGATATCTTCATCAATTGGTCCTTGTGATCAATTGTTGGATCTATTATCTTACCCAAACCTTTGATTGAGTATGGGCTATCGTCAAATCAAATCAGAACCAACGATATTCGTAATGTTGTCTTACTCGTGGTTTTTTTTCCTCGAGCATACACCATTATATTCTTCGGTCTGACCAATGCTATCACCGTGTTCACTTAACTATGGAATTTCTTTTAAAAGGAAACCTGGATGAATTGTTGTTGAGCCCATTGACAACATCCTTATCTCCTCCATGGTTTTGTTGAACATTAAGTTAGTGTTGGAAACTTGTGTAGGCATTTTCTTCATGCCCCGTTCATGAAGTATATGCTGGATGAAAGAAGTGACTTCCTTTGATTCACGTGCATTTGATGTAAGTTGCCGCCGTGGGTTCGAGAAAGTTAGTCTTGCTTCCTCTGGAATCGTCCCAAGTCAGTCATGCATGTGCAAAGTATACTGTGGTTTGGTAGATTAATTACCTCCACTCCATATGTATTCCGTAGCACACCAAGCCACTGATTGATTTGTTCAAGGAAAAGGAGTTGATGTGCTAATCCTAGGTCATGCACAAGACTTCGACATCCTCGATGATGGTTCCCAACCTGAACTCGGTAGTGTTTTATTATAAGACTACTACGTGGTCATGCTTGTCTGGGACAGCGTGTTCACATGTATGTAGCAGAACCAGCTCATGTTTTGGAGCTTACTATCATAGTTCATTTCCCGAGAATCTCACAACGTCATCTCATCGATTTGTGTTGCAAACTTTCATTTTTCCTTCTAGACTTGATGAGGCTGGAATATTATGTTACCAACCAGATCTGAATCTCAGGCAGATATGATGGTTGGAACCTTTCCAAGATCTATGATGTAGGTCCCGACAAGGTTGATGTTCTGGCCGACACACCTAGCCGGAAGATCTATCATTGTAGTATCTTGATTGAGCAAATCGACCATCTTCTCCATGAGGATTTCGAGTGACTTATTAGAAGTTGTTCCTTATGGATCCCTTGTTCCCCGAAGCCAGACCTTTACTTGATGTTCCAGATACCGACAGGTATTGGGTTAAGCTGGTACATCAAGGAGAACATTAGAAGCGGAGTGCTAAATGTCTCTCGGTCGATCATCCAGATTTTGTCCCCTTGGCCCCGCCAAGGTGAAATCTAAGAAGGTGTTATCTTCCTTTGCATCTGCATCTTCTACCGGCATTCATCATGGTAGTACGTTGTGTTGCCAGGATCCTTGACACGGATATTGGTAAAACCTTGATGAATATGGAGGTGCTCAAGCTCATGAGAGCACGCACAAGCGCTAGGTGTTATCATCGGCACTAACTGGGTTTGCTCTCCGCTTCCTCGGTTATGCTATAACTTTTCAAATAGTGGACCCACTCTCTACTGTTGAGCTTCTCCCCAGTTACTAAAATCGTCCCTTGTGTTGTTTTCAACAAGGTAATCCACATCATCCATTCTAATCCGGGTATGCCATTCTACCGAACCCCTCCAAATGATCGATTGTGAATTGCCTTAGGCTGGTATAAAGAGTTTCAATGATCTCTGAATCAAAGGTAATTCTTTTTGCCACTTAAGGGGATATTTCTACAAGTCACCATCCCTAAGGTGCCCCATTATGGTATCATGGCAATTCAATTCCTCGCTACATTGACAACCGATCACCACATTCTTAAGTCTGGAATTGTTGTCTACTTAGCGAACCCTCGTCATATGTCTCACTCCATTTCTTCAGATCTATGCTTCGTGTCTCAGCTCGAGAGATGTGTCAATGTCTCATCCCATGAGTTGATCCTGAGTTGTTCGATCTTCGAGAAGATCGATCCTTCTAGAGTTTTCCTTTCCTATTCTTGTCATGATTAGCTAGAGTTCTCAGAGCAAGACGACGGGACAAAGATGGTGATCGAATCAACACTCTTATGGAGTGCACCCTGGATCGTGAAGATTATGTTAGTTGGCGTTTTCCCTTCGTCTTACCCTACGCTTGAATCTCGGGACGAGATACTTGTTTAGTGGGGGCGAGTTGTCACATCCCTAGCTTCTGGTGCTGCCTAGTGTTTGCATCATGTTTAAATTTTTGAACTTGAACTGGGGAAATTTGGAAGCCTCAAAAAACTTAAATAAAAGAAGGGCAAAAACCCTAAAATGCATTCAATGTTTCCAAAATGGCCTTAACTAATGTTGGTTATATTTTGGCAAGGGTTTTATACCAAACCAAAAATAATGAACATCTTTGAGGAATATTTTGAGCATTGAATTTAAATCATATTCTATTTGAATTTGGGATTATATTCATAATATATAATGAATATATTTTCAAATGACCTGAGATATTTTATGTATATGTGGAGAAGTCCATTAAGTGACTTAAAAAAATATCCAGGGGAGTTTTGGCACTGTTTTCAAATTTTGTTTGAATTAGAATTTAGTGGCAATTAAATAAAACAAAACAGAAGAAAAATAAAAAAAGAGCAGAAGACCTACCTGTCGCTTACCTGGACCTACCTGGCTGGCTCAGCTCCTGCACGGCCCAACACTGCTGCCCAGCCCACCACGACCTACTGTCGTCTTCCTCCCCTCGCCCCAAAGCTGCTGCTGTCGCCGTGAGAAAGCGCCCGCGCACGCAGGCTCCACCTCCTGCTTCGCGCTGGAGGCTCAACCTCCTCCCTGTCCCCGCGCCTGGAGACGCCTCGACCCCCTCTGTTCTTCCCC